>NC_039364.1:178758364-179090921 GCF_003573695.1 Papaver somniferum | reverse complement strand
AAAAAGAAAGAGTTCATAAAAATGTTGAATTTAATATACGTTAACTCAAAAAAGTATACACACTTCGTTATAAGTCAGAAATTGATTTCTGAGACTAAATTGTAAACTAGATAAACTCTTCTTTAACAGAAAAAGTTTGAAAAATGTATTGTAATTACAAATAATATGTTCTAAGCCAAAACGTCTAGTAAAAATTGCATTCCTATGAAGGAAGTCAAATTTCACAATAGAAGAAGGATGAAAGACCATGCAGAACTAATCCAAATCCTAACAAATTTCATCTATCTTGAATCAAATAGAAAGACAAAGCCAACATAAAAACAAAGAGTTCATAAAATTTTGAATATTATATACGTTAACTCAAAAAAGTCTACACATTTCGTTATAAGTTGGAAATTGATTTCTGAGACTAAATTGTAAACTAGATAAACTCATCTTTAACAAAAAAAAGTTTGAAAAATGTATTGTAATTACAATTAATATGTTCTAAGGCAATACGTCTAGTAAAAATTGCATTTCTATGTACGTTGATTTAAGAAAATATGAAGGAAGTCAAATTTCACAATAGAACAAGGATGAAAGACCATGCAGAACTAATCCAAATCCTAACAAATTTCATCTATCTTGAATCAAATAGAAAGACAAAGCCAACACAAAAAGAAAGAGTTCATAAAAATGTTGAATTTAATATACGTTAACTCAAAAAAGTATACACACTTCGTTATAAGTCAGAAATTGATTTCTGAGACTAAATTGTAAACTAGATAAACTCTTCTTTAACAGAAAAAGTTTGAAAAATGTATTGTAATTACAAATAATATGTTCTAAGCCAAAACGTCTAGTAAAAATTGCATTCCTATGAAGGAAGTCAAATTTCACAATAGAAGAAGGATGAAAGACCATGCAGAACTAATCCAAATCCTAACAAATTTCATCTATCTTGAATCAAATAGAAAGACAAAGCCAACATAAAAACAAAGAGTTCATAAAATTTTGAATATTATATACGTTAACTCAAAAAAGTCTACACATTTCGTTATAAGTTGGAAACTGATTTCTGAGACTAAATTGTAAACTAGATAAACTCATCTTTAACAGAAAAAGTTTGAAAAATGTATTGTAATTACAATTAATATGTTCTAAGGCAATACGTCTAGTAAAAATTGCATTTCTATGTACGTTGATTCAAGAAAATATGAAGGAAGTCAAATTTCACAATAGAACAAGGATGAAAGACCATGCAGAACTAATCCAAATCCTAACAAATTTCATCTATCTTGAATCAAATAGAAAGACAAAGCTAACACAAGAAGATAGAGTTCATAAAAATGTTGAATTTTATATATGTTAACTCAAAAAAGTCTACACACTTCGTTATAAGTCGAAAATTCATTTCTGAGACTAAATTGTAAACTAGATGAACTCATCTTTAACAGAAAGAGTTTGAAAAATGTATTGCAATCACAATTAATATGTTCTAAGGAAATACGTCAAGTAAAAATTGCATTTCTATGTACGTTGATTCAAGAAAATATGAAGGAAGTCAAATTTCACAATAGAACAAGGATGAAAGACCATGCAGAACTAATCTAAATCCTAGCAAATTTCATCTATCTTGAATCAAATAGAAAGACAAAGCTAACACAAGAAGAAAGAGTTCATAAAAATGTTGAATTTTATATATGTTAACTCAAAAAAGTCTACACACTTTGTTATAAGTCGGAAATTGATTTCTGAGTCTAAATTGTAAACTAGATAAACTCATCTTTAACAGAAAAAGTTTGAAAAATGTATTGTAATTACAATTAATATGTTCTAAGGCAATACGTCTAGTAAAAATTGCATTTCTATGTACGTTGATTCAAGAAAATATGAAGGAAGTCAAATTTCACAATAGAAGAAGGTTGAAAGACCATGCAGAACTAATCCAAATCCTAACAAATTTCATCTATCTTGAATCATATAGAAAGACAAAGCCAACACAAGAAGAAAGAGTTCATAAAAATGTTGAACTTATATACGTTAACTCAAAAAAGTCTACACATTTCGTTATAAGTCGGAAATTGATTTCTGAGACTAAATTGTAAACTAGATAAACTCATCTTTAACAGAAAAAGTTTGAAAAATGTATTGTAATTACAATTAATATGTTCTAAGGCAATACGTCTAGTAAAAATTGCATTTCTATGTACGTTGATTCAAGAAAATATGAAGGAAGTCAAATTTCACAATAGAAGAAAGATGAAAGACCTTGCAGAACTAATCCAAATCCTAACGAATTTCATATATCTTGAATCAAATAGAAAGACAAAGCCAATATAAAAAGAAAGAGTTCATTAAAATGCTGAATTTTATATACGTTAACTCAAAAAAGTCTACGCATTTCGTTATAAGTCGGAAATTGATTTCTGAGACTAAATTATAAACTAGATAAACTCATCTTTAACAGAAAAAGTTTGAAAAATGTATTGTAATTACAATTAATATGTTCTAAGGCAATACGTCTAGTAAAAATTGCATTTCTATGTACGTTGATTCAAGAAAATATGAAGGAAGTCAAATTTCACAATAGAAGAAGGATGAAAGACCATGCAGAATTAATCCAAATCCTAACAAATTTCATCTATCTTGAATCCAATAGAAATACAAAGCCTACACAAAAAGAAAGAGTTCATAAAAATATTGAATTTTATATACGTTAACTCAAAAAAGTCTACACAATTCGTTATAAGTCGGAAATTGATTTCTGTGACTAAATTGTAAACTAGATAAACTCATCTTTAACAGAAAAAGTTTGAAAAATGTATTGTAATTACAATTAATATGTTCTAAGGCAATACGTCTAGTAAAAATTGCATTTCTATGTACGTTGATTCAAGAAAATATGAAGGAAGTCAAATTTCACAATAGAAGAAGGATGAAAGACCATGCAGAATTAATCCAAATCCTAACAAATTTCATCTATCTTGAATCAAATAGAAAGACAAAGCCAACACAAAAAGAAAGAGTTCATAAAAATGTTGAATTTAATATACGTTAACTCAAAAAAGTCTACACACTTCGTTATAAGTCGGAAATTGATTTCTGAGACTAAATTGTAAACTAGATAAACTCATCTTTAAAAGAAAAAGTTTGAAAAATGTATTGTAATTACAATTAATATGTTCTAAGGCAATACGTCTAGTAAAAATTGCATTTCTATGTACGTTGATTCAAGAAAATATGAAGGAAGTCAAATTTCACAATAGAACAAGGATGAAAGACCATGCAGAACTAATCCAAATCCTAACAAATTTCATCTATCTTGAATCAAATAGAAAGACAAAGCTAACACAAGAAGATAGAGTTCATAAAAATGTTGAATTTTATATATGTTAACTCAAAAAAGTCTACACACTTCGTTATAAGTCGGAAATTCATTTCTGAGACTAAATCGTAAACTAGATAAACTCATCTTTAACAGAAAAAGTTTGAAAAATGTATTGTAATCACAATTAATATGTTCTAAGGCAATACGTCTAGTAAAAATTGCATTTCTATGTACGTTGATTCAAGAAAATATGAAGGAAGTCAAATTTCACAATAGAAGAAGGATGAAAGACCATGCAGAACTAATCCAAATCCTAACAAATTTCATCTAACTTGAATCAAATTGAAAGACAAAGCCAACACAAGAAGAAAGAGTTCATAAAAATGTTGAATTTAATATACATTAACTCAAAAAAGTATACACACTTCGTTATAAGTCAGAAATTGATTTCTGAGACTAAATTGTAAACTAGATAAACTCTTCTTTAACAGAAAAAGTTTGAAAAATGTATTGTAATTACAAATAATATGTTCTAAGCCAAAACGTCTAGTAAAAATTGCATTCCTATGAAGGAAGTCAAATTTCACAATAGAAGAAGGATGAAAGACCATGCAGAACTAATCCAAATCCTAACAAATTTCATCTATCTTGAATCAAATAGAAAGACAAAGCCAACATAAAAACAAAGAGTTCATAAAATTTTGAATATTATATACGTTAACTCAAAAAAGTCTGCACACTTCGTTATAAGTCGGAAATTCATTTCTGAGACTAAATCGTAAACTAGATAAACTCATCTTTAACAGAAAATTTTTGAAAATTGTATTGTAATCACAATTAATATGTTCTAAGGAAATACGTCTCGTAAAAATTGCATTTCTATGTACGTTGATTCAAGAAAATATGAAGGAAGTCAAATTTCACAATAGAAGAAGGTTGAAAGACCAAGCAGAACTAATCCAAATCCTGACAAATTTCATCTATCTTGAATCAGATAGAAAGACAAAGCCAACACAAAAGGAAAGAGTTCGTAAAAATGTTAAATTTTATATATGTTAACTCAAAAAAGTCTACACACTTTGTTATAAGTCGGAAATTGATTTCTGAGACTAAATTGTAAACTAGATGAACTCATCTTTAACAGAAAGAGTTTGAAAAATGTATTGCAATCACAATTAATATGTTCTAAGGAAATACGTCAGGTAAAAATTGCATTTCTATGTACGTTGATTCAAGAAAATATGAAGGAAGTCAAATTTCACAATAGAACAAGGATGAAAGACCATGCAGAACTAATCTAAATTCTAGCAAATTTCATCTATCTTGAATCAAATAGAAAGACAAAGCTAACACAAGAAGAAAGAGTTCATAAAAATGTTGAATTTTATATATGTTAACTCAAAAAAGTCTACACACTTCGTTATAAGTCGGAAATTCATTTCTGAGACTAAATCGTAAACTAGATAAACTCATCTTTAACAGAAAAAGTTTGAAAAATGTATTGTAATCACAATTAATATGTTCTAAGGCAATGCGTCTAGTAAAAATTGCATTTCTATGTACGTTGATTCAAGAAAATATAAAGGAAGTCAAATTTTACAATAGAAGAAGGTTGAAAGACCAAGCAGAACTAATCCAAATCCTAACAAATTTCATCTATCTTGAATTAGATAGAAAGACAAAGCCAATACAAAAATAAATAGTTCATAAATATGTTGAATTTTATATACGTTAACTCAAAATAGTTTACACACTTCGTTGTAAGTCGGAAGTTGATTACTGAGACTAAATTGTAAACTAGATAAATTCATCTTTAACAAAAAAAGTTTGAAAAATATATTTTAATTACAATTAATATGTTCTAAGGTAATACCTCTAATAAAAATTGCATTTCTGTGTACGTTGATTCAAGAAAATATCAAGGAAGTCAAGTTTCACAATTGAAGAAAGATGAAAGATCATGCAGAACTAATCCAAATCCTAACAAATTTCATCTATCTTGAATCAAATAGAAAGACAAAGCCAACATAAAAAGAAAGAGTTCATAAAAATGTTGAATTTTACATACATTAACTCAAAAAAGTCTACACATTTCGTTATAAGTCGGAAATTCATTTCTGAGACTAAATCGTAAACTAGATAAACTCATCTTTAACAGAAAAAGTTTGACAAATGTATTGTAATCACAATTAATATGTTCTAAGGCAATACGTCAAGTAAAAATTGCATTTCTATGTACGTTGATTCAAGAAAATATGAAGGAAGTCAAATTTCCTAATAGAAGATGGTTGAAAGACCAAGCAGAACTAATCCAAATCCTGACAAATTTCATCTATCTTGAATCAGATAGAAAGACAAAGCCAACACAAAAGGAAAGAGTTCATAAAAATGTTAAATTTTATATATTTTAACTCAAAAAAGTCTACACACTTTGTTATAAGTCGCAAATAGATTTCTGAGACTAAATTGTAAACTAGATAAACTCATCTTTAACAGAAAAAGTTTGAAAAATGTATTGTAATTATAATTAATATGTTCTAAGGCAATACGTCTAGTAAATATTTGCATTTCTATGTACGTTGATTCAAAAAAATATGAAGGAAGTCAAATTTCACAATAGAACAAGGATGAAAGACTATGCAGAACTAATCCAAATCCTAACAAATTTCATCTTTCTTGAATCAAATAGAAAGACAAAGCTAACCCAAGAAGAAAGAGTTCATAAAAATGTCGAATATTATATATGTTAACTCAAAAAAGTCTACACACATCGTTATAAGTTGGAAATTGATTTCTGAGACTAAATTGTAAACTAGATAAACTCATCTTTAACAGGAAAAGTTTGAAAACTGTATTGTAATCACAATTAATATGTTCTAATGCAATACGTCTAGTAAAAATTGCATTTCTATGTACGTTGATTCAAGAAAATATAAAGGAAGTCAAATTTCACAATAGAAGAAGGTTGAAAGACCAAGCAGAACTAATCCAAATCCTAACAAATTTCATACATCTTGAATCAGATAGAAAGACAAAGCCAGTACAAAAATAAATAGTTCATAAATATGTTGAATTTTATATACGTTAACTCAAAATAGTTTACACACTTCGTTGTAAGTCGGAAGTTGATTTCTGAGCCTAAATTGTAAACTAGATAAATTCATATTTAACAGAAAAAGTTTGAAAAATATATTGTAATTACAATTAATATGTTCTAAGGTAATACCTCTAATAAAAATTTCATTTCTATGTACGTTGATTCAAGAAAATATCAGGGAAGTCAAATTTCACAATAGAAGAAAGATGAAAGATCATGCAGAACTAATCCAAATCCTAACAAATTTCATCTATCTTGAATCAAATAGAAAGACAAAGCCAACATAAAAAGAAAGAGTTCATAAAAATTTTGAATTTTATCTACGTTAACTCAAAAAAGTCTACACATTTCGTTATAAGTAGAAATTGATTTCTGAGAATAAATTGTAAACTAGATAAACTCATCTTTAACAGAAAAAATATGAAAAAGGTATTGTAATTACAATTAATATGTTCTAAGGCAATACGTCTAGTAAAAATTGCATTTCTATGTACATTGATTCAAGAAAATATGAAGGAAGTCAAATTTCACAATAGAAGAAAGATGAAAGACCATGCAGAACTAATCCAAATCCTAACAAATTTCATCTATCTTGAATCAAATAGAAATACAAAGCCAACATAAAAAGAAAGAGTTCATAAAAAAAAGTTGAATTTTATATATGTTAACTCAAAAAAGTCTACACATTTCGTTATAAGTCGGAAATTGATTTCTGAGACTAAATTGTAAACTAGATAAACTCATCTTTAACAGAAAAAGTTTGAAAAATGTATTGTTATTACAATTAATATGTTCTAAGGCAATACGTCTATTAAAAATTGCATTTCTATGTACGTTGATTCAAGAAAATATGAAGGAAGTCAAATTTCACAATAGAACAAGGATGAAAGACTATGCAGAACTAATCCAAATCCTAACAAATTTCATCTATCTTGAATCAAATAGAAAGAAAAAGCCAACATAAAAAGAAAGAGTTCATAAAAATGTTGAATATTATATATTTTAACTCAAAAAGTCTACACACTTCGTTATAAGTCGGAAATTGATTTCTGAGACTAAATTGTAAACTAGATAAACTCATCTTTAACCGAAAAAAGTTTGAAAAATGTATTGTAATTACAATTAATATGTTCTAAGGCAATACGTCTAGTAAAAATTGCATTTCTATGTACGTTGATTCAAGAAAATATGAAGGAAGTCAAATTTCACAATAGAACAAGGATGAAAGACCATGCAGAACTAATCCAAATCCTAACAAATTTCATCTATCTTGAATCAAATAGAAAGACAAAGCTAACACAAGAAGATAGAGTTCATAAAAATGTTGAATTTTATATATGTTAACTCAAAAAAGTCTACACACTTCGTTATAAGTCGAAAATTCATTTCTGAGACTAAATTGTAAACTAGATGAACTCATCTTTAACAGAAAGAGTTTGAAAAATGTATTGCAATCACAATTAATATGTTCTAAGGAAATACGTCAAGTAAAAATTGCATTTCTATGTACGTTGATTCAAGAAAATATGAAGGAAGTCAAATTTCACAATAGAACAAGGATGAAAGACCATGCAGAACTAATCTAAATCCTAGCAAATTTCATCTATCTTGAATCAAATAGAAAGACAAAGCTAACACAAGAAGAAAGAGTTCATAAAAATGTTGAATTTTATATATGTTAACTCAAAAAAGTCTACACACTTCGTTATAAGTCGGAAATTCATTTCTGAGACTAAATCGTAAACTAGATAAACTCATCTTTAACAGAAAAAGTTTGAAAAATGTATTGTAATCACAATTAATATGTTCTAAGGCAATGCGTCTAGTAAAAATTGCATTTCTATGTACGTTGATTCAAGAAAATATGAAGGAAGTCAAATTTCACAATAGAAGAAGGTTGAAAGACCAAGCAGAACTAATCCAAATCCTGAAAAATTTCATCTATCTTGAATCAGATAGAAAGACAAAGCTAACACAAGAAGAAAGAGTTCATAAAAATGTTGAATTTTATATATGTTAACTCAAAAAAGTCTACACACTTCGTTATAAGTTGGAAATTGATTTCTGAGACTAAATTGTAAACTAGATAAACTCATCTTTAACAGAAAAAGTTTGAAAAATGTATTGTATTTACAAAATAATATGTTCTAAGGCAATACGTCTAGTAAAAATTGCATTTCTATGTACGTTGATTCAAGAATATATGAAGGAAGTCAAGTTTCAAAATAGAACAAGGATGAAAGACCATGCAGAACTAATCCAAATCCTAACAAATTTCATCTATCGTGAATCAAATAGAAAGACAAAGCTAACACAAGAAGAAAGAGTTCATAAAAATGTTGAATTTTATATATGTTAACTCAAAAAAGTCTACACACTTTGTTATAAGTCGGAAATTGATTTCTGAGTCTAAATTGTAAACTAGATAAACTCATCTTTAACAGAAAAAGTTTGAAAAATGTATTGTAATTACAATTAATATGTTCTAAGGCAATACGTCTAGTAAAAATTGCGCTTCTATGTACGTTGATTCAAGAAAATATGAAGGAAGTCAAATTTCACAATAGAACAAGGATGAAAGACCATGCAGAACTAATCCAAATCCTAACAAATTTCATCTATCTTGAATCAAATAGAAAGACAAAGCTAACACAAGAAGATAGAGTTCATAAAAATGTTGATTTTATATATGTTAACTCAAAAAAGTCTACACACTTCGTTATAAGTCGAAAATTCATTTCTGAGACTAAATTGTAAACTAGATGAACTCATCTTTAACAGAAAGAGTTTGAAAAATGTATTGCAATCACAATTAATATGTTCTAAGGAAATACGTCAAGTAAAAATTGCATTTCTATGTACGTTGATTCAAGAAAATATGAAGGAAGTCAAATTTCACAATAGAACAAGGATGAAAGACCATGCAGAACTAATCTAAATCCTAGCAAATTTCATCTATCTTAAATCAAATAGAAAGACAAAGCTAACACAAGAAGAAAGAGTTCATAAAAATGTTGAATTTTATATATGTTAACTCAAAAAAGTCTACACACTTCGTTATAAGTCGGAAATTCATTTCTGAGACTAAATCGTAAACTAGATAAACTCATCTTTAACATAAAAAGTTTGAAAAATGTATTGTAATCACAATTAATATGTTCTAAGGCAATGCGTCTAGTAAAAATTGCATTTCTATGTACGTTGATTCAAGAAAATATGAAGGAAGTCAAATTTCACAATAGAAGAAGGTTGAAAGACCAAGCAGAACTAATCCAAATCCTGAAAAATTTCATCTATCTTGAATCAGATAGAAAGACAAAGCTAACACAAGAAGAAAGAGTTCATAAAAATGGTGAATTTTATATATGTTAACTCAAAAAAGTCTACACACTTCGTTATAAGTCGGAAATTGATTTCTGAGACTAAATTGTAAACTAGATAAACTCATCTTTAACAGAAAAAGTTTGAAAAATGTATTGTAATTACAAAATAATATGTTCTAAGGCAATACGTCTAGTAAAAATTGCATTTCTATGTACGTTGATTCAAGAATATATGAAGGAAGTCAAGTTTCAAAATAGAACAAGGATGAAAGACCATGCAGAACTAATCCAAATCCTAACAAATTTCATCTATCGTGAATCAAATAGAAAGACAAAGCTAACACAAGAAGAAAGAGTTCATAAAAATGTTGAATTTTATATATGTTAACTCAAAAAAATCTACACACTTCATTATAAGTTGGAAATTGATTTCTGAGACTAAATTGTAAAATAGATAAACTTATCTTTAACAGAAAAAGTTTGAAAAATGTATTGTAATCACAATTAATATGTTCTAAGGAAATACGTCTTGTAAAAATTGCATTTCTACGTACGTTGCTTTAAGAAAATATAAAGGAAGTCAAATTTCACAATAGAAGAAGGTTGAAAGACCAAGCAGAACTAATCCAAATCCTAACAAAATTCATCTATCTTGAATCAGATAGAAAGACAAATCCAACACAAAAATAAATAGTTCATAAATATGTTGAATTTTATATACGTTAATTCAAAATAGTTTACACACTTCGTTGTAAGTCGGTAGTTGATTTCTCAGACTAAATTGTAAACTAGATAAATTCATCTTTAACAGAAAAAGTTTGAAAAATATATTGTAATTACAATTAATATGTTCTAAGGAAATACCTCTAATAAAAATTTCATTTCTAAGTACGTTGATTCAAGAAAATATCAAGGAAGTCAAATTTCACAATAGAAGAAAGATGAAAGATCATGCAGAACTAATCCAAATCCTAACAAATTTCATCTATCTTGAATCAAATAGAAAGACAAAGCCAACATAAAAATAAAGAGTTCATAAAAATGTTGAATTTTATATACGTTAACTCAAAAAAGTCTACACATTTCGTTATAAGTCGGGAATTGATTTCTGTGACTAAATTGTAAACTATATAAACTCATCTTTAACAGGAAAAGTATGAAAAATGTATTGTAAATAGAATTAATATGTTCTAAGGCAATACGTCTAGTAAAAATTGCATTTCTATGTCCGTTGATTCAAGAAAATATGAAGGAATTTAAATTTCACAATAGAAGAAAGATGAAAGACCATGCAGAACTAATTAAAATCCTAAATAATTTCATCTATCTTTAATCAAATAGAAAGATAAAGCCAACACAAAAAGAAGGAGTTCATAAAAATGTTGAATTTTATATACGTTAACTCAAAAAAGTCTACACATTTCGTTATAAGTCAGAAATTGATTTCTGAGACTAAATTGTAAACTAGATAAACTCATCTTTGACAAAAAAAAGTTTGAAAAATGTATTGTAATTACAATTAATATGTTCTAAGGCAATACGTCCAGTAAAAATTGCATTTCTATGTACGTTGATTCAAGAAAATATGAAGAAAGTCAAATTTCACAATAGAGGAAGGATGAAAGACCATGCAGAACTAATCCAAATCCTAACAAATTTCATCTATCTTGAATCAAATAGAAAGACAAAGCCAACAAAAAAATTAAGAGTTCATAAAAATGTTAAATTTTATATACGTTAACTCAAAAAAGTCTACACACTTCGTTATAAGTCGGAAATTTATTTCTAAGACTAATCTGTAAACTAGATAAACTCATCTTTAACAGAAAAAGTTTGAAAAATGTATTGTAATTATAATTAATATGTTCTAAGGCAATACGTCCAGTAAAAGTTTTATTTCTATGTACGTTGATTCAAGAAAAATATGAAGGAAGTCAAATTTCACAATAGAAGAAGGATGAAAGACCATGCAGAACTAATCCAAATCCTAACAAATTTCATCTATCTTGAATCAAATAGAAAGACAAAGACAACACAAAAATAAAGAGTTCATAAAAACGTTGAATTTAATATACGTTAACTCAAAAAAGTCTACACACTTCGTTATAAGTCAGAAATTGATTTCTGAGACTAAATTGTAAACTAGATAAACTCGTCTTTAACAAAAAAAAGTTTGAAAAATGTATTGTAATTACAAATAATATGTTCTAAGGCAATACGTCTAGAAAAATTTCATTTCTATGAAGGAAGTCAAATTTCACAATAGAAGAAGGATGAAAGACCATGCAGAACTAATCCAAATCCTAACAAATTTCATTTATCTTGAATCAAATAGAAAGACAAATCCAACACAAAAAGAAAGAGTTCATAAAAATGTTGAATTTTATATACGTTAACTCAAAAAAGTCTACACACTTCGTTATAAGTCGGAAATTGATTTCTGAGACTAAATTGTAAACTAGATAAACTCATCTTTAACAGAAAAAGTTTGAAAAATGTATTGTAATTACAATTAATATGTTCTAAGGCAATACGTCTAGTAAAAATTGCATTTCTATGTACGTTGATTCAAGAAAATATGAAGGAAGTCAAATTTCACAATAGAACAAGGATGAAAGACCATGCAGAACTAATCCAAATCCTAACAAATTTCATCTATCTTGAATCAAATAGAAAGACAAAGCTAACACAAGAAGATAGAGTTCATAAAAATGTTGAATTTTATATATGTTAACTCAAAAAAGTCTACACACTTCGTTATAAGTCGAAAATTCATTTCTGAGACTAAATTGTAAACTAGATGAACTCATCTTTAACAGAAAGAGTTTGAAAAATGTATTGCAATCACAATTAATATGTTCTAAGGAAATACGTCAAGTAAAAATTGCATTTCTATGTACGTTGATTCAAGAAAATATGAAGGAAGTCAAATTTCACAATAGAACAAGGATGAAAGACCATGCAGAACTAATCTAAATCCTAGCAAATTTCATCTATCTTGAATCAAATAGAAAGACAAAGCTAACACAAGAAGAAAGAGTTCATAAAAATGTTGAATTTTATATATGTTAACTCAAAAAAGTCTACACACTTTGTTATAAGTCGGAAATTGATTTCTGAGTCTAAATTGTAAACTAGATAAACTCATCTTTAACAGAAAAAGTTTGAAAAATGTATTGTAATTACAATTAATATGTTCTAAGGCAATACGTCTAGTAAAAATTGCATTTCTATGTACGTTGATTCAAGAAAATATGAAGAAAGTCAAATTTCACAATAGAAGAAAGATGAAAGACCATGCAGAACTAATCCAAATCCTAACAAATTTCATCTATCTTGAATCAAATAGAAAGACAAAGCCAATATAAAAAGAAAGAGTTCATTAAAATGCTGAATTTTATATACGTTAACTCAAAAAAGTCTACACATTTCGTTATAAATCGGAAATTGATTTCTGAGACTAAATTGTAAACTAGATAAACTCATCTTTAACAGAAAAAGTTTGAAAAATGTATTGTAATTACAATTAATATGTTCTAAGGCAATACGTCTAGTAAAAATTGCATTTCTATGTACGTTGATTGAAGAAAATATGAAGGAAGTCAAATTTCACAATAGAAGAAGGATGAAAGACCATGCAGAACGAATCCAAATCCTAACAAATTTCATCTATCTTGAATCAAATAGAAAGACAAAGCCAACATAAAGAGAAAGAGTTCATAAAAATGTTTAATTTTATATAAGTTAACTCAAAAAAGTCTACACATTTCGTTATAAGTCGGAAATTGATTTCTGAGACTAAATTGCAAACAAGATAAACTCATCTTTAACAGAAAAAGTTTGAGAAATGTATTGTAATTACAATTAATATGTTCCAAGGCAATACGTCTAGTAAAAATTGCATTTCTATGTACGTTGATTGAAGAAAATATGAAGGAAGTCAAATTTCACAATAGAAGAAGGATGAAAGACCATGCAGAACTAATCCAAATCCTAACAAATTTCATCTATCTTGAATCAAATAGAAAGACAAATCCAACACAAAAAGAAAGAGTTCATAAAAATGTTGAATTTTATATACGTTAAATCAAAAAAGTCTACACATTTCGTTATAAGTCGGAAATTGATTTCTGAGACTAAATTGTAAACTAGATAAACTCATCTTTAACAGAAAAAGTTTGAAAAATGTATTGTAATTACAATTAATATGTTCTAAGGCAATGCGTCTAGTAAAAATTGCATTTCTATGTACGTTGATTCAAGAAAATATGAAGGAAGTCAAATTTCACAATAGAAGAAGGATGAAAGACCATGCAGAACTAATCCAAATCCTAAAAAATTTCATCTATCTTGAATCAAATAGAAAGACAAAGCCAACATAAAAAGAAAGAGTTCATAAAAATGTTGAATTTTATATACGTTAACTCAAAAAAGTCTACACATTTCGTTATAAGTTGGAAATTGATTTCTGAGACTAAATTGTAAACTAGATAAACTCATCTTTAACAGGAAAAGTTTGAAAAATGTATTGTAATTACAATTATTATGTTCTAGGGCAATACATATAGTAAAAATTGCATTTCTGTGTACGTTGATTCAAGAAAATATGAAGGAAGTCAAATTTCACAATAGAACAAGGATGAAAGACCATGCAGAACTAATCCAAATCCTAACAAATTTCATCTATCTTGAATCAAATAGAAAGACAAAGCTAACACAAGAAGAAAGAGTTCATAAAAATATTGAATTTTATATATGTTAACTCAAAAAAGTCTACACACTTCGTTATAAGTCGGAAATTGATTTCTGAGAATAAATTGTAAACTAGATAAACTCATCTTTAACAGAAAAAGTTTGAAAAATGTATTTTAATCACAATTAATATGTTCTAAGGAAATACTTCTAGTAAAAATTGCATTTCTATGTACGTTGATTCAAGAAAATATGAAGGAAGTCAAATTTCACAATAGAAGAAGGTTGAAAGACCAAGTAGAACAAATCCAAATCCTGAAAAATTTCATCTATCTTGAATCAGATAGAAAGACAAAGCCAACACAAAAGGAAAGAGTTCATAAAAATGTTAAATTTTATATACGTTAACTCAAAAAAGTCTACACATTTCGTTATAAGTTGGAAATTGATTTCTGAGACTAAATTGTAAACTAGATAAACTCATCTTTAACAGGAAAAGTTTGAAAAATGTATTGTAATTACAATTATTATGTTCTAGGGTAATACATATAGTAAAAATTGCATTTCTGTGTACGTTGATTCAAGAAAATATGAAGGAAGTCAAATTTTACAATAGAACAAGGATGAAAGACCATGCAGAACTAATCCAAATCCTAACAAATTTCATCTATCTTGAATCAAATAGAAAGACAAAGCCAACACAAAAAGAAAGAGTTCATAAAAATGTTAAATTTTATATACGTTAACTCAAAAAAGTCTACACACTTCGTTATAAGTCGGAAATTTATTTCTGAGACTAATCTGTAAACTAGATAAACTCATCTTTAACAAAAAAAAGTTTGACAAATGTATTGTAATTACAATTAATATGTTCTAAGGCAATACTTCTAGTTAAAATTGCATTTCTATGTACGTTGATTCAGGAAAATATGAAGGAAGTCAAATTTCACAATAGAAGAAGGATGAAAGACCAAGTAGAACAAATCCAAATCCTAACAAAATTCATCTATCTTGAATCAGATAGAAAGACAAATCCAACACAAAAATAAATAGTTCATAAATATGTTGAATTTTATATACGTTAATTCAAAATAGTTTACACACTTTGTTATAAGTCGGAAATTTATTTCTGAGACTAAATTGTAAACTATATAAACTCATCTTTAACAAAAAAAGTTTGAAAAATGTATTGTAATTACAATTAATATGTTCTAAGGCAATACGTCCAGTAAAAATTGCATTTCTATGTACCTTGATTCAAGAAAATATGAAGAAAGTCAAATTTCACAATAGAAGAAAGATGAAAGATCATGCAGAACTAATCCAAATCCTAACAAATTTCATCTATCTTGAATCAAATAGAAAGACAAAGCCAACATAAAAATAAAGAGTTCATAAAAATGTTGAATTTTATATACGTTAACTCAAAAAAGTCTACACATTTCGTTATAAGTCGGAAATTTATTTCTGAGACTAATCTGTAAACTAGATAAACTCATCTTTAACAAAAAAAAGTTTGACAAATGTATTGTAATTACAATTAATATGTTCTAAGGCAATACGTCCAGTAAAAATTTTATTTCTATGTACGTTGATTCAAGAAAATATGAAGGAAGTCAAATTTCACAATAGAAGAAGGATGAAAGACCAAGCAGAACTAATCCAAATCCTAACAAAATTCATCTATCTTGAATCAGATAGAAAGACAAATCCAACACAAAAATAAATAGTTCATAAATATGTTGAATTTTATATACGTTAATTCAAAATAGTTTACACACTTCGTTGTAAGTCGGTAGTTGATTTCTCAGACTAAATTGTAAACTAGATAAATTCATCTTTAACAGAAAAAGTTTGAAAAATATATTGTAATTACAATTAATATGTTCTAAGGAAATACCTCTAATAAAAATTTCATTTCTAAGTACGTTGATTCAATATGTTGAATTTTATATACGTTAACTCAAAAAAGTCTACACACTTCGTTATAAGTCGGAAATTTATTTCTAAGACTAATCTGTAAACTAGATAAACTCATCTTTAACAGAAAAAGTTTGAAAAATGTATTGTAATTATAATTAATATGTTCTAAGGCAATACGTCCAGTAAAATTTTTATTTCTATGTACGTTGATTCAAGAAAAATATGAAGGAAGTCAAATTTCACAATAGAAGAAGGATGAAAGACCATGCAGAACTAATCCAAATCCTAACAAATTTCATCTATCTTGAATCAAATAGAAAGACAAAGACAACACAAAAATAAAGAGTTCATAAAAACGTTGAATTTAATATACGTTAACTCAAAAAAGTCTACACACTTCGTTATAAGTCAGAAATTGATTTCTGAGACTAAATTGTAAACTAGATAAACTCGTCTTTAACAAAAAAAAGTTTGAAAAATGTATTGTAATTACAAATAATATGTTCTAAGGCAATACGTCTAGAAAAATTTCATTTCTATGAAGGAAGTCAAATTTCACAATAGAAGAAGGATGAAAGACCATGCAGAACTAATCCAAATCCTAAAAAATTTCATCTATCTTGAATCAAATAGAAAGACAAAGCCAACATAAAAAGAAAGAGTTCATAAAAATGTTGAATTTTATATACGTTAACTCAAAAAAGTCTACACATTTCGTTATAAGTCGGAAATTGATTTCTGAGACTAAATTGTAAACTAGATAAACTCATCTTTAACAAAAAAAAAGTTTGAAAAATGTATTGTAATTACAATTAATATGTTCTAAGGCAATACGTCTAGTAAAAATTGCATTTCTATGTACGTTGATTCAAGAAAATATGAAGGAAGTCAAATTTCACAATAGAAGAAAGATGAAAGGCCATGCAGAACTAATCCAAATCCTAACAAATTTCATCTATCTTGAATCAAATATAAAGACAAAGCCAACATAAAAAGAAAGAGTTCAAAAAAATATTTAATTTTATATACGTTAACTCAAAACAGTCTACACATTTCGTTATAAGTCGGAAATTGATTTCTGAGACTAAATTGTAAACTATATAAACTCATCTTTAACAGAAAAAGTTTGAAAAATGTATTGTAATTACAATTAATATGTTCTAAGGCAATACGTCTAGTAAAAATTGCATTTCTATGTACGTTGATTCAAGAAAATATGAAGGAAGTCAAATTTCACAATAGAACAAGGATGAAAGACCATGCAGAACTAATCCAAATCCTAACAAATTTCATCTATCTTGAATCAAATAGAAAGACAAAGCTAACACAAGAAGATAGAGTTCATAAAAATGTTGAATTTTATATATGTTAACTCAAAAAAGTCTACACACTTCGTTATAAGTCGAAAATTCATTTCTGAGACTAAATTGTAAACTAGATGAACTCATCTTTAACAGAAAGAGTTTGAAAAATGTATTGCAATCACAATTAATATGTTCTAAGGAAATACGTCAAGTAAAAATTGCATTTCTATGTACGTTGATTCAAGAAAATATGAAGGAAGTCAAATTTCACAATAGAACAAGGATGAAAGACCATGCAGAACTAATCTAAATCCTAGCAAATTTCATCTATCTTGAATCAAATAGAAAGACAAAGCTAACACAAGAAGAAAGAGTTCATAAAAATGTTGAATTTTATATATGTTAACTCAAAAAAGTCTACACACTTTGTTATAAGTCGGAAATTGATTTCTGAGTCTAAATTGTAAACTAGATAAACTCATCTTTAACAGAAAAAGTTTGAAAAATGTATTGTAATTACAATTAATATGTTCTAAGGCAATACGTCTAGTAAAAATTGCATTTCTATGTACGTTGATTCAAGAAAATATGAAGGAAGTCAAATTTCACAATAGCAAAGGATGAAAGACCATGCAAAACTAATCCAAATCCTAACAAATTTCATCTATCTTGAATCAAATAGAACGACAAAGCCAACACAAAAAGAAAGAGTTCATAAAAATGTTGAATTTAATATACGTTAACTCAAAAAAGTCTACACACTTCGTTATAGTCAGAATTTCTGAGACTAAATTGTAAACTAGATAAACTCATCTTTAACTGAAAAAGTTTGAAAAATGTATTGTAATCACAAATAATATGTTCTAAGGCATTACGTCTACTAAAAATTGCATTTCTATGTACGTTGATTCAAGAAAATATGAAGGAAGTCAAATTTCACAATAGAAAAGGATGAAAGACCATGCAAAACTAATCCAAATCCTAACAAATTTCATCTATCTTAAATCAAATAGAAAGACAAAGCCAACACAAAAAGAAAGAGTTCATCAAAATGTTGAATTTAATATACGTTAACTCAAAAAAGTCTACACACTTCGTTATAAGTCGGAATTTCTGAGACTAAATTGTAAACTAGATAAACTCATCTTTAACTGAAAAAGTTTGAAAAATGTATTGTAATCACAAATAATATGTTCTAAGGCATTACGTCTACTAAAAATTGCATTTCTATGTGCGATGATTCAAGAAAATATGAAGGAAGTCAAATTTCACAATAGAAGAAGGATGAAAGACCATGTAGAACTATTTCAAATCCTAACAAATTTCATCTATCTTGAATCAAATAGAAAGACAAAGCCAACACAAAAAGAAAGAGTTCATAAAAATGTTGAATTTTATATATGTTAACTCAAAAAAGTCTACACATTTCGTTATAAGTCGGAAATTGATTTCTGAGACTAAATTGTAAACTAGATAAACTCATCTTTAAGAGAAAAAGTTTGAAAAATGTATTGTAATTACAATTAATATGTTCTAAGGCAATACGTCTAGTAAAAATTGCATTTCTATGTACGTTGATTCATGAAAATATGAAGGAAGTCAAATTTCACAATAGAAGAAGGATGAAAGACCATGCAGAACTAATCCAAATCCTAACAAATTTCATCTATCTTGAATCAAATAGAAAGACAAATCCAACACAAAAAGAAAGAGTTCATAAAAATATTGAATTTAATATACGTTAACTCAAAAAAGTCTACACACTTCGTTATAAGTCGGAAATTGATTTCTGAGACTAAAATGTAAACTAGATAGACTCATCTTTAACAAAAAAAGTTTGAAAAATGTATTGTAATTACAATCAGTATGTTCTAAGGCAATACGTCTAGTAAAAATTGCAATTCTATTTACGTTGATTCAAGAAAATATGAAGGAAGTCAAATTTCACAATAGAAGAAGGATGAAAGACCATGCAGAACTAATCCAAATCCTAACGAATTTCATCTATCTTGAATCAAATAGAAAGACAAAGCCAACACAAAAAGAAAGAGTTCATAAAAATGTTGAATTTTATATACGTTAACTCAAAAAAGTCTACACATTTCGTTATAAGTCGGAAATTGATTTCTGAGACTAAATTGTAAACTAGATAAACTCTTCTTTAATAAAAAAAAGTTTGAAAATGAATTTTAATTACAATTAATATGTTCTAAGGCAATACGTCTAGTAAAAATTGCATTTCTATGTACGTTGATTCAAGAAAATATGAAGGAAGTCAAATTTCACGATATAAGAAGGATGAAAGACCATGTTGAACTAATCCAAATCCTAACAAATTTCATATATTTTTAATCAAATAGAAAGACAAAGCCAACACAAAAAGAAAGAGTTCATAAAAATGTTGAATTTTATATACGTTAACTCAAAAAAGTCTACACATTTCGTTATAAGTCGGAAATTGATTTCTGAGACTAAATTGTAAACTAGACAAACTCATCTTTAACAGAAAAAGTTTGAAAAATGTATTGTAATTACATTTAATATGTTCTAAGGCAATACGTCTAGTAAAAATTGCATTTCTATGTACGTTGATTCAAGTAAATATGAAGGAAGTCAAATTTCACAATAGAAGAAGGATGAAAGACCATGCAAAACTAATCCAAATCCTAACAAATTTCATCTATCTTGAATTAAATAGAAAGACAAAGCCAACACAAAAAGAAAGAGTTCATAAAAATGTTGAATTTAATATACGTTAACTCAATAAAGCCTACACACTTCGTTATAAGTCGGAAATTGATTTCTGAGACTAAATTGTAAACTAGATAAACTCATATTTAACTGAATAAGTTTGAAAAATGTATTGTAATCACAAATAATATGTTCTAAGGCATTAAGTCTACTAAAAATTGCATTTATATGTACGTTGATTCAAGAAAATATGAAGGAAGTCAAATTTTACAATTGAAGAAGGATGAAAGACCATGCAGAACTAATCCAAATCCTAACAAATTTCATTTATCTTGAATCAAATAGAAAGACAAATCCAACACAAAAAGAAAGAGTTCATAAAAATGTTGAATTTTATATACGTTAACTCAAAAAAGTCTACACACTTCGTTATAAGTCGGAAATTTATTTCTGAGACTAATCTGTAAACTAGATAAACTCATCTTTAACAAAAAAAAGTTTGACAAATGTATTGTAATTACAATTAATATGTTCTAAGGAAATACGTCCAGTAAAAATTTTATTTCTATGTACGTTGATTCAAGAAAATATGAAGGAAGTCAAATTTCACAATAGAAGAAGGATGAAAGACCAAGCAGAACTAATCCAAATCCTAACAAAATTCATCTATCTTGAATCAGATAGAAAGACAAATCCAACACAAAAATAAATAGTTCATAAATATGTTGAATTTTATATACGTTAATTCAAAATAGTTTACACACTTCGTTGTAAGTCGGTAGTTGATTTCTCAGACTAAATTGTAAACTAGATAAATTCATCTTTAACAGAAAAAGTTTGAAAAATATATTGTAATTACAATTAATATGTTCTAAGGAAATACCTCTAATAAAAATTTCATTTCTAAGTACGTTGATTCAAGAAAATATCAAGGAAGTCAAATTTCACAATAGAAGAAAGATGAAAGATCATGCAGAACTAATCCAAATCCTAACAAATTTCATCTATCTTGAATCAAATAGAAAGACAAAGCCAACATAAAAATAAAGAGTTCATAAAAATGTTGAATTTTATATACGTTAACTCAAAAAAGTCTACACATTTCGTTATAAGTCGGGAATTGATTTCTGTGACTAAATTGTAAACTATATAAACTCATCTTTAACAGGAAAAGTATGAAAAATGTATTGTAAATCGAATTAATATGTTCTAAGGCAATACGTCTAGTAAAAATTGCATTTCTATGTCCGTTGATTCAAGAAAATATGAAGGAATTTAAATTTCACAATAGAAGAAAGATGAAAGACCATGCAGAACTAATTAAAATCCTAAATAATTTCATCTATCTTGAATCAAATAGAAAGATAAAGCCAACACAAAAAGAAGGAGTTCATAAAAATGTTGAATTTTATATACGTTAACTCAAAAAAGTCTACACATTTCGTTATAAGTCAGAAATTGAATTCTGAGACTAAATTGTAAACTAGATAAACTCATCTTTGACAAAAAAAAGTTTGAAAAATGTATTGTAATTACAATTAATATGTTCTAAGGCAATACGTCCAGTAAAAATTGCATTTCTATGTACGTTGATTCAAGAAAATATGAAGAAAGTCAAATTTCACAATAGAGGAAGGATGAAAGACCATGCAGAACTAATCCAAATCCTAACAAATTTCATCTATCTTGAATCAAATAGAAAGACAAAGCCAACAAAAAAATTAAGAGTTCATAAAAATGTTAAATTTTATATACGTTAACTCAAAAAAGTCTACACACTTCGTTATAAGTCGGAAATTTATTTCTAAGACTAATCTGTAAACTAGATAAACTCATCTTTAACAGAAAAAGTTTGAAAAATGTATTGTAATTATAATTAATATGTTCTAAGGCAATACGTCCAGTAAAATTTTTATTTCTATGTACGTTGATTCAAGAAAAATATGAAGGAAGTCAAATTTCACAATAGAAGAAGGATGAAAGACCATGCAGAACTAATCCAAATCCTAACAAATTTCATCTATCTTGAATCAAATAGAAAGACAAAGACAACACAAAAATAAAGAGTTCATAAAAACGTTGAATTTAATATACGTTAACTCAAAAAAGTCTACACACTTCGTTATAAGTCAGAAATTGATTTCTGAGACTAAATTGTAAACTAGATAAACTCGTCTTTAACAAAAAAAAGTTTGAAAAATGTATTGTAATTACAAATAATATGTTCTAAGGCAATACGTCTAGAAAAATTTCATTTCTATGAAGGAAGTCAAATTTCACAATAGAAGAAGGATGAAAGACCATGCAGAACTAATCCAAATCCTAAAAAATTTCATCTATCTTGAATCAAATAGAAAGACAAAGCCAACATAAAAAGAAAGAGTTCATAAAAATGTTGAATTTTATATACGTTAACTCAAAAAAGTCTACACATTTCGTTATAAGTTGGAAATTGATTTCTGAGACTAAATTGTAAACTAGATAAACTCATCTTTAACAGGAAAAGTTTGAAAAATGTATTGTAATTACAATTATTATGTTCTAGGGCAATACATATAGTAAAAATTGCATTTCTGTGTACGTTGATTCAAGAAAATATGAAGGAAGTCAAATTTCACAATAGAACAAGGATGAAAGACCATGCAGAACTAATCCAAATCCTAACAAATTTCATCTATCTTGAATCAAATAGAAAGACAAAGCTAACACAAGAAGAAAGAGTTCATAAAAATATTGAATTTTATATATGTTAACTCAAAAAAGTCTACACACTTCGTTATAAGTCGGAAATTGATTTCTGAGAATAAATTGTAAACTAGATAAACTCATCTTTAACAGAAAAAGTTTGAAAAATGTATTTTAATCACAATTAATATGTTCTAAGGAAATACTTCTAGTAAAAATTGCATTTCTATGTACGTTGATTCAAGAAAATATGAAGGAAGTCAAATTTCACAATAGAAGAAGGTTGAAAGACCAAGTAGAACAAATCCAAATCCTGAAAAATTTCATCTATCTTGAATCAGATAGAAAGACAAAGCCAACACAAAAGGAAAGAGTTCATAAAAATGTTAAATTTTATATACGTTAACTCAAAAAAGTCTACACATTTCGTTATAAGTTGGAAATTGATTTCTGAGACTAAATTGTAAACTAGATAAACTCATCTTTAACAGGAAAAGTTTGAAAAATGTATTGTAATTACAATTATTATGTTCTAGGGCAATACATATAGTAAAAATTGCATTTCTGTGTACGTTGATTCAAGAAAATATGAAGGAAGTCAAATTTTACAATAGAACAAGGATGAAAAACCATGCAGAACTAATCCAAATCCTAACAAATTTCATCTATCTTGAATCAAATAGAAAGACAAAGCTAACACAAGAAGAAAGAGTTCATAAAAATATTGAATTTTATATATGTTAACTCAAAAAAGTCTACACACTTCGTTATAAGTCGGAAATTGATTTCTGAGAATAAATTGTAAACTAGATAAACTCATCTTTAACAGAAAAAGTTTGAAAAATGTATTTTAATCACAATTAATATGTTCTAAGGCAATACTTCTAGTTAAAATTGCATTTCTATGTACGTTGATTCAAGAAAATATGAAGGAAGTCAAATTTCACAATAGAAGAAGGTTGAAAGACCAAGTAGAACAAATCCAAATCCTGAAAAATTTCATCTATCTTGAATCAGATAGAAAGACAAAGCCAACACAAAAGGAAAGAGTTCATAAAAATGTTAAATTTTATATATGTTAACTCAAAAAAGTCTACACACTTTGTTATAAGTCGGAAATTTATTTCTGAGACTAAATTGTAAACTATATAAACTCATCTTTAACAAAAAAAGTTTGAAAAATGTAATGTAATTACAATTAATATGTTCTAAGGCAATACGTCCAGTAAAAATTGCATTTCTATGTACCTTGATTCAAGAAAATATGAAGAAAGTCAAATTTCACAATAGAGGAAGGATGAAAGACCATGCAGAACTAATCCAAATCCTAACAAATTTCATTTATCTTGAATCAAATAGAAAGACAAATCCAACACAAAAAGAAAGAGTTCATAAAAATGTTAAATTTTATATACGTTAACTCAAAAAAGTCTACACACTTCGTTATAAGTCGGAAATTTATTTCTGAGACTAATCTGTAAACTAGATAAACTCATCTTTAACAAAAAAAAGTTTGACAAATGTATTGTAATTACAATTAATATGTTCTAAGGCAATACGTCTAGTAAAAATTTTATTTCTATGTACGTTGATTCAAGAAAATATGAAGGAAGTCAAATTTCACAATAGAAGAAGGATGAAATACCATGCCGAACTAATCCAAATCCTAACAAATTTCATCTATCTTGAATCAAAAAGAAAGACAAATCCAACAAAAAAAAAGAGTTCATAAAAGTGTTAAATTTTATATACGTTAACTCAAAAAAGTCTACACACTTCATTATAAGTCGGAAATTTATTTCTGAGACTAAATTGTAAACTAGATAAACTCATCTTTAACAGAAAAAGTTTGAAAAATGTATTGTAATTACAATTAATATGTTCTAAGGCAATACTTTTTTTTGATAAATCAAAATTTGTATTAATAGATAACAAAATTTACAAAGTAGAATTTACAAGAAAAGAGGTCACAGCAACCCCAAAAACTTGTAAACTACTTGAAACGATAATATGAAACATTTGGATATTCAACTGAATTTAAAAAAGGTGGTCTTCCATCATAATGCACTCCCACTTCATTAGCAAGTAGACATCCACGCTTAGCCATTTTATCCGCTGCAAAATTCACCTCCCTAAAAGTGTGAATGAACCTTATAGACGCATAATGTCTACAAATTGCCATCCATCTGCTCATTGAAAACCAAGGGATAGAAGAAATTTTGAAAGCTTTTACCACACCAAAAGAAACTGATCGTACACAAATACTCTCAAAACCCCATTGCATAGCCCACTCCAAACCAATAATAATTCCATAAAGTTCAGCCAAATAATTTGAGGCAACTCCAAGGCCGATACTTATAGCTCCAAGAACTGAACAATTAGAGTCTCTAGCCACCACTCTCGCTCCTGAAATGTCTGGATTACCTCGCGCCGCGCCATCACAATGGATCTGGAGCTCATTATCATCTGGAGGCTGCCAAAAAACTTCCACCGATTGCTGATGTTTGACACTCCTATGGACCACTCAAAAATAATCAAGAAGCAAAACATCTTCAGCACAATTTCGCATATATCCGTCTTGAATCAGCTTCACCACCCTCTTGAAAAATAAACTCCAGCTTGGTTGTTGACGTTGAAAGACTTCCCTATTAAGTTCTTCCCATAGCTCAGACCTGATGACAAGATTGGCAAGCCTCCACATGTCACGAATCATGGTACTTCTCCCTTGAGATGCTTTACAAGACACCACAAGATTATCATTAGGCGTTAAATTAAAAATATCTGCTATCCAGTTCCAAGCACGGACAACAAAGCTGCAATGGAAAAGGATATGGTCTAGAGATTCTTCCGCAACTCTACATAAGCTACAACGACTTGCAAGCTGAATTTTAAATCTAGATTGGATTATATCATACGTTGCACAAGCATTACGCATGAATTTCCAGTTTTGGGCATCCAATGTAGGGTGAACTTCCTTCCTCCATAAAATAGAAGCGCCATCGAACTTGGGATATTTCTGACGGATTAATTCTTTCGCAGAACTAACAGTGAAAGCACCTTTGTAATCTGGCATCCAGATGTGTACATCTTCACCAACCATGGGTGTAGGCAAAAGGTTAACGTCTAGACCTACATCTGCCTTACGGTCTAAATGTTCCACAGGGATATTCCACTGCCCATCAACCAAAATAGTACTAACCAGCACATTTCTATCCATTTAAATAGTCATTAAGGATTGCAGCGATACTCGTATTTGAAAACCAAGCATCATAATAAATAGAAGTATCTCTACCATCACCCAACAAAACTTTAGTGTTAGATTCCACTATCTTGTACACTCTTCAAATACCCGGAATAATAGAAGACTTCAAACCATTTACCTTGATACACCCATTTCTGCCAAAGAATTTAGCACGAAGAAAACCTGCCCATTTTTTCTTCGAAGAACGAATTTTCCACCAAAGTTTCACAAGCATGGCATCATTCATTGTATCCATATGAGTTAAGCCCAAACCCCCTTCCTCAAAAGGGAAACAGACTTTATCATAAGCAACAACCACAGCGCGGCTAACATTAGAATCTCCCGACCAAATAAAATTCCTAATTTCTCTTCACACTGTAAAATGAATTTACGTGGCCATTTATATATAGCCATATTGTGAATAGAGTAACTAGCAATAACATACTTGACAAGCACCAAACGATCATGAAAGGGTAGCAAAAAACCTTTCCAACCAGCAAGTTGCGATTTGATCTTCTCCACTACACCCAAAATGTGATGATATCGAACAGTACCCGGCATAATTTGAACTCCCAAATAACGATCAGGAAAAGTGGCTACAGTCATACCCAAATGGTTAGCAAGATAATTCATTATAGTTAAAGAACCGCCCCCATAATAAATCTTGCTCTTCTGTCTACAAACAGTTTTACCAGAAGCTCTTTGATACTTACCCAACAAATCCACCAGATTGTTGAGGCTCTTAAGGTTTCCTTTACAGAAAATCATAATATCATCAGCAAAAAAGAGATGAATAGGAGAAATACCACCTCTAGTTACCATATGAGACATCTTTTTCTCATGAAAAAGCTTTGTAATATTTTTGCTAAGAACATCTTCAATCAAGAAAAAAATCAAAGGAGAAAAAGGATCTCCTTGACGCAAACCTATATTAATTTTGAAATAACCCTCCGGACTGCCATTCAAAAGAATAGAGATTCTAGCATAATTCAAAATATTAAGAATCCAAGAGCACCAATGTTCAGAAAAACCATTTCTCCGAAAAACTTCCAACACAAAAGACCAACTCACCGTGTCAAATGCCTAGGAAATATCAAGCTTAAGACCAATGTTGCCATCCTTGCGCTTGATGTGGAGTTCATTAACCATTTCAGAAGCCAAACTGATGTTTTCATGGATATTCCGACCCTTCATAAAGGCTACCCGTTCCTCAGAAACAAGCTTATCCAAAACACTACCAACTCTAGTAGCAAGGATCTTAGTAAAAATTTTAAAGAAAAAATTATTAAGATCAATAGGTCGAAAATTACGAAGAGTATTTGCACCTCTTACCTTGGCCAATAAAATCAGAAGACTAGAATTTACCCCATTAGGAATCCTTTGTTGTTGCCAACAATAAATAATAGCATTGTATAAGTCTTTTTGAATCACGTCCCAACAATGTCTATAAAAACATCTAGAGAAACCATCAGGTCCTGGAGAACTATCAACATCAAGGTCATAAACAGCAGCCTTTATTTCAACATAAGTAGGAATCGCATCCATTCTTTGACTTTCCTCCGTAGAGATAATATCATGCTCATCAATTGGAAGCACTTCCCCATTAAATTTAGACTCAAAATAAGACACCGTGTAATCTCTAATCTGGTCACAATTAGAGATAATATTCCCATCATCATCTACCAATTCCGAAATCATATTGTTGCTCCTGCGAGTTGGAATATTGGCATGAAAGAAAGAAGTATTACTTGCACCGTCAGTAAGCCACTTATTACGAGATTTTTGCTTCAAGATTTTTGCTTCAACATAATGGATTGACGCATACGGATTTCCTGAAGTGTAACCGAAGCCTCCTTAGCAAAATTCAGCTTAGTTACGTCTTCCGGATCCTCATCAGAAATATGAAGAGCAACTTCCATTGTTAATTTATCATGTTTGAGTCTAGCATTAATATTACCAAAAAAACGTAAATTCCACTCCTTCATGTCAGTGTTTAATCTCTTAAGCTTGAAGGGGTAGATATAAGCAGGGGAACGAGAAACAGGAGCATTCCAACTCTCCACAACCATACGCATGAAATCAGGATGAGTGAACCACATTTTTTGAACTCTAAAAGGAGCTCTTTTAGGTCCTGAATTTACAAAAGGATAGCCTATAAGCGTAGAATGATCAGAAACTTCACGAGGAAGAGCTCTACACCACCAATTCTCAAACTTCGTAAGCCATGCTTCATTAATGACAACCCGATCCAACTTGCAAAGAATTCTATGAACACCTGATTGACCATTGGCCCAAGTGTATTTAGAACCCAAAGAATCAGCTTCAAAAAGGTTATTGTCATCTAGCCAATCACTGAATTCATTAATAGCTGAAGTACGTGGTTCACAACCCCCTTTCTTTTCATCATTATGAAGGACACAATGAAAATCACCCATGACCAACCGGGGAGTATTATTATCAACTGAAGAAAGCCGCTGCCATAAGCTTCTTCGTGTAACTTGAAAACAACTAGCATGAACAAAAGATATAAGAACACCTTCCGTTTCAACAGAAATAGCCCGTCTACTAGAATTAATAACCACCGGAGTAGTCATATCAACGTAGCAACAAATCCATAAATTCCCTTTAGACGAACCAACAAAATTATGTATAACTTCTTTTTTATAACCCTCAACATGTAAGCCCTGCAAAAAAAATTAAGAGTACAATGTACCTTAGGCTCAGCAAGACAGAATATGTCAGGTTTAAAATCTCTAAGTAACTCTTTAAATTTATCTCGTGACTCATCACGAGAAAATCCATTGATGTTCCAAAAAAGAACACGCATTATAAACTGGGATTGGAGGAGTTAACTAGCTGTGGAGAAACACCAGTATTCAAACCTGGTGAATTTCCTTTTATAACAAGGTTACTTAAATTGTTTGTATCCAATAGCTGAAGAGATGTCGAAAACTGAATCCTGTCGAGGAACCCTGGATGCAACTCGAGTTAAAGCAGTAATCCATGCTCTCCTAGATTCCTGGTCAGCTCTAAACTGCACATCACAAGAGCTTTCCGCAACTGGGATTGAGTTGAGAGCGCCAAATTTATTTTGAAAAACAAATTCTCCAGCTAACAATTGATCACAAAGAGGAGTCGCAGGGATAACAAGAGTCCTATCAGGGTTAAGAATCATATTTCCAACCACACCTGACTTAGCACTCAGTGGCCTAGTTTCACCCACTTTTCCACTATGCACTAAAACTGAGTTTGAATCCTACACTTGTTTAGTTCTCTCCAATTCAACAAAGGCAGATTCAAAAGCATCTTTGGACTTAGTATATTCAACCTCCAACTGCTTAGCTTTCACCATCTGAGCAGTATACTCCAAATTATTAGCCTCCACCACCTTAGTAACTACAACTTCAGGGGAAACTGGATTTTTAGGTGCATTCTTACCCTTCCTACGTTTAGCAACTTGCCACTCACCAGAAACATTGTTAACTTGATTGGCATTGTTGTTAGACCTATCTCCAGAAGTATGAGACTGATTAGCATTACTCTTTTGTTGCGCAGGTGCCTGAACAGAAGAGTTTGATGTTTGTTTCTTGCATTCCTGATCATTATGCCCAATAATCTTACACTTTGTGCAAAATTTTGGCTTCTTTTGAATCTCCACCAGCTGCCAGAAGTCCAAACCCTCTACAGTAACATGAATAGAATCTGTAGCCGTTTCAGCAAAGTTTATGTCAACCAAGACTGAAGCAAAGTGTCCATATTCATGTTCAAGAGTACGCTTATCTACCACTATTGGAGTACCATGGAAAGTAGCGTTTTTTTAATCCAAAACTCTAGCGGCAAGCCTGGAAACTTGACCCACATGGAAGCATGTGAGGTCCTTTGTTTCTCAGCGTCAAAACCTGGAAACCATTCAATTAGGTTTAGCTTTTGATGGGATATTTCTCAGGCTTTTGATACTGTTAGTTGGTCTTTTTGTTTTGGAGGTGCTCCACAGGTATGGTTTCTCTAAGGATTGGTGTACATGGATCCATTCTATCTTACAATCTGCTCGTATTTTTTTTCTTTTAAATTTCCGTCCGGAAGGGTTCTTCAAAATTAATAGAGGTTTACGTCAAGGTGATACCCTTTCTTCCTTGATTTCTGTTTTGATTGAAGATGTCCTTAGCAGGAACATTTCTAAGCTTTTTAAGGAGAAGAAAATGTCACCAATGGTTACGAGAAATGGTATTTCCCCTACTCATTTATTCTTTGCTGATGATATTATGATTTTTTGTAAAGGAAATGTGAAAAGTGTGAGAAATATGGTTTCTTTACTAGAGAAGTATCATCGTGTTTCTGGGCAAACCGTTTGCAGGAAAAAAAGTAAAATTTATTATGATGGGGGGTCTTTGAGTAGATGGAGAACTATTGTTGATTTTCTTGGTATGAGTCTTGCTTCTTTTCCTGATCGTTATTTGGGAGTGCAAATCATGCCAGGGGCGGTGAGATATAGACATATATGTACTGTCATTGATAAAGTAAAAAATCAATTAGTTGTTTGGAAAGGTAAAATGCTTTCATTCCAGGATAGAGTGGTGCTTGTTAAAACTGTCATTGCTAGTTATTCCATCCATAATATGGCGGTTTATAAATGGCCTCTAAAGTTCATTCAACAATGCGAAAGGGTGATTCGGAATTTTATTTGGTCTGGGGATTCCGGAATATCCAGGGCTTTTGTTGTTGGTTTTCATAAAGTCTGTTCTCCTCTTTCTGAAGAGGGACTTGGTCTTACCAGATTGAGTGTCATGAATAAGGCTTTGGTTGCGAAACTCTGGTGGAATATCAAAAGATCACATAAGAAATGGGCTCGGTTCTTAGAAGCTAAATACACTTTTAGGGACGGTAGAGTGAAGGATTATGGGATAAAATCTACTATTCTGCCTGGTGTTCGTTGGGTTGATAGAATGGTTGCTCAAAATACTAAATCTTTGATTAGTGATGGGAGATCCACGTCTCTTTATTTTGATATCTGGTTGGTACCTTATCTATCGCTGATATTTTATGAGATCAGAACTTGGATAGGTCAGCAAAAGTGAGCGAAATAATTGTGGATGGGGATTGGTTTATCAATAATACTCATGGTGACAATTTTTTACGGTCTAGAGTTAATCTCGCTACTCTTCCCAGGTTGCGTCATGGAACAGATTTTTTTTTTGGATGCCGGATTTGTAGGGGGTTTTCTCTGTAAGTTCTGCTGGGGAGATTATTCGTCAAAAATATCCTATTCTTCCTGGAGTTTCTTTACTCTGGCGCAAGGCAGTTCACCCAATGCTTGCGGCACAAAAATGGAAAATAATGAGGGGAGCCTGTGCGACTCTCGACAAAGTCCAAAGCGGTTTCAAGATCTCTCCTTCTAACAGATGTTGTTTGTGAAGGTCTACGGAGGAGTCCTTAGACCATATCCTTTGGTCGTGAACTTTTGCTCAGAGTGTCAGGACGTGGATAACTGAAATTTTTGGTTTACGGCCTCACCAAGATTTCATAATTGCTTACAAGTCTGCCGAAGGAAAAAGTCCAATTATTAAAGACTTGTGGTTGATTGATGTGCTTGTTACTCGGTCTGAACTTTGGAATATTAGAAGCAAAATTGTTTTTGAAAAGAAGACTATCAGCTGGAGTTTCTTTAGGAAGCGCATTTTCACTCTTATTCATGATTATTCTTCGAGATTAAAGAGTTTCATGTTCAATTCTGTTGAGGAGTTGAAGATTCTTAATTTATTTTAAGGTACATCATAGACAAGTCAATCATACAGTTCCAGTGGAAATTTTCTGGGTGCCTCCGGAAAGGGGAGAGATTATGCTATGTTGTGATGGAGCAGCTCGTGGTAATGGATCCGGTATAGCTGGAGCAGGTGTTGTAGTCCGTGATGAAGAGTGTAACATTCTTGGAGCAATGAGCATTGGCCTGGGCATTACAAATAGTTTTTTTTTGCAGAATTATATGGAATTATTTTCTGATTGGAATGGGCTGTCAAGTGGGGAATTAGACGTGTGCTGATTTGGTCGGATTCTGTTAGTGCTATTTATGCTTTGGAAAATATGGCTCTGCCTTGGTTTATTATTCAACGTTGGGAAGATGTTCGACAATTATATGATTCAATCCGTTTTAAACATACATATCGTGAAACCAATTTTGCTGCGGATATTATGGCAAAAAGAGGATGTCAACTAGGTGAAGGGGAAGGGATAAAATATGATGGAAGACCTGATTTTCTTAATTCTATAGAATATCCTCATGTTTCTTATTTTATATTTAAATAGTTTATAAGTTTTTGGGGTTTCTCTGACCTCTTTTCTTGTATTCTATTTGTAAATATCTCTTTTATTTAATATAATTTTTTGACTTATCAATTTTTTTTATGAACTCTTTATTTTTGTATTGGATTTGTCTTTCTATTTGATTCAAGATAGGTGAAATTTGTTAGGAATTAGATTAGTTCTGCTTGGTCTTTCATCCTTCTTCTATTGTGAAATTGGACTTCCTTCATATTTTCTTGAATCAACGTACATAGAAATGCAATTTTCACTAGACGTATTGCCTTAGAACATATTAATTGTGATTACAATACATTTTCAAACTTTTTCTGTAAAAGATGAGTTTATCTAGTTTACAATTTAGTCTAAGAAATCAATTTACGACTTATAACGAAGTGTGTAGACTTTTTTGAGTTAACGTATATAAAATTCAACATTTTTATGAACTCTTTCCTTTTGTGTTGGCTTTGTCTCTCTATCTGATCCAAGATAGATGAAATTTGTTAGGATTTGGATTAGTTCTGCTAGGTCTTTCATCCTTCTTCTATTGTGAAATTTGACTTCCTTCATATTTTCTTGAATCAACGTACATAGAAATGCAAATTTTACTAGACGTATTTCCTTAGAACATATTAATTGTGAATACAATACATTTTTCAAACTTTTTCTGTTAAAGATGAGTTTATCTAGTTTACAATTTAGTCTCAGAAATCAATTTACGACTTATAACGAAGTGTGTAGACTTTTTTGAGTTAACGTATATAAAATTCAACATTTTTATGAACTCTTTCCTTTTGTGTTGGCTTTGTCTTTCTATCTGATTCAAGATAGATGAAATTTTTTAGGATTTGGATTAGTTCTGCTTGGTCTTTCATCCTTCTTCTATTGTGAAATTTGACTTCCTTCATATTTTCTTGAATCAACGTACATAGAAATGCAATTTTTACTAGACGTATTGCCTTAGAACATATTAATTGTAATTACAATACATTTTTCAAACTTTTTCTGTTAAAAATGAGTTTATCTAGTTTACAATTTAGTCTCAGAAATCAATTTCCGACTTATAACGAATTGTGTAGACTTTTTTGAGTTAACGTATATAAAATTCAATATTTTTATGAACTCTTTCTTTTTGTTTTGTCTTTCTATTTTATTCAATATAGATGAAATTTGTTAGGATTTGGATTAGTTCTGCATGGTCTTTCATCCTTCTTCTATTGTGAAATTTGACTTCCATCATATTTTCTTGAATCAACTTACATAGAAATGCAATTTTTACTAGACGTATTGCCTTAGAACATATTAATTGTAATTAAGATACATTTTTCAAACTTTTTCTGTTAAAGATGAGTTTATCTAGTTTACAATTTAGTCACAGAAATCAATTTCCGACTTATAACGAATTGTGTAGACTTTTTTGAGTTAATGTATATAAAATTGAATATTTTTATGAACTCTTTCTTGTTGTGTTGGCTTTGTCTTTCTATTGGATTCAAGATAGATGAAATTTTTTAGGATTTGGATTAGTTATGCATGGTCTTTCATCCTTCTTCTATTGTGAAATTTGACTTCCTTCATATTTTCTTGAATCAACATACATAGAATTGCAATTTTTACTAGACGTATTGCCTTAGAACATATTAATTGTAATTAAGATACATTTTTCAAACTTTTTCTGTTAAAGATGAGTTTATCTAGTTTACAATTTAGTCTCAGAAATCAATTTCCGACTTATAACGAATTGTGTAGACTTTTTTGAGTTAACGTATATAAAATTCAATATTTTTATGAACTCTTTCTTTTTGTGTTGGCTTTGTCTTTCTATTTGATTCAATATAGATGAAATTTGTTAGGATTTGGATTAGTTCTGCATGGTCTTTCATCCTTCTTCTATTGTGAAATTTGACTTCCTTCATATTTTCTTGAATCAACGTACATAGAAATGCAATTTTTACTAGACGTATTGCCTTAGAACATATTAATTGTAATTACAATACATTTTTCAAACTTTTTCTGTTAAAGATGAGTTTATCTAGTTTACAATTTAGTCTCAGAAATCAATTTCCGACTTATAACGAAATGTGTAGACTTTTTTGAGTTAACGTATATAAAATTCAACATTTTAATGAACTCTTTCTTTTTATATTGGCTTTGTCTTTCTATTTGATTCAAGATAAATGAAATTTGTTAGGATTTGGATTAGTTCTGCATGGTCTTTCATCTTTCTTCTATTGTGAAATTTGACTTCCTTCATATTTTCTTGAATCAACGTACATAGAAATGCAATTTTTACTAGACGTATTGCCTTAGAACATATTAATTGTAATTACAATACATTTTTCAAACTTTTTCTGTTAAAGATGAGTTTATCTAGTTTACAATTTAGTCTCAGAAATCAATTTCCGACTTATAAAGAAATGTGTAGACTTTTTCGAGTTAACGTATATAAAATTCAACATTTTTATGAACTCTTTCTTTTTGTGTAACTTTGTCTTTCTATTTGATTCAAGATAGAAGAAATTTGTTAGGATTTGGATTAGTTCTGCATGGTCTTTCATCCTTCTTCTATTGTGAAATTTGACTTCCTTCATATTTTCTTGAATCAACGTACATAGAAATGCAATTTTTACTAGACGTATTGCCTTAGAACACATTAATTGTAATTACAATACATTTTTCGAACTTTTTCTGTTAAAGATGAGTTTATCTAGTTTACAATTTAGTCTCAGAAATCAATTTCCGACTTATAACGAAATGTGTAGACTTTTTGGAGTTAACGTATATAAAATTCAGCATTTTAATGAACTCTTTTTTTTATATTGGCTTTGTCTTTCTATTTGATTCAAGATAGATGAAATTTGTTAGGATTTGGATTAGTTCTGCATGGTCTTTCATCTTTCTTCTATTGTGAAATTTGACTTCCTTCATATTTTCTTGAATCAACGTACATAGAAATGCAATTTTTACTAGACGTATTTCCTTAGAACATATTAATTGTAATTACAATACATTTTTCAAACTTTTTATGTTAAAGATGAGTTTATCTAGTTTACAATTTAGTCTCAGAAATCAATTTCTGAATTATAACGAAGTGTGTAGATTTTTTTTGGTTAACGTATATTAAATTGAACATTTTTATGAACTCTTTCTTTTTGTGTTGGCTTTGTCTTTCTATTTGATTCAAGATAGATGAATTTGTTACGATTTGGATTAGTTCTGTATGGTATTTCATCCTTCTTCTATTGTGAAATTTGCCTATCTTCATATTTTCTTCGATCAACGTACATAGAAATGCAATTTTTACTAGACGTATTACCTTAGAACATATTAATTGTAATTACAATACACTTTTCAAACTTTTTCTGTTAAAGATGAGTTTATCTAGTTTACAATTTAGTCTCAGAAATCAATTTCCGACTCATAATGAAATGTGTAGACTTTTTTGAGTTAACGTATATAAAATTCAACATATTTATGAACTCTTTCTTTTTGTGTTGGCTTTGTCTTTCTATTTGATTCAAGATAGATGAAATTTGTTAGGATTTCGATTAGTTCTAGATGGTCTTTCATCCTTTTTCTATTGTGAAATTTGACTTCCTTCATATTTTCTTGAATCAACGTACATAGAAATGCAATTTTTACTAGACGTATTTCCTTAGAACATATTAGTTGTAATTACAATAAATTTTTCAAACTTTTTCTGTTAAAGATGAGTTCAGCTAGTTTACAGATTAGTCTCAGAAATAAATTTCCGACTTATAACGAAGTGTGTAGACTTTTTTGAGTTAACGTATATTAAATTGAACATTTTTATGAACTCTTTCTTTTTGTGTTGGCTTTGTCTTTCTATTTGATTCAAGATAGATGAATTTGTTAGGATTTATATTAGTTCTGCATGGTCTTTCATCCTTCTTCTATTGTGAAATTTGCCTAACTTCATTTTTTTTTTAATCAGCGAACATAGAAATGCAATTTTTAGTAGACGTATTTCCTTAGAACATATTAATTGTAATTACAATACATTTTTCAAACTTTTTCTGTTAAAGATGAGTTTATCTAGTTTACAATTTAGTCTCAGAAATCAATTTCCGACTTATAAGGAAATGTGTAGACTTTTTTGAGTTAACGTATATAAAATTCAACATTTTTATGAACTCTTTCTTTTTGTGTTGGCTTTGTCTTCCTATTTGATTCAAGATAGATGAAATTTGTTAGGATTTGGATTAGTTCTGCATGGTCTTTCATCCTTTTTCTATTGTGAAATTTGACTTCCTTCATATTTTCTTGAATCAACGTACATAGAAATGCAGTTTTTACTAGACGTATTGCCTTAGAACATATTAATTGTAATTACAATACATTTTTCAAACTTTTTTTTGTTAAAGATGAGTTTATCTAGTTTACAATTTAGTCTCAGAAATCAATTTCCGACTTATAACGAAATGTGTAGACTTTTTTGAGTTAACGTATATAAAATTCAACATTTTTATGAACTCTTTCTTTTTGTGTTGGCTTTGTCTTTCTATTTGATTCAAGATAGATGAAATTTGTTAGGATTTGGATTAGTTCTGCATGGTCTTTCATCCTTCTTCTATTGTGAAATTCGACTTACTTCATATTTTCTTGAATCAACGTACATAGAAATGCAATTTTTACTAGACGTACTGCCTTAGAACATATTAATTGTAATAACAATACATTTTTCAAACTTTTTCTGTTAAAAATGAATTTATCTAGTTTACAATTTAGTCTTAGAAATCAATTTCCGACTTATAACGAAATGTGTAGACTTTTTTGAGTTAACGTATATAAAATTCAACATTTTTATGAACTCTTTCTTTTTGTGTTGGCTTTGTATTTCTATTTGATTCAATATAGATGAAATTTGTTAGGATTTGGATTAGTTTTGCATGGTCTTTCATCCTTCTTCTATTGTGAAATTTGACTTCCTTCATATTTTCTTGAATCAACGTACATAGAAATGCAATTTTTACTAGACGTATTGCCTTAGAACATATTAATTGTAATTACAATACATTTTTCAAACTTTTTCTGTTAAAGATGAGTTTATCTAGTTTACAATTTAGTCTCGGAAATCAATTTCCGACTTATAACGAAATGTGTAGACTTTTTTGAGTAAACGTATATAAAATTCAACATTTTTATGAACTCTTTCTTTTTGTGTTGCCTTTGTCTTTCTATTTGATTCAAGATAGATGAAATTTATTAGGATTTGGATTAGTTCTGCATGGTCTTTCATCCTTCTTCTATTGTGAAATTTGACTTCCTTCATATTTTCTTGAATCAACGTACATAGAAATGCAATTTTTACTAGACGTATTCCCTTAGAACATATTAATTGTAATTACAATAAATTTTTCAAACTTTTTTATGTTAAAGATGAGCTTATCTAGTTTACAGATTAGTCTCAGAAATCAATTTCCGACTTATAACGGAGTGTGTAGACTTTTTTGAGTTAACGAATATTAAATTGAACATTTTTATGAGCTCTTTCTTTTTGTGTTGGCTTTGTATTTCAATTTGATTCGAGATAGATGAATTTGTTAGGATTTGGATTAGTTCTGCATGGTCTTTCATCCTTCTTCTATTGTGAAATTTGCCTACCTTCATATTTTCTTTAATCAACGTACATAGAAATGCAATTTTTACTAGGCGTATTGCCTTAGAACATATTAATTGTAAATGCAATACATTTTTCAAACTTTTTCTGTTAAAGATGAGTTTATCTAGTTTACAATTTAGTTTCAGAAATCAATTTCTGACTTATAACGAAATGTGTAGACTTTTTTGAGTTTACGTATATAAAATTCGACATTTTTATGAACTCTTTCTTTTTGTGTTTCCTTTGTCTTTCTATTTGATTCAAGATAGATGAAATTTTTTAGGACTTGGATTAGTTCTGCATGGTCTTTCATCCTTCTTCTATTGTGAAATTTGACTTCCTTCATATTTTCTTGAATCAACGTACATAGAAATGCAATTTTTACTAGACGTATTACCTTAGAACATATTAATTGTAATTACAATACACTTTTCAAACTTTTTCTGTTAAAGATGAGTTGATCTAGTTTACAGATTAGTCTCAGAAATCAATTTCCGACTCATAATGAAATGTGTAGACTTTTTTGAGTTAACGTATATAAAATTGAACATATTTATGAACTCTTTCTTTTTGTGTTGGCTTTGTCTTTCTATTTGATTCAAGATAGATGAAATTTGTTAGGATTTGGATTAGTTCTAGATGGTCTTTCATCCTTTTTCTATTGTGAAATTTGACTTCCTTCATATTTTCTTGAATCAACGTACATAGAAATGCAATTTTTACTAGACGTATTTCCTTAGAACATATTAGTTGTAATTACAATAAATTTTTCAAACTTTTTCTGTTAAAGATGAGTTCAGCTAGTTTACAGATTAGTCTCAGAAATAAATTTCCGACTTATAACGAAGTGTGTAGACTTTTTTGAGTTAACGTATATTAAATTGAACATTTTTATGAACTCTTTCTTTTTGTGTTGGCTTTGTCTTTCTATTTGATTCAAGATAGATGAATTTGTTAGGATTTATATTAGTTCTGCATGGTCTTTCATCCTTCTTCTATTGTGAAATTTGCCTAACTTCATTTTTTTTTTAATCAGCGAACATAGAAATGCAATTTTTACTAGACGTATGTCCTTAGAACATATTAATTGTAATTACAATACATTGTTCAAACTTTTCCTGTTAAAGATGAGTTTATCTAGTTTACAATTTAGTCTCAGTAATCAATTTCTGATTTATAACAAAATGTGTAGACTTTTTTGAGTTAACGTATATAAAAATTCAACATTTTTATGAACTCTTTCTTTTTGTGTTAGCTTTGTCTTTCTATTTGATTAAAGATAAATGAAATTTGTTAGGATTTGGATTAGTTCTGCATGGTCTTTCATCCTTCTTCTATTGTGAAATTTGACTTCCTTCATATTTTCTTGAATCAACGTATATACAAATGCAATTTGTTCTGCATGGTCTTTCATCCTTCTTCTATTGTGAAATTTGACTTCCTTCATATTTCCTTGAATCAACGTACATAGAAATCCAATTTTTACTAGACGTATTGCCTTAGAACATATTAATGATAATTACAATACATTTTTCAAACTTTTGTTGTTAAAGATTAGTTTATCTAGTTCAAAATTTAGTTTCAGAAATCAATTTCCGACTTATAACGAAATGTGTAGACTTTTTTGAGTTTACGTATATAAAATTCGACATTTTTATGAACTCTTTCTTTTTGTGTTGGCTTTGTCTTTCTATTTGATTCAAGATAGAAGAAATTTGTTAGGATTTGGATTAGTTCTGCTTGGTCTTTCATCCTTCTTCTATTGTGAAATTTGACTTCCTTCATATTTTCTTGAATCAACTTACATAGAAATGCAATTTTTACTAGACGTATTGCCTTAGAACATATTAATTGTAATTACAATACATTTTTTAAAATTTTTCTGTTAAAGATGAGTCTATCTAGTTTACAATTTAGTCTCATAAATCAATTTCTGACTTATAACGAAGTGTGTAGACTTTTTTGAGTTAACGTATATTAAATTCAACATTTTTATGCACTCTTTATTTTTGTGTTGGCTTTGTCTTTCAATTTGATTCAAGATAGATGAAATTTGTTAGGATTTGAATTAGTTCTGCATGGTCTTTCATCCTTCTTCTATTGTGAAATTCGTCTTCCTTCATATTTTCTTGAATCAACGTACATAGAAATGCAATTTTTACTAGACGTATTACCTTAGAACATATTAATTGTAATTACAATACATTTTTCAAACTTTTTCTGTTAAAGATGAGTTTATCTATTTTTCAATTTAGTCTCAGAAATCAATTTCCGACTTATAACGAAATGTGTAGACTTTTTTGAGTTAACGTATATAAAATTCAACATTTTTATGAACTCTTTCTTTTTGTGTTGGCTTTGTCTTTCTATTTGATTCAAGATAGATGAAATTTGTTAGGATTTGGATTAGTTCTGCATGGTCTTTCATCTTTCTTCTATTGTGAAATTTGACTTCCTTCATATTTGCTTGAATCAACGTACATAGAAATGCAATTTTTACTAGACGTATTTCCTTAGAACATATTAATTGTAATTACAATAAAATCTTCAAACTTTTTCTGTTAAAGATGAGTTGATCTAGTTTACAGATTAGTCTCAGAAATCAATTTCCGACTTATAACGAAGTGTGTAGACTTTTTTGAGTTAACGTATATTAAATTGAACATTTTTATGAACTCATTCTTTTTGTGTTGGCTTTGTCTTTCTATTTGATTCAAGATAGATGAATTTGTTAGGATTTGGATTAGTTCTGCATGGTCTTTCATCCTTCTTCTATTGTGAAATTTGCCTACCTTCATATTTTCTTTAATCAACGTACAAAGAAAGGCAATTTTTACTAGACGTATTGCCTTAGAACATACTAATTGTAATTAGAATACATTTTTCAAACATTTTTTTTGTTAAAGATGAGTTTATCTAGTTTACAGATTAGTCTCAGAAATCAATTTCCGACTTATAACAAAGTGTGTAGATTTTTTTGAGTTAACGTATATTAAATTGAACATTTTTATGAACTCATTCTTTTTGTGTTGGATTTGTCTTTCTATTTGATTCAAGATAGATGAATTTGTTAGGATTTGGATTAGTTATGCATGGTCTATAATCCTTCTTCTATTGTGAAATTTGACTTCCTTCATATTTTCTTTAATCAACGTATATAGAAATGCAATTTTTACTAGATGTATTGCCTTAGAACATATTAATTGTAATTCCAATACATTTTTCAAACTTTTTCTGTTAAAGATGAGTTTATCTAGTTTAAAATTTAGTCTCAGAAATCAATTTCCGACTTATAACGAAATGTGTAGACTTTTTTGAGTTTACGTATAAAAATTCGACATTTTTATGAACTCTTTCTTTTTGTGTTGCCTTTGTCTTTATATTTGATTCAAGATAGATGAAATTTGTTAGGATTTGGATTAGTTCTGCATGGTCTTTCATCCTTTTTCTATTGTGAAATTTGACTTCCTTCATATTTTCTTGAATCAACGTACATAGAAATGCAATTTTTACTAGACGCATTGCATTAGAACATATTAATTGTAATTACAATACATTTTTCAAATTTTTTCTGTTAAAGATGAGTTTATCTAGTTTACAATTTAGTCTCAGAAATCAATTTCCGACTTATAACGAAATGTGTAGACTTTTTTGAGTTAACGTATATAAAATTCAACATTTTTATGAACTCTTTCTTTTTGTGTTGGCTTTGTCTTTCTATTTGATTCAAGATAGATGAAATTTGTTAGGATATGGATTAGTTCTGCATGGTCTTTCATCCTTCTTCTATTGTGAAATTTGACTTCCTTCATATTTGCTTGAATCAACGTACATAGAAATGCAATTTTTACTAGACGTATTTCCTTAGAACATATTAATTGTAATTACAATAAAATCTTCAAACTTTTTCTGTTAAAGATGAGTTTATCTAGTTTACAGATTAGTCTCAGAAATCAATTTCTGACTTATAACGAAATGTGTAGACTTTTTTGAGTTCACGTATATAAAATTCGACATTTTTATGAACTCTTTCTTTTTGTGTTGCCTTTGTCTTTCTATTTGATTCAAGATAGATGAAATTTGTTAGGATTTGGATTAGTTCTGCATGGTCTTTCATCCTTCTTCTATTGTGAAATTTGACTTCCTTCATATTTTCTTGAATCAACGTACATAGAAATGCAGTTTTTACTAGACGTATTGCCTCAGAACATATTAATTGTGATTACAATACATTTTTCAAACTTTTTTTTGGTAAGTCCAAATTGTATTGATGAATAGCCAATATGTACAAAGAGTTTACAAGAAAAGAGGTCCGAAGACCCCAAAAAGTTACAAACTACTTAAACCTGAAATATGAAACATTTGGATATTCTAACGAATGAAGAAAATATGGTCTTTCATCATAGTTTAAACCTTCACCATTTCTTAGAGAACAACCCCTCTTTGCCATGTTGTCTTCCGCGAAGTTATCCTCATGATAGGTGTGCACAAAACGAATGGAAACATATCTACTTTGAATCAAACTCCACATGTGTTTAACAAACCAAGGAACGTTCGAAGTTGTCAATGCTGTAATAACACCAACCGAGTCTGAACGAACAAGGACCTTGTTTTCAAACTTTTTCTGTTAAAGATGAGTTTATCTAGTTTACAATTTAGTCTCGGAAATCAATTTCCGACTTATAACGAAATGTGTAGACTTTTTTGAGTAAACGTATATAAAATTCAACATTTTTATGAACTCTTTCTTTTTGTGTTGCCTTTGTCTTTCTATTTGATTCAAGATAGATGAAATTTATTAGGATTTGGATTAGTTCTGCATGGTCTTTCATCCTTCTTCTATTGTGAAATTTGACTTCCTTCATATTTTCTTGAATCAACGTACATAGAAATGCAATTTTTACTAGAAGTATTCCCTTAGAACATATTAATTGTAATTACAATAAATTTTTCAAACTTTTTTATGTTAAAGATGAGCTTATCTAGTTTACAGATTAGTCTCAGAAATCAATTTCCGACTTATAACGGAGTGTGTAGACTTTTTTGAGTTAACGTATATTAAATTGAACATTTTTATGAGCTCTTTCTTTTTGTGTTGGCTTTGTCTTTCAATTTGATTCGAGATAGATGAATTTGTTAGGATTTGGATTAGTTCTGCATGGTCTTTCATCCTTCTTCTATTGTGAAATTTGACTTCCTTCATATTTTCTTGAATCAACATACATAGAAATGCAATTTTTACTAGACGTATTTCCTTAGAACATATTAGTTGTAATTACAATAAATTTTTCAAACTTTTTCTGTTAAAGATGAGTTCAGCTAGTTTACAGATTAGTCTCAGAAATCAATTTCCGACTTATAACGAAGTGTGTAGACTTTTTTGAGTTAACGTATATTAAATTTAACATTTTTATGAACTCTTTCTTTTTGTGTTGGCTTTGTCTTTATATTTGATTCAAGATAGATGAATTTGTTAGGATTTAGATTAGTTCTGCATGGTCTTTCATCCTTCTTTTATTGTGAAATTTGCCTAACTTCATTTTTTTTTTAATCAGCGAACATAGAAATGCAATTTTTAGTAGACGTATTTCCTTAGAACATATTAATTGTAATTACAATACATTTTTCAAACTTTTTCTGTTAAAGATGAGTTTATCTAGTTTACAATTTAGTCTCAGAAATCAATTTCCGACTTATAACGAAATGTGTAGACGTTTTTGAGTTAACGTATATAAAATTCAACATTTTTATGAACTCTTTCTTTTTGTGTTGGCTTTGTCTTTCTATTTGATTCAAGATAGATGAAATTTGTTAGGATAAGGATTAGTTCTGCTTGGTCTTTCATCCTTCTTCTATTGTGAAATTTGACTTCCTTCATATTTTCTTGAATCAACGTACATAGAAATGCAATTTTTACTAGACGTATTTCCTTAGAACATATTAATTGTAATTACAATACATTTTTCAAACTTTTTATGTTAAAGATGAGTTTATCTAGTTTACAATTTAGTCTCAGAAATCAATTTCTGACTTATAACGAAGTGTGTATATTTTTTTTGGTTAACGTATATTAAATTGAACACTTTTATGAACTCTTTCTTTTTGTGTTGGCTTTGTCTTTCTATTTGATTCAAGATAGATGAATTTGTTAGGATTTGGATTAGTTCTGCATGGTATTTCATCCTTCTTCTATTGTGAAATTTGCCTATCTTCATATTTTCTTCGATCAACGTACATAGAAATGCAATTTTTACTAGACGTATGTCCTTAGAACATATTAATTGTAATTACAATACACTTTTCAAACTTTTCCTGTTAAAGATGAGTTTATCTAGTTTACAATTTAGTCTCAGTAATCAATTTCTGATTTATAACAAAATGTGTAGACTATTTTGAGTTAACGTATATAAAAATTCAACATTTTTATGAACTCTTTCTTTTTGTGTTAGCTTTGTCTTTCTATTTGATTCAAGATATATGAAATTTGTTAGGATTTGGATTAGTTCTGCATGGTCTTTCATCCTTCTTCTATTGTGAAATTTGACTTCCTTCATATTTTCTTGAATCAACGTACATACAAATGCAATTTGTTCTGCATGGTCTTTCATCCTTCTTCTATTGTGAAATTTGACTTCCTTCATATTTCCTTGAATCAACGTACATAGAAATCCAATTTTTACTAGACGTATTGCCTTAGAACATATTAATTATAATTACAATACATTTTTCAAACTTTTGTTGTTAAAGATTAGTTTATCTAGTTTAAAATTTAGTTTCAGAAATAAATTTCCGACTTATAACGAAATGTGTAGACTTTTTTGAGTTTACGTATATAAAATTCGACATTTTTATGAACTCTTTCTTTTTGTGTTGGCTTTGTCTTTCTATTTGATTCAAGATAGATGAAATTTGTTAGGATTTGGATTAGTTCTGCATGGTCTTTCATTCTTCTTCTATTGTGAAATTTGACTTCCTTCATATTTTCTTGAATCAACTTACATAGAAATGCAATTTTTACTAGACGTATTGCCTTAGAACATATTAATTGTAATTACAATACATTTTTTAAAATTTTTCTGTTAAAGATGAGTCTATCTAGTTTACAATTTAGTCTCATAAATCAATTTCTGACTTATAACGAAGTGTGTAGACTTTTTTGAGTTAACGTATATTAAATTCAACATTTTTATGCACTCTTTCTTTTTGTGTTGGATTTGTCTTTCAATTTGATTCAAGATAGATGAAATTTGTTAGGATTTGGATTAGTTCTGCATGGTCTTTCATCCTTCTTCTATTGTGAAATTCTTCTTCCTTCATATTTTCTTGAATCAACGTACATAGAAATGCAATTTTTACTAGACGTATTACCTTAGAACATATTAATTGTAATTACAATACATTTTTCAAACTTTTTCTGTTAAAGATGAGTTTATCTATTTTTCAATTTAGTCTCAGAAATCAATTTCCGACTTATAACGAAATGTGTAGACTTTTTTGAGTTAACGTATATAAAATTCAACATTTTTATGAACTCTTTCTTTTTGTGTTGGCTTTGTCTTTCTATTTGATTCAAGATAGATGAAATTTGTTAGGATTTGGATTAGTTCTGCATGGTCTTTTATCCTTTTTCTATTGTGAAATTTGACTTCCTTCATATTTGCTTGAATCAACGTACATAGAAATGCAATTTTTACTAGACGTATTTCCTTAGAACATATTAATTGTAATTACAATAAAATCTTCAAACTTTTTCTGTTAAAGATGAGTTTATCTAGTTTACAGATTAGTCTCAGAAATCAATTTCCGACTTATAACGAAGTGTGTAGACTTTTTTGAGTTAACGTATATTAAATTGAACATTTTTATGAACTCATTCTTTTTGTGTTGGCTTTGTATTTCTATTTGATTCAAGATTGATGAATTTGTTAGGATTTGGATTAGTTCTGCATGGTCTATCATCTTTCTTCTGTTGTGAAATTTGACTTCCTTCATATTTTCTTGAATCAACTTACATAGAAATGCATTTTTACTAGACGAATTGCCTTAGAACATACTAATTGTAATTAGAATACATTTTTCAAACATTTTTTTGTTAAAGATGAGTTTATCTAGTTTACAGATTAGTCTCAGAAATCAATTTCCGACTTATAACAAAGTGTGTAGATTTTTTTGAGTTAACGTATATTAAATTGAACATTTTTATGAACTCATTCTTTTTGTGTTGGATTTGTCTTTCTATTTGATTCAAGATAGATGAATTTGTTAGGATTTGGATTAGTTATGCATGGTCTATCATCCTTCTTCTATTGTGAAATTTGACTTCCTTCATATTTTCTTTAATCAACGTATATAGAAATGCAATTTTTACTAGATGTATTGCCTTAGAACATATTAATTGTAATTACAATACATTTTTCAAACTTTTTTTGTTAAAGATGAGTTTATCTAGTTTACAGATTAGTCTCAGAAATCAATTTCCGACTTATAACAAAGTGTGTAGATTTTTTTGAGTTAACGTATATTAAATTGAACATTTTTATGAACTCATTCTTTTTGTGTTGGCTTTGTATTTCTATTTGATTCAAGATTGATGAATTTGTTAGGATTTGGATTAGTTCTGCATGGTCTATCATCTTTCTTCTATTGTGAAATTTGACTTCCTTCATATTTTCTTGAATCAACTTACATAGAAATGCAATTTTTACTAGACGTATTGCCTTAGAACATATTAATTGTAATTACAATACATTTTTTAAAATTTTTCTGTTAAAGATGAGTCTATCTAGTTTACAATTTAGTCTCATAAATCAATTTCTGACTTATAACGAAGTGTGTAGACTTTTTTGTGTTAACGTATATTAAATTCAAAATTTTTATGCACTATTTCTTTTTGTGTTGGCTTTGTCTTTCAATTTGATTCAAGATAGATCAAATTTGTTAGGATTTGGATTAGTTCTGCATGGTCTTTCATCCTTCTTCTATTGTGAAATTCGTCTTCCTTCATATTTTCTTGAATCAACGTACATAGAAATGCAATTTTTACTAGACGTATTACCTTAGAACATATTAATTGTAATTACAATACATTTTTCAAACTTTTTCTGTTAAAGATGAGTTTATCTATTTTTCAATTTAGTCTCAGAAATCAATTTCCGACTTATAACGAAATGTGTAGACTTTTTTGAGTTAACGTATATAAAATTCAACATTTTTATGAACTCTTTCTTTTTGTGTTGGCTTTGTCTTTCTATTTGATTCAAGATCGATGAAATTTGTTAGGATCTGGATTAGTTCTGCATGGTCTTTCATCCTTCTTCTGTTGTGAAATTTGACTTCCTTCATATTTGCTTGAATCAACGTACATAGAAATGCAATTTTTACTAGACGTATTTCCTTAGAACATATTAATTGTAATTACAATAAAATATTCAAAAATTTTCAGTTAAAGATGAGTTTATCTAGTTTACAGATTAGTCTCAGAAATCAATTTCCGACTTATAACGAAGTGTGTAGACTTTTTTGAGTTAACGTATATTAAATTGAACATTTTTATGAACTCATTCTTTTTGTGTTGGCTTTGTCTTTCTATTTGATTCAAGATAGATGAATTTGTTAGGATTTGGATTAGTTCTGCATGGTCTTTCATCCTTATTCTATTGTGAAATTTGCCTACCTTCATATTTTCTTTAATCAACGTACATAGAAATGCAATTTTTGCTAGACGTATTGCCTTAGAACATATTAATTGTAATTAGAATACATTTTTCAAACATTTTTTTGTTAAAGTTGAGTTTATCTAGTTTACATATTAGTCTCAGAAATCAATTTCCGACTTATAACAAAGTGTGTAGATTTTTTTGAATTAACGTATATTAAATTGAACATTTTTATGAACTCATTCTTTTTGTGTTGGATTTGTCTTTGTATTTGATTCAAGATAGATGAATTTGTTAGGATTTGGATTAGTTCTGCATGGTCTATCATCCTTCTTCTATTGTGAAATTTGACTTCCTTCATATTTTCTTTAATCAACGTATATAGAAATGCAATTTTTACTAGATGTATTGCCTTAGAACATATTAATTGTAATTACAATACATTTTTCAAACTTTTTCTGTTAAAGATGAGTTTATTTAGTTTAAAATTTAGTCTCAGAAATCAATTTCCGACTTATAAAGAAATGTGTAGAATTTTTTGAGTTTACGTATATAAAATTCGACATTTTTATGAACTCTTTCTTTTTGTGTTGCCTTTGTCTTTCTATTTTATTCAAGATAGATGAAATTTGTTAGGATTTGGATTAGTTCTGCATGGTCTTTCATCCTTCTTCTATTGTGAAATTTGACTTCCTTCATATTTTCATGAATCAACGTACATAGAAATGCAATTTTTACTAGATGTATTGCCTTAGAACATATTAATTGTAATTACAATACATTTTTCAAACTTTTTCTGTTAAAGATGAGTTCAGCTAGTTTACAGATTAGTGTCAGAAATCAATTTCCGACTTATAACGGAGTGTGTAGACTTTTTTGAGTTAACGTATATTAAATTGAACATTTTTATGAACTCTTTCTTTTTGTGTTGGCTTTGTCTTTCAATTTGATTCGAGATAGATGAATTTGTTAGGATTTGGATTAGTTCTGCATGGTCTTTCATCCTTCTTCTATTGTGAAATTTGCCTACCTTCATATTTTCTTTAATCAACGTACATAGAAATTCAATTTTTACTAGACGTATTGCCTTAGAACATATTAATTGTAAATGCAATACATTTTTCAAACTTTTTCTGTTAAAGATGAGTTTATCTAGTTTACAATTTAGTCTCAGAAATAAATTTCCGACTTATAACAAAATGTGTAGACTTTTTTGAGTTAACGTATATAAAATTGAACATTTTTATGAACTCTTTATTTTTGTGTTGGCTTTGTCTTTCTATTTGATTCAAGATAGATGAATTTTTTAGGATTTAGATTAGTTCTGCATGGTCTTTCATCCTTCTTCTATTGTGAAATTTGCATAACTTCATATTTTTTTTAATCAGCGTACATAGAAATGCAATTTTTACTAGACGTATTGCCTTGGAACATATTAATTGTAATTACAATACATTTTTCAAACTTTTTCTGTTAAAGATGAGTTTATCTAGTTTACAATTTAGTCTCAGAAATCAATTTCTGACTTATAACGAAATGTGTAGACTTTTTTGAGTTTACGTATATAAAATTCGACATTTTTATGAACTCTTTGTTTTTGTGTTGCCTTTGTCTTTCTATTTGATTCAAGATAGATGAAATTTGTTAGGATATGGATTAGTTCTGCATGGTCTTTCATCTTTCTTCTATTGTGAAATTTTCCTACCTTCATATTTTCTTTAATCAACGTACATAAAATGCAATTTTTACTAGACGTATTGCCTTAGAACATATTAATTGTAATTACAATACATTTTTCAAACTTTTTTTGTTAAAGATGAGTTTATCTAGTTTACAGATTAGTCTCAGAAATCAATTTCCGACTTATAACAAAGTGTGTATATTTTTTTGAGTTAACGTATATTAAATTGAACATTTTTATGAACTCATTCTTTTTGTGTTGGCTTTGTATTTCTATTTGATTCAAGATTGATGAATTTGTTAGGATTTGGATTAGTTCTGCATGGTCTATCATCTTTCTTCTATTGTGAAATTTGACTTCCTTCATATTTTCTTGAATCAACTTACATAGAAATGCAATTTTTACTAGACGTATTGCCTTAGAACATATTAATTGTAATTACAATACATTTTTTAAAATTTTTCTGTTAAAGATGAGTCTATCTAGTTTAAAATTTAGTCTCATAAATCAATTTCTGACTTATAACGAAGTGTGTAGACTTTTTTGAGTTAACGTATATTAAATTCAACATTTTTATGCACTCTTTCTTTTTGTGTTGGCTTTGTCTTTCAATTTGATTCAAGATAGATGAAATTTGTTAGGATTTGGATTAGTTCTGCATGGTCTTTCATCCTTCTTCTATTGTGAAATTCGTCTTCCTTCATATTTTCTTGAATCAACGTACATAGAAATGCAATTTTTACTAGACGTATTACCTTAGAACATATTAATTGTAATTACAATACATTTTTCAAACTTTTTCTGTTAAAGATGAGTTTATCTATTTTTCAATTTAGTCTCAGAAATCAATTTCCGACTTATAACGAAATGTGTATACTTTTTTGAGTTACCGTATATAAAATTCAACATTTTTATGAACTCTTTCTTTTTGTGTTAGCTTTGTCTTTTTATTTGATTCAAGATAGATGAAATTTGTTAGGATTTGGATTAGTTCTGAATGGTCTTTCATCCTTCTTCTATTTTGAAATTTGACTTCCTACATATTTGCTTGAATCAACGTACATAGAAATGCAATTTTTACTAGACGTATTTCCTTAGAACATATTAATTGTAATTACAATAAAATCTTCAAAAATTTTCTGTTAAAGATGAGTTTATCTAGTTTACAGATTAGTCTCAGAAATCAATTTCCGACTTATAACGAAGTGTGTAGACTTTTTTGAGTTAACGTATATTAAATTGAACATTTTTATGAACTCATTCTTTTTGTGTTGGCTTTGTCTTTCTATTTGATTCAAGATAGATGAATTTGTTAGGATTTGGATTAGTTCTGCATGGTATTTCATCCTTCTTCTATTGTGAAATTTGCCTACCTTCATATTTTCTTTAATCAACGTACATAGAAATGCAATTTTTACTAGACGTATTGCCTTAGAACATATTAATTGTAATTAGAATACATTTTTCAAACATTTTTTTGTTAAAGTTGAGTTTATCTAGTTTACAGATTAGTCTCAGAAACCAATTTCCGACTTATAACAAAGTGTGTAGATTTTTTTGAGTTAACGTATATTAAATTGAACATTTTTATGAACTCATTCTTTTTGTGTTGGATTTGTCTTTCTATTTGATTCAAGATAGATGAATTTGTTAGGATTTGGATTAATTCTAGATGGTCTTTCATCCTTTTTCTATTGTGAAATTTGACTTCCTTCATATTTTCTTGAATCAACGTACATAGAAATGCAATTTTTACTAGACGTATTTCCTTAGAACATATTAGTTGTAATTACAATAAATTTTTCAAACTTTTTATGTTAAAGATGAGTTCAGCTAGTTTACAGATTAGTCTCAGAAATCAATTTCCGACTTATAACGAAGTGTGTAGACTTTTTTGAGTTAACGTATATTAAATTGAACATTTTTATGAACTCTTTATTTTTGTGTTGGCTTTGTCTTTCTATTTGATTCAAGATAGATGAATTTTTTAGGATTTAGATTAGTTCTGCATGGTCTTTCATCCTTCTTCTATTGTGAAATTTGCCTAACTTCATATTTTTTTTAATCAGCGTACATAGAAATGCAATTTTTACTAGACGTATTGCCTTGGAACATATTAATTGTAATTACAATACATTTTTCAAACTTTTTCTGTTAAAGATGAGTTTATCTAGTTTACAATTTAGTCTCAGAAATCAATTTCTGACTTATAACGAAATGTGTAGACTTTTTTGAGTTTACGTATATAAAATTCGACATTTTTATGAACTCTTTGTTTTTGTGTTTCCTTTGTCTTTCTATTTGATTCAAGATAGATGAAATTTGTTAGGATATGGATTAGTTCTGCATGGTCTTTCATCTTTCTTCTATTGTGAAATTTTCCTACCTTCATATTTTCTTTAATCAACGTACATAGAAATGCAATTTTTACTAGACGTATTGCCTTAGAACATATTAATTATAATTACAATACATTTTTCAAACTTTTTTTGTTAAAGATGAGTTTATCAAGTTTACAGATTAGTCTCAGAAATCAATTTCCGACTTATAACAAAGTGTGTAGATTTTTTTGAGTTAACGTATATTAAATTGAACATTTTTATGAACTCATCCTTTTTGTGTTGTCTTTGTATTTCTATTTGATTCAAGATTGATGAATTTGTTAGGATTTGGATTAGTTCTGCATGGTCTATCATCTTTCTTCTATTGTGAAATTTGACTTCCTTCATATTTTCTTTAATCAACGTACATAGAAATGCAATTTTTACTAGATGTATTGCCTTAGAACATATTAATTGTAATTACAATACATTTTTCAAACTTTTTCTGTTAAAGATGAGTTTATCTAGTTTAAAATTTAGTCTCAGAAATCAATTTCCGACTTATAACGAAATGTGTAGACTTTTTTGAGTTTACATATATAAAATTCGACATTTTTATGAACTCTTTCTTTTTGTGTTGCCTTTGTCTTTCTATTTGATTAAAGATAGATGAAATTTGTTAGGATTTGGATTAGTTCTGCATGGTCTTTCATCCTTCTTCTATTGTGAAATTTGACATCCTTCATATTTTCTTGAATCAACGTACATAGAAATGCAATTTTTACTAGACGTATTGCCTTAGAACATATTAATTGTAATTAGAATACATTTTTCAAATTTTTTCTGTTAAAGATGAGTTTATCTAGTTTACAATTTAGTCTCAGAAATCAATTTCCGACTTATAACGAAATGTGTAGACTTTTTTGAGTTAACGTATATAAAATTCAACATTTTTATGAACTCTTTCTTTTTGTGTTGGCTTTGTCTTTCTATTTGATTCAAGATAGATGAAATTTGTTAGGATATGTATTAGTTCTGCATGGTCTTTCATCCTTCTTCTATTGTGAAATTTGACTTCCTTCATATTTTCTTGAATCAACGTACACAGAAATGCAATTTTTACTAGACGTATTACCTTAGAACATATTAATTGTAATTACAATACACTTTTCAAACTTTTTCTGTTAAAGATGAGTTTATCTAGTTTACAATTTAGTCTCAGAAATCAATTTCCGACTTATAACGAAATGTGTAGACTTTTTTGAGTTAACGTATATACAATTCAACATTTTTATGAACTCTTTCTTTTTGTGTTGGCTTTGTCTTTCTATTTGATTCAAGATAGATTAATTTGTTAGGATTTGGATTAGTTCTGCATGGTATTTCATCCTTCTTCTATTGTGAAATTTGACTTCCTTCATATTTTCTTGAATCAACGTACATAGAAATGCAATTTTTATTAGACGTATTTCCTTAGAACATATTAATTGTAATTACAATAAATTTTTCAAACTTTTTTCTGTTAAAGATGAGCTTATCTAGTTTACAGATTATTCTCAGAAATCAATTTCCGACTTATAACGGAGTGTGTAGACTTTTTTGAGTTAACGTATATTAAATTGAACATTTTTATGAACTCTTTCTTTTTGTGTTGGCTTTGTATTTCAATTTGATTCGAGATAGATGAATTTGTTAGGATTTGGATTAGTTCTGCATGGTCTTTCATCCTTCTTCTATTGTGAAATTTGCCTACCTTCATATTTTCTTTAATCAAGGTACATAGAAATTCAATTTTTACTAGGCGTATTTCCTTAGAACATATTAATTGTAAATGCAATACATTTTTCAAACTTTTTCTGTTAAAGATGAGTTTATCTAGTATACAATTTAGTCTCAGAAATCAATTTCTGACTTATAACGAAATGTGTAGACTTTTTTGAGTTTACGTATATAAAATTCGACATTTTTATGAACTCTTTCTTTTTGTGTTGCCTTTGTGTTTCTATTTGATTAAAGATAGATGAAATTTGTTAGGATTTGGATTAGTTCTGCATGGTCTTTCATCCTTCTTCTATTGTGAAATTTGACATCCTTCATATTTTCTTGAATCAACGTACATAGAAATGCAATTTTTACTAGACGTATTACCTTAGAACATATTAATTGTAATTACAATACACTTTTCAAACTTTTTCTGTTAAAGATGAGTTTATCTAGTTTACAATTTAGTCTCACAAATCAATTTCCGACTTATAACGAAATGTGTAGACTTTTTTGAGTTAACGTATATAAAATTCAACATTTTTATGAACTCTTTCTTTTTGTGTTGGCTTTGTCTTTCTATTTGATTCAAGATAGATGAAATTTGTTAGGATTTGGATTAGTTCTAGATGGTCTTTCATCCTTTTTCTATTGTGAAATTTGACTTCCTTCATATTTTCTTGAATCAACGTACATAGAAATGCAATTTTTACTAGACGTATTACCTTAGAACATATTAATTGTAATTACAATACATTTTTCAAACTTTTTCTGTTAAAGATGAGTTTATCTATTTTTCAATTTAGTCTCAGAAATCAATTTCCGACTTATAACGAAATGTGTATACTTTTTTGAGTTAACGTATATAAAATTCAACATTTTTATGAACTCTTTCTTTTTGTGTTAGCTTTGTCTTTTTATTTGATTCAAGATAGATGAAATTTGTTAGGATTTGGATTAGTTCTGCATGGTCTTTCATCCTTCTTCTATTTTGAAATTTGACTTCCTTCATATTTGCTTGAATCAACGTACATAGAAATGCAATTTTTACTAGACGTATTTCCTTAGAACATATTAATTGTAATTACAATACATTTTTCAAATTTTTTCTGTTAAAGATGAGTTTTTCTAGTTTACAATTTAGTCTCAGAAATCAATTTCCGACTTATAACGAAATGTGTAGACTTTTTTGAGTTAACGTATATAAAATTCAACATTTTTATGAACTCTTTCTTTTTGTGTTAGCTTTGTCTTTTTATTTGATTCAAGATAGATGAAATTTGTTAGGATTTGGATTAGTTCTGCATGGTCTTTCATCCTTCTTCTATTTTGAAATTTGACTTCCTTCATATTTGCTTGAATCAACGTACATAGAAATGCAATTTTTACTAGACGTATTTCCTTAGAACATATTAATTGTAATTACAATACACTTTTCAAACTTTTTCTGTTAAAGATGAGTTTATCTAGTTTACAATTTAGTCTCAGAAATCAATTTCCGACTTATAACGAAATGTGTAGACTTTTTTGAGTTAACGTATATAAAATTGAACATTTTTATGAACTCATCCTTTTTGTGTTGTCTTTGTATTTCTATTTGATTCAAGATTGATGAATTTGTTAGGATTTGGATTAGTTCTGCATGGTCTATCATCTTTCTTCTATTGTGAAATTTGACTTCCTTCATATTTCCTTTAATCAACGTACATAGAAATGCAATTTTTACTAGATGTATTGCCTTAGAACATATTAATTGTAATTACAATACATTTTTCAAACTTTTTCTGTTAAAGATGAGTTTATCTAGTTTAAAATTTAGTCTCAGAAATCAATTTCCGACTTATAACGAAATGTGTAGACTTTTTTGAGTTAACGTATATTAAATTGAACATTTTTATGAACTCATTCTTTTTGTGTTGGATTTGTCTTTCTATTTGATTCAAGATAGATGAATTTGTTAGGATTTGGATTAATTCTAGATGGTCTTTCATCCTTTTTCTATTGTGAAATTTGACTTCCTTCATATTTTCTTGAATCAACGTACATAGAAATGCAATTTTTACTAGACGTATTTCCTTAGAACATATTAGTTGTAATTACAATAAATTTTTCAAACTTTTTATGTTAAAGATGAGTTCAGCTAGTTTATAGATTAGTCTCAGAAATCAATTTCCGACTTATAACGAAGTGTGTAGACTTTTTTGAGTTAACGTATATTAAATTGAACATTTTTATGAACTCTTTATTTTTGTGTTGGCTTTGTCTTTCTATTTGATTCAAGATAGATGAATTTTTTAGGATTTAGATTAGTTCTGCATGGTCTTTCATCCTTCTTCTATTGTGAAATTTGCCTAACTTCATATTTTTTTTAATCAGCGTACATAGAAATGCAATTTTTACTAGACGTATTGCCTTGGAACATATTAATTGTAATTACAATACATTTTTCAAACTTTTTCTGTTAAAGATGAGTTTATCTAGTTTACAATTTAGTCTCAGAAATCAATTTCTGACTTATAACGAAATGTGTAGACTTTTTTGAGTTTACGTATATAAAATTCGACATTTTTATGAACTCTTTGTTTTTGTGTTTCCTTTGTCTTTCTATTTGATTCAAGATAGATGAAATTTGTTAGGATATGGATTAGTTCTGCATGGTCTTTCATCTTTCTTCTATTGTGAAATTTTCCTACCTTCATATTTTCTTTAATCAACGTACATAGAAATGCAATTTTTACTAGACGTATTGCCTTAGAACATATTAATTATAATTACAATACATTTTTCAAACTTTTTTTGTTAAAGATGAGTTTATCAAGTTTACAGATTAGTCTCAGAAATCAATTTCCGACTTATAACAAAGTGTGTAGATTTTTTTGAGTTAACGTATATTAAATTGAACATTTTTATGAACTCATCCTTTTTGTGTTGTCTTTGTATTTCTATTTGATTCAAGATTGATGAATTTGTTAGGATTTGGATTAGTTCTGCATGGTCTATCATCTTTCTTCTATTGTGAAATTTGACTTCCTTCATATTTTCTTTAATCAACGTACATAGAAATGCAATTTTTACTAGATGTATTGCCTTAGAACATATTAATTGTAATTACAATACATTTTTCAAACTTTTTCTGTTAAAGATGAGTTTATCTAGTTTAAAATTTAGTCTCAGAAATCAATTTCCGACTTATAACGAAATGTGTAGACTTTTTTGAGTTTACATATATAAAATTCGACATTTTTATGAACTCTTTCTTTTTGTGTTGCCTTTGTCTTTCTATTTGATTAAAGATAGATGAAATTTGTTAGGATTTGGATTAGTTCTGCATGGTCTTTCATCCTTCTTCTATTGTGAAATTTGACATCCTTCATATTTTCTTGAATCAACGTACATAGAAATGCAATTTTTACTAGACGTATTGCCTTAGAACATATTAATTGTAATTAGAATACATTTTTCAAATTTTTTCTGTTAAAGATGAGTTTATCTAGTTTACAGTTTAGTCTCAGAAATCAATTTCTGACTTATAACGAAATGTGTAGACTTTTTTGAGTTTACGTATATAAAATTCGACATTTTTATGAACTCTTTCTTTTTGTGTTGTCTTTGTCTTTCTATTTGATTCAAGATAGATGAAATTTGTTAGGATATGGATTAGTTCTGCATGGTCTTTCATCCTTCTTTTATTGTGAAATTTGACTTGCTTCATATTTTCTTGAATCAACGTACATACAAATGCAATTTTTACTAGACGTATTTCCTTAGAATATATTAATTGTAATTACAATACATTTTCCAAACTTTTTATGTTAAATATGAGTTTCTCTAGTATACAATTTAGTCTCAGAAATCAATTTCTGACTTATAACGAAGTGTGTAAATTTTTTTAGTTAACGTATATATTAAATTGAACATTTTTATGAACTCTTTCTTTTTGTGTTGGCTTTGTCTTTCTATTTGATTCAAGATAGATGAATTTGTTAGGATTTGGATTAGTTCTCCATGGTCTTTCATCCTTCTTCTATTGTGAAATTTGCCTATCTTCATATTTTCTTTAATCAACATACATAGAAATGCAATTTTTACTAGACGTATGTCCTTAGAACATATTAATTGTAATTACAATACATTTTTCAAACTTTTTCTGTTAAAGATGAGTTTATCTAGTTTACAATTTAGTCTCAGTAATCAATTTCTGATTTATAACAAAATGTGTATACTTTTTTGAGTTAACGTATATAAAAATTCAACATTTTTATGAACTCTTTCTTTTTGTGTTAGCTTTGTCTTTCTATTTGATTCAAGATAGATGAAATTTTTTAGGATTTGGATTAGTTCTGCATGGTCTTTCATCCTTCTTCTATTGTGAAATTTGACTTCCTTCATATTTTCTTGAATCAACGTACATACAAATGCAATTTGTTCTGCATGGTCTTTCATCCTTCTTATATTGTGAAATTTGACTTCCTTCATATTTTCTTGAATCAACGTACATAGAAATCCAATTTTTACTAGACGTATTGCCTTAGAACATATTAATTATAATTACAATACATTTTTCAAACTTTTGCTGTTAAAGATGAGTTTAACTAGTTTAAAATTTAGTTTCAGAAATCAATTTCCGACTTATAACGAAATGTGTAGACTTTTTTGAGTTTACGTATATAAAATTCGACATTTTTATGAACTCTTTCTTTTTGTGTTGGCTTTGTCTTTCTATTTGATTCAAGATAGATGAAATTTGTTAGGATTTGGATTAGTTCTGCATGGTCTTTCATCCTTCTTCTATTGTGAAATTTGACTTCCTTCATATTTTCTTGAATCAACTTACATAGAAATGCAATTTTTACTAGACGTATTGCCTTAGAACATATTAATTGTAATTACAATACATTTTTTAAACTTTTTCTGTTAAAGATGAGTCTATCTAGATTACAATTTAGTCTCAGAAATCAATTTCTGACTTATAACGAAGTGTGTAGACTTTTTTGAGTTAACGTATATTATATTCAACATTTTTATGCACTCTTTCTTTTTGTGTTGGCTTTGTCTTTCAATTTCATTCAAGATAGATGAAATTTGTTAGGATTTTGATTAGTTCTGCATGGTCTTTCATCCTTCTTCTATTGTGAAATTTGTCTTCCTTCATATTTTCTTGAATCAACGTACATAGAAATGCAATTTTTACTAAACGTATTACTTTCGAACATATTAATTGTAATTACAATACATTTTTCAAACTTTTTCTGTTAAAGATGAGTTTATCTATTTTACAATTTAGTCTCAGAAATCAATTTCCGACTTATAACGAAATGTGTAGACTTTTTTGAGTTAACGTATATAAAATTCAACATTTTTATGAACTCTTTCTTTTTGAGTTGGCTTTGTCTTTCTATTTGATTCAAGATAGATGAAATTTGTTAGGATTTGGATTAGTTCTGCATGCTCTTTCATCCTTCTTCTATTGTGAAATTTGACTTCCTTCATATTTGCTTGAATCAACGTACATAGAAATGCAATTTTTACTAGACGTATTTCCTTAGAACATATTAATTGTAATTACAATAAAATTATCAAACTTTTTCTGTTAAAGATGAGTTTATCTACTTTACAGATTAGTCTCAGAAATCAATTTCCGACTTATAACGAAGTGTGTAGACTTTTTTGAGTTAACGTATATTAAATTGAACATTTTTATGAACTCATTCTTTTTGTGTTGGCTTTGTCTTTCTATTTGATTCAAGATAGATGAATTTGTTAGGATTTGGATTAGTTCTGCATGGTCTTTCATCCTTCTTCTATTGTGAAATTTGCCTACCTTCATATTTTCTTTAATCAACGTACATAGAAATGCAATTTTTACTAGACGTATTGCCTTAGAACATATTAATTGTAATTACAATACATTTTTCAAACTTTTTTTTGTTAAAGATGAGTTTATCTAGTTTACAATTTAGTCTCAGAAATCAATTTCCGACTTATAACAAAGTGTGTAGATTTTTTTGAGTTAACGTATATTAAATTGAATATTTTTATGAACTCATTCTTTTTGTGTTGGCTTTGTCTTTCAATTTGATTCAAGATAGATGAAATTCGTTAGGATTTGGATTAGTTCTGTATGGTCTTTCATCCTTCTTCTATTGTGAAATTTGACTTCCTTCATATTTGCTTGAATCAATGTACATAGAAATGCAATTTTTACTAGACGTATTTCCATAGAACATATTAATTGTTATCACAATAAAATTTTCAAACTTTTTCTAATAAAGATGAGTTTATCTATTTTACAGATTAGTCTCAGAAATCAATTTCTGACTTATAACGAAGTGTGTAGATTTTTTTCAGTTAACGTATATTAAATTGAACATTTTTATGAACTCTTTCTTTTTGTGTTGGCTTTGTCTTTCTATTTGATTCAAGATAGATGAATTTGTTAGGATTTGGATTAGTTCTGCATGGTCTTTCATCCTTCTTCTATTGTGAAATTTGCATATCTTCATATTTTCTTTAATCAACGTACATAGAAATGCAATTTTTACTAGACGTATGTCCTTAGAACATATTAATTGTAATTACAATACATTTTTCAAACTTTTTCTGTTAAAGATGAGTTTATCTAGTTTACAATTTAGTCTCAGTAATCAATTTATGATTTATAATAAAATGTGTAGACTTTTTTGAGTTTACGTATATAAAATTCGACATTCTTATGAACTCTTTCTTTTTGTGTTGGATTTGTCTTTCGATTTGATTCAAGATAGATGAAATTTGTTAGGATTTGGATTAGTTCTGCATGGTCTTTCATCCTTCTTCTATTGTGAAATTTGTCTTCCTTCATATTTTCTTGAATCGACGTACATAGAAATGCAATTTTTACTAGACGTATTACCTTAGAACATATTAATTGTAATTACAATACATTTTTCAAACTTTTTCTGTTAAAGATGAGTTTATCTATTTTACAATTTAGTCTCAGAAATCAATTTCCGACTAATAACGAAATGTGTAGACTTTTTGAGTTAACGTATATAAAATTCAACATTTTTATGAACTCTTTATTTTTGTGTTGGCTTTGTCTTTCTATTTGATTCAAGATAGATGAAATTTGTTAGGATTTGGATTAGTTCTGCATGGTCTTTCATCCTTCTTCTATTGTGAAATTTGACTTCCTTCATATTTGCTTGAATCAACGTACATAGAAATGCAATTTTTACTAGACGTATTTCCTTAGAACATATTAATTGTAATTACAATAAAATTTTCAAACTTTTTCTGTTAAAGATGAGTCTATCTAGTTTACAATTTAGTCTCAGAAATCAATTTCCGACTTATAACGAAATGTGTAGACTTTTTTGAGTTTACGTATATAAAATTCGACATTTTTATGAACTCTTTCTTTTTGTGTTGCCTTTGTATTTCTATTTGATTCAAGATAGATGAAATTTGTTAGGATTTGGATTAGTTCTGCATGGTCTTTCATCCTTCTTCTATTGTGAAATTTGACTTCCTTCATATTTTCTTGAATCAACGTACATAGAAATGCAATTTTTACTAGACGTATTGCCTTAGAACATATTAATTGTAATTACAATACATTTTTCAAATTTTTTCTGTTAAAGATGAGTTAACTAGTTTACAATTTAGTCTCAGAAATCAATTTCCGACTTATAACGAAATGTGTAGACTTTTTTGAGTTAACGTATATAAAATTCAACATTTTTATGAACTCTTTCTTTTTGTGTTGGCTTTGTCTTTCTATTTGATTCAAGATAGATGAAATTTGTTAGGATATGAATTAGTTCTGCATGGTCTTTCATCCTTCTTATATTGTGAAATTTGACTTCCTTCATATTTGCTTGAATCAACGTACATAGAAATGCAATTTTTACTAGACGTATTTCCTTAGAACATATTAATTGTAATTACAATACATTTTTCAAACTTTTTATGTTAAAGATGAGTTTATTTATTTTACAATTTAGTCTCAGAAATCAATTTCCGACTTATAACGAAATGTGTAGACTTTTTTGAGTTAACGTATATAAAATTCAACATTTTTATGAACTCTTTCTTTTTGTGTTGGCTTTGTCTTTCTATTTATTCAAGATAGATGAAATTTGTTAGGATTTGGATTAGTTCTGCATGGTCTTTCATCCTTATTCAATTGTGAAATTTGACTTCCTTCATATTTGCTTGAATCAACGTGCATAGAAATGCAATTTTTACTAGACGTATTTCCTTAGAACATATTAATTGTAATTACAATAAAATTTTCAAACTTTTTCTGTTAAAGATGAGTTTATCTAGTTTACAGATTAGTCTCAGAAATCAATTTCCGACTTATAACGAAGTGTGTAGACTTTTTTGAGTTAACGTATATTGAATTGAACATTTTTATGAACTCATTCTTTTTGTGTTGGCTTTGTCTTTCTATTTGATTCAAGATAGACGAATTTGTTAGGATTTGGATTAGTTCTGCATGGTCTTTCATCCTTCTTCTATTGTGAAATTTTCTTACGTTCATATTTTCTTTAATCAACGTACATAGAAATGCAATTTTTACTAGACGTATTGCCTTAGAACATATTAATTGTAATTACAATACATTTTTCAAACTTTTTTTGTTAAAGATGAGTTTATCTAGTTTACAGATTAGTCTCAGAAATAAATTTCCGACTTATAACAAAGTGTGTAGATTTTTTTGAGTTAACGTATATTAAATTGAACATTTTTATGAACTCATTCTTTTTGTGTTGGCTTTGTCTTTCTATTTGATTCAAGATAGATGAATTTGTTAGGATTTGGATTATTTCAGCATGGTCTTTCATCCTTCTTCTATTGTGAAATTTGACTTCCTTCATATTTTCTTTAATCAACGTACATAGAAATGCAATTTTTACTAGATGTATTGCCTTAGAACATATTAATTGTAATTACAATACATTTTTCAAATTTTTTCTGTTAAAGATGAGTTTATCTAGTTTACAATTTAGTCTCAGAAATCAATTTCCGACTTATAACGAAATGTGTAGACTTTTTTGAGTTAACATATATAAAATTCAACATTTTTATGAACTCTTTCTTTTTGTGTTGGCTTTATCTTTCTATTTATTCAAGATAGATGAAATTTGTTAGGATTTGGATTAGTTCTGCATGGTCTTTCATCCTTATTCAATTGTGAAATTTGACTTCCTTCATATTTGCTTGAATCAACGTGCATAGAAATGCAATTTTTACTAGACGTATTTCCTTAGAACATATTAATTGTAATTACAATAAAATTTTCAAACTTTTTCTGTTAAAGATGAGTTTATCTAGTTTACAGATTAGTCTCAGAAATCAATTTCCGACTTATAACGAAGTGTGTAGACTTTTTTGAGTTAACGTATGTTAAATTGAACATTTTTATGAACTCATTCTTTTTGTGTTGGCTTTGTCTTTCTATTTAATGCAAGATAGATGAATTTGTTAGGATTTGGATTAGTTCTGCATGGTCTATCATCCTTCTTCTATTGTGAAATTTAACTTCCTTCATATTTTCTTTAATCAACTTACATAGAAATGCAATTTTTACTAGATGTATTGCCTTAGAACATATTAATTATAATTACAATACATTTTTCAAACTTTTTCTGTTAAAGATGAGTTTATCTAGTTTACAATTTAGTCTCAGAAATCAATTTCCGACTTATAACGAAATGTGTAGACTTTTTTGAGTTTACGTATATAAAATTCGACATTTTTATGAACTCTTTCTTTTTGTGTTGCCTTTGTATTTATATTTGATTCAAGATAGATGAAATTCGTTAGGATTTGGATTAGTTCTGCATGGTCTTTCATCCTTCTTCTATTCTGAAATTTTACTTCCTTCATATTTTCTTGAATCAACGTACATAGAAATGCAATTTTTACTAGACGTATTGCCTTAGAACATATTAATTGTAATTACAATACATTTTTCAAACTTTTTTTTGTTATAGATGAGTTTATCTAGTTTACAATTTAGTCTCAGAAATAAATTTCCGACTTATAACGAAATGTGTAGACTTTTTTGAGTTTACGTATATAAAATTCGACATTTTTATGAACTCTTTCTTTTTGTGTTGCCATTGTCTTTCTATTTGATTCAAGATAGATGAAATTTGTTAGGATTTGGATTATTTCAGCATGGTCTTTCATCCTTCTTCTATTGTGAAATTTGACTTCCTTCATATTTTCTTTAATCAACGTACATAGAAATGCAATTTTTACTAGATGTATTGCCTTAGAACATATTAATTGTAATTACAATACATTTTTCAAATTTTTTCTGTTAAAGATGAGTTTATCTAGTTTACAATTTAGTCTCAGAAATCAATTTCCGACTTATAACGAAATGTGTAGACTTTTTTGAGTTAACGTATATAAAATTCAACATTTTTATGAACTCTTTCTTTTTGTGTTGGATTTGTCTTTCTATTTGATTCAAGATAGATGAAATTTGTTAGGATTTGGATTAGTTCGGCATGGTCTTTCATCCTTCTTCTATTGTGAAATTTGACTTCCTTCATATTTGCTTGAATCAACGTACATGGAAATGCAAGTTTTACTAGACGTATTTCCTTAGAACATATTAATTGTAATTACAATAAAATTTTCAAACTTTTTCTGTGAAAGATAAGTTTATCTAGTTTACATATTAGTCTCAGAAATCAATTTCCGACTTTTAACGAAGTGTGTAGACTTTTTTGAGTTAACGTATATTAAATTGAAACATTTTTATGAACCCATTATTTTTGTGTTGGCTTTGTCTTTCTATTTGATTCAAGATAAATGAAATTTGTTAGGATTTGGATTAGTTCTGCATGGTCTTTCATCCTTATTCTATTGTGAAATTTAACTTCCTTCATATTTGCTTGAATCAACGTACATAGAAATGCAAGTTTTACTAGACTTATTGCCTTAGAACATATTAATTGTAATTACAATACATTTTTCAAACTTTTCTGTTAAAGATGAGTTAATCTAGTTTACAGATTAGTCTCAGAAATCAATTTCCGACTTATAACGAAGTGTGTAGACTTTTTTGAGTTAACGTATATTAAATTGAACATTTTTATGAACTCATTCTTTTTGTGTTGGCTTTGTCTTTCTATTTGATTCAAGATAGATGAATTTGTTAGGATTTGGATTAGTTCTGCATGGTCTATCATCCTTCTTCTATTGTGAAATTTGACTTCCTTCATATTTTCTTTAATCAACGTACATAGAAATGCAATTTTTACTAGATGTATTGCCTTAGAACATATTAATTATAATTACAATACATTTTTCAAACTTTTTCTGTTAAAGATGAGTTTATCTAGTTTACAATTTAGTCTCAGAAATCAATTTCCGACTTATAACGAAATGTGTAGACTTTTTTGAGTTTACGTATATAAAATTCGACATTTTTATGAACTCTTTCTTTTTGTGTTGCCTTTGTCTTTATATTTGATTCAAGATAGATGAAATTCGTTAGGATTTGGATTAGTTCTGCATGGTCTTTCATCCTTCTTCTATTGTGAAATTTTACTTCCTTCATATTTTCTTGAATCAACGTACATAGAAATGCAATTTTTACTAGACGTATTGCCTTAGAACATATTAATTGTAATTACAATACATTTTTAAAACTTTTTTTTGTTATAGATGAGTTTATCTAGTTTACAATTTATTCTCAGAAATAAATTTCCGACTTATAACGAAATGTGTAGACTTTTTTGAGTTTACGTATATAAAATTCGATATTTTTATGAACTCTTTCTTTTTGTGTTTCCATTGTCTTTCTATTTGATTCAAGATAGATGAAATTTGTTAGGATTTGGATTATTTCAGCATGGTCTTTCATCCTTCTTCTATTGTGAAATTTGACTTCCTTCATATTTTCTTTAATCAACGTACATAGAAATGCAATTTTTACTAGATGTATTGCCTTAGAACATATTAATTGTAATTACAATACATTTTTCAAATTTTTTCTGTTAAAGATGAGTTTATCTAGTTTACAATTTAGTCTCAGAAATCAATTTCCGACTTATAACGAAATGTGTAGACTTTTTTGAGTTAACGTATATAAAATTCAACATTTTTATGAACTCTTTCTTTTTGTGTTGGATTTGTCTTTCTATTTGATTCAAGATAGATGAAATTTGTTAGGATTTGGATTAGTTCGGCATGGTCTTTCATCCTTCTTCTATTGTGAAATTTGACTTCCTTCATATTTGCTTGAATCAACGTACATGGAAATGCAAGTTTTACTAGACGTATTTCCTTAGAACATATTAATTGTAATTACAATAAAATTTTCAAACTTTTTCTGTGAAAGATAAGTTTATCTAGTTTACATATTAGTCTCAGAAATCAATTTCCGACTTTTAACGAAGTGTGTAGACTTTTTTGAGTTAACGTATATTAAATTGAAACATTTTTATGAACCCATTATTTTTGTGTTGGCTTTGTCTTTCTATTTGATTCAAGATAAATGAAATTTGTTAGGATTTGGATTAGTTCTGCATGGTCTTTCATCCTTATTCTATTGTGAAATTTAACTTCCTTCATATTTGCTTGAATCAACGTACATAGAAATGCAAGTTTTACTAGACTTATTGCCTTAGAACATATTAATTGTAATTACAATACATTTTTCAAACTTTTCTGTTAAAGATGAGTTAATCTAGTTTACAGATTAGTCTCAGAAATCAATTTCCGACTTATAACGAAGTGTGTAGACTTTTTTGAGTTAACGTATATTAAATTGAACATTTTTATGAACTCATTCTTTTTGTGTTGGCTTTGTCTTTCTATTTGATTCAAGATAGATGAATTTGTTAGGATTTGGATTAGTTCTGCATGGTCTATCATCCTTCTTCTATTGTGAAATTTGACTTCCTTCATATTTTCTTTAATCAACGTACATAGAAATGCAATTTTTACTAGATGTATTGCCTTAGAACATATTAATTGTAATTAAAATACATTTTTCAAACTTTTTCTGCTAAAGATGAGTTTATCTAGTTTAAAATTTAGTCTCAGAAATCAATTTCCGACTTATAACGAAATGTGTAGAGTTTTTTGAGTTTACGTATATAAAATTCGACATTTTTATGAACTCTTTCTTTTTGTGTTGCCTTTGTCTTTATATTTGATTCAAGATAGATGAAATTTGTTAGGATTTGGATTAGTTCTGCATGGTCTTTCATCCTTCTTCTATTGTGAAATTTGACTTCCTTCATATTTTCTTGAATCAACGTACATAGAAATGCAAGTTTTACTAGACCTATTGCCTTAGAACATATTAATTGTAATTACAATACATTTTTCAAATTTTTTCTGTTAAAGATGAGTTTATCTAGTTTACAATTTAGTCTCAGAAATCAATTTCCGACTTATAACGAAATGTGTAGACTTTTTTGAGTTAACGTATATAAAATTCAACATTTTTATGAACTCTTTCTTTTTGTGTTGGCTTTGTCTTTCTATTTATTCAAGATAGATGAAATTTGTTAGGATTTGGATTAGTTCTGCATGGTCTTTCATCCTTATTCTATTGTGAAATTTGACTTCCTTTATATTTGCTTGAATCAACGTGCATAGAAATGCAATTTTTACTAGACGTATTTCCTTAGAACATATTAATTGTAATTACAATAAAATTTTCAAACTTTTTCTGTTAAAGATGAGTTTATCTAGTTTACAGATTAGTCTCAGAAATCAATTTCCGACTTATAACGAAGTGTGTAGACTTTTTTGAGTTAACGTATATTAAATTGAACATTTTTATGAACTCATTCTTTTTGTGTTGGCTTTGTCTTTCTATTTGATTCAAGATAGATGAATTTGTTAGGATTTGGATTAGTTCTGCATGGTCTATCATCCTTCTTCTATTGTGAAATTTGACTTCCTTCATATTTTCTTTAATCAACGTACATAGAAATGCAATTTTTACTAGATGTATTGCCTTAGAACATATTAATTATAATTACAATACATTTTTCAAACTTTTTCTGTTAAAGATGAGTTTATCTAGTTTACAATTTAGTCTCAGAAATCAATTTCCGACTTATAACGAAATGTGTAGACTTTTTTGAGTTTACGTATATAAAATTCGACATTTTTATGAACTCTTTCTTTTTGTGTTGGCTTTGTCTTTTTATTTGATTCAAGATAGATGAAATTTGTTAGGATTTGGATTAGTTCTGCATGGTCTTTCATCCTTCTTCTATTGTGAAATTTGACTTCCTTCATATTTGCTTGAATCAACGTACATAGAAATGCAATTTTTACTAGACATATTGCTTTAGAACATATTAATTGTAATTACAATACTTTTTTCAAACTTTTTTTTGTTATAAATGAGTTTATCTAGTTTACAATTTAGTCTCAGAAATAAATTTCCGACTTATAACGAAATGTGTAGACTTTTTTGAGTTTACGTATATAAAATTCGACATTTTTATGAACTCTTTCTTTTTGTGTTGCCATTGTCTTTCTATTTGATTCAAGATAGATGAAATTTGTTAGGATTTGGATTATTTCAGCATGGTCTTTCATCCTTCTTCTATTGTGAAATTTGACTTCCTTCATATTTTCTTTAATCAACGTACATAGAAATACAATTTTTACTAGATGTATTGCCTTAGAACATATTAATTGTAATTACAATACATTTTTCAAATTTTTTCTGTTAAAGATGAGTTTATCTAGTTTAAAATTTAGTCTCAGAAATCAATTTCCGACTTATAACGAAATGTGTAGACTTTTTTGAGTTAACGTATATAAAATTCAACATTTTTATGAACTCTTTCTTTTTGTGTTGGCTTTGTCTTTCTATTTGATTCAAGATAGATGAAATTTGTTAGGATTTGGATTAGTTCGGCATGGTCTTTCATCCTTCTTCTATTGTGAAATTTGACTTCCTTCATATTTGCTTGAATCAACGTACATAGAAATGCAAGTTTTACTAGACGTATTTCCTTAGAACATATTAATTGTAATTACAATAAAATTTTCAAACTTTTTCTGTTAAATATAAGTTTATCTAGTTTACATATTAGTCTCAGAAATCAATTTCCTACTTTTAACGAAGTGTGTAGACTTTTTTGAGTTAACGTATATTAAATTGAAACATTTTTATAAACCCATTCTTTTTGTGTTGGCTTTGTCTTTCTATTTGATTCAAGATAAATGAAATTTGTTAGGATTTGGATTAGTTCTGCATGGTCTTTCATCCTTCTTCTATTGTGAAATTTGTATTTCTATTTAATTCAAGATAGATGAATTTGTTAGGATTTGGATTATTTCTGCATGGTCTTTCATCCTTCTTCTATTGTGAAATTTGCCTACCTTCATATTTTCTTTAATCAACATACATAGAAATGCAATTTTTACTACATGTATTGCCTTAGAACATATTAATTGTAATTACAATACATTTTTTAAACTTTTTCTGTTAAAGATGAGTCTATCTAGATTACAATTTAGTCTCAGAAATCAATTTCTGACTTATAACGAAGTGTGTAGACTTTTTTGAGTTAACGTATATTATATTCAACATTTTTATGCACTCTTTTTATTTTTGTGTTGGCTTTGTTTTTCAATTTAATTCAAAATAGATGAATTTGTTAGGATTTGGATTTGTTCTGCATGGTCTTTCATCCTTCTTCTATTGTGAAATTTGACTTCCTTCATATTTTCTTTAATCAACGTACATAGAAATGCAATTTTTACTAGACGTATTTCCTTAGAACATATTAATTGTAATTACAATACATTTTTCAAACTTTTTATGTTAAAGATGAGTTTATCTAGTTTACAATTTAGTCTCAGAAATCAATTTCTGACTTATAACGAAGTGTGTAGATTTTTTTTAGTTAACGTATATTAAATTGAACATTTTTATGAACTCTTTCTTTTTGTGTTTTCTTTGTATTTCTATTTGATTCAAGATGGATGAATTTTTTAGGATTTGGATTAGTTCTGCATGGTCTTTCATCCTTCTTCTATTGTGAAATTTGCCTATCTTCATATTTTCTTTAATCAACGTACATAGAAATGCAATTTTTACTAGACGTATTGCCTTAGAACATATTAATTGTAATTAAATTACATTTTTCAAACTTTTTCTGTTAAAGATGAGTTTATCTAGTTTACAATTTAGTCTCAGAAATCAATTTCTGACTTATAACGAAGTGTGTAGACTTTTTTGAGTTAACGTATATTAAATTCAACATTTTTATGCACTCTTTCTTTTTCTGTTGGCTTTGTCTTTCAATTTGATTCAAGATAGATGAAATTTGTTAGGATTTGGATTAGTTCTGCATGGTCTTTCATCCTTCTTCTATTGTGAAATTTGACTTCCTTCATATTTTCTTGAATCAACATACATAGAAATGTAATTTTTACTAGACGTATTTCCTTAGAACATATTAATTGTAATTACAATACATTTTTCAAACTTTTTATGTTAAAGATGAGTTTATCTAGTTTACAATTTAGTCTCAGAAATCAATTTCTGACTTATAACGAAGTGTGTAGATTTTTTTTAGTTAACGTATATTAAATTGAACATTTTTATGAACTCTTTCTTTTTGTGTTTGCTTTGTATTTCTATTTGATTCAAGATGGATGAATTTTTTAGGATTTGGATTAGTTCTGCATGGTCTTTCATCCTTCTTCTATTGTGAAATTTGCCTATCTTCATATATTTTGGAATCAACGTACATAGAAATGCAATTTTTACTAGACGTACTGCCTTATAACATATTAATTGTGATTACAATACATTTTAAAAAAAAATTCTGTTAAAGATGAGTTTGTCTAGTTTTCAATTTAGTCTCAGAAATCAACTTCCGACTTATAATGAAGAGGGTAGACTTTTTTGAGTTAACGTATAAAAAATTCAACATTTTTATGAACTCTTTATTTTTGTATTCGCTTTGTCTTTCAATTTGATTCAAATAGATGAAATTTGTTAGAATTTGGATTAGTTCTGGCTGGTCTTTCATCCTTCTTATATTGTGAAATTTGACTTCCTTCATATTTTCTTCAATCAACGTACATAGAAATGCAATTTGTTCTGCATGGTCTTTCATCCTTCTTCTATTGTGAAATTTGTCTCCCTTCATATTTTCTTGAATCAACGTACATAGAAATGGAATTTTTACTAGACGTATTTTCTTAGAACATATTAATTGTAATTACAATACATTTTTCAAACTTTTTATGTTAAAGATGAGTTTATCTAGTTTACAGTTTAGTCTCAGAAATCAATTTCTGACTTATAACGAAGTGTGTAGATTTTTTTAGTTAACGTATATTAAATTGAACATTTTTATGAACTCTTTCTTTTTTTGTTGGCTTTGGCTTTCTATTTGATTCAAGATAGATGAAATTTGTTAGGATTTCCATTAGTTCTGCTTGGTCTGTCGTCCTTCTTCTATAGTGAAATTTGACTTCCTTCATATATTTTTGAATCAACGTACATAGAAATGCAATTTTTACTAGACGTACTGCCTTATAACATATTAATTGTGATTACAATACATTTTTAAAAAAATTTCTATTAAAGATGAGTTTGTCTAATTTACAATTTAGTCTCAGAAATCAACTTCCGACTTATAATGAAGAGTGTAGACTTTTTTGAGTTAACGTATAAAAAATTCAACATTTTTATGAACTCTTTATTTTTGTATTCGCTTTGTCTTTCAATTTGATTCAAATAGATGAAATTTGTTAGAATTTGGATTAGTTCTGGCTGGTCTTTCATCCTTCTTATATTGTGAAATTTGACTTCCTTCATATTTTCTTCAATCAACGTACATAGAAATGCAATTTGTTCTGCATGGCCTTTCATCCTTCTTCTATTGTGAAATTTGTCTCCCTTCATATATTTTTGAATCAACGTACATAGAATTGCAATTTTTACTATACGTACTTCCTTATAACATATTAATTGTGATTACAATACATTTTTCAAAAAATTTATGTTAAAGATGAGTTTATCTAGTTTACAATTTAGTCTCAGAAATCAATTTCTGACTTATAACGAAGTGTGTAGATTTTTTTTAGTTAACGTATATTAAATTGAACATTTTTATGAACTCTTTCTTTTTGTGTTTGCTTTGTATTTCTATTTGATTCAAGATGGATGAATTTGTTAGGATTTGGATTAGTTCTGCATGGTCTTTCATCCTTCTTCTATTGTGAAATTTGCCTATCTTCATATTTTCTTTAATCAACGTACATAGAAATGCAATTTTTACTAGACGTATTGCCTTAGAACATATTAATTGTAATTAAATTACATTTTTCAAACTTTTTCTGTTAAAGATGAGTTTATCTAGTTTACAATTTAGTCTCAGAAATCAATTTCTGACTTATAACGAAGTGTGTAGACTTTTTTGAGTTAACGTATATTAAATTCAACATTTTTATGCACTCTTTCTTTTTGTGTTGGCTTTGTCTTTCAATTTGATTCAAGATAGATGAAATTTGTTAGGATTTGGATTAGTTCTGCATGGTCTTTCATCCTTCTTCTATTGTGAAATTTGACTTCCTTCTTACTTTCTTGAATCAACGTACATAGAAATGCAATTTTTACTAGACGCATTGCCTTAGAACATATTAATTGTAATTACAATACATTTTTCAAACTTTTTCTGTTAAATATGAGTTTATCTAGTTTACAATTTAGTCTCAGAAATCAATTTCTGACTTACAACGAAATGTGTAGACTTTTTTGAGTTTACGTATATAAAATTCGACATTTTTATGAACTCTATCTTTTTGTGTTGGCTTTGTCTTTCTATTTGATTCAATAAATGAAATTTGTTAGGATTTGGATTAGTTCTGCATGGTCTTTCATCCTTCTTCTATTGTGAAATTTGACTTCCTTCATATTTTCTTGAATCAACGTACATAGAAATGGAATTTTTACTAGACGTATTTTCTTAGAACATATTAATTGTAATTACAATAAATTTTTCAAACTTTTTATGTTAAAGATGAGTTTATCTAGTTTACAGTTTAGTCTCAGAAATCAATTTCTGACTTATAACGAAGTGTGTAGATTTTTTTTAGTTAACGTATATTAAATTGAACATTTTTATGAACTCTTTCTTTTTGTGTCGGCTTTGTCTTTCTATTTGATTCAAGATAGATGAATTTTTTTAGGATTTCCATTAGTTCTGCTTGGTCTTTCGTCCTTCTTCTATAGTGAAATTTGACTTCCTTCATATATTTTTGAATCAACGTACATAGAAATGCAATTTTTACTAGACGTACTGCCTTATAACATATTAATTGTGATTACAATACATTTTTAAAAAAATTTCTGTTAAAGATGAGTTTGTCTAGTTTACAATTTAGTCTCAGAAATCAACTTCCGACTTATAATGAAGAGTGTAGACTTTTTTGAGTTAACGTATAAAAAATTCAACATTTTTATGAACTCTTTATTTTTGTATTCGCTTTGTCTTTCAATTTGATTCAAATAGATGAAATTTGTTAGAATTTGGATTAGTTCTGGCTGGTCTTTCATCCTTCTTATATTGTGAAATTTGACTTCCTTCATATTTTCTTCAATCAACGTACATAGAAATGCAATTTTTACTAGACGTAATGCCTTAGAACATATTATTTGTGATTACAATACATTTTTCAAACTTTCTCTCTTAAAGATGAGTTTATCTCGTTTAGAATTAAGTTTCAGAAATCAATTTCAGACGTATAAAGAAGTGTGTAGACTTTTTTGAGTTAACATATATAAAATTCAATATTTTTATGAACTTTTTCTTTTTGTGTTGGCTTTGTCTTTCTATTTGATTCAATACAGATGAAATTTGTTAGGATTTGGATTAGTTCTGCTTGGTCTTTCATCCTTCTTCTATTGTGAAATTTGTCTCCCTTCATATATTCTTGAATCAACGTACATAGAAATGCAATTTTTACTAGACATACTGCCTTAGAACATATTAATTGTGATTAAAATACATTTTTCAAACTTTTTCTGTTAAAGATGAGTTTATCTAGTTTACAATTTAGTCTCAGAAATCAACTTCCAACTTATAACTAAGAGTGTAGACTTTTTTGAGTTAACGTATAAAAAATTCAACATTTTTATGAACTCTTTATTTTTGTATTGGCTTTGTCTTTCGATTTGATTCAAATAGATGAAATTTGTTAGAATTTGGATTAGTTCTGGCTGGTCATTCATCCTTCTTATATTGTCAAATTTGACTTTCTTCATATTTTCTTGAATCAACATACATAGAAATGCAATTTTTACTAGACGTAATGCCTTAGAACATATTATTTGTGATTACAATACATTTTTCAAACTTTTTCTCTTAAAGATGAGTTTATCTCGTTTAGAATTAAGTTTCAGAAATCAATTTCAGACGTATAAAGAAGTGTGTAGACTTTTTTGAGTTAACATATATAAAATTCAATATTTTTATGAACTCTTTCTTTTTGTGTTGGCTTTGTCTTTCTATTTGATTCAAGATAGAGAAATTTGTTAGGATTTGGATTAGTTCTGCTTGGTCTTTCGTCCTTCTTCTATTGTGAAATTTGATATCCTTCATATATTCTTGAATCAACGTACTTAGAAAAGCAATTTTTACTAGACGTACTGTCTTAGAACATATTAGTTGTGATTACAATACATTTTTCAAATTTTTCTGTTAAAGATGAGTTTATCTAGTTTACAATTTAGTCTCAGAAATCAGTTTCCGACTTATAACGAAGTGTGTAGACTTTTTGAGTTAACGTATATAAAATTCAACATTTTTATGAACACTTTCTTTTTGTGTTGGCTTTGTCTTTCTATTTGATTCAAGATAGATGAAATTTCTTAGGATTTGCATTAGTTCTGCTTGGTCTTTCGTCCTTCTTCTATAGTGAAATTTGACTTCCTTCATATATTTTTGAATCAATGTACATAGAAATGCAATTTTTACTATACGTACTGCCTTATAACATATTAATTGTGATTACAATACATTTTTCAAAAAATTTATGTTAAAGATGAGTTTGTCTAGTTTACAATTTAGTCTCAGAAATCAACTTCCGACTTATAACGAAGAGTGTAGACTTTTTTGAGTTAACGTATAAAAAATTCAACATTTTTATGAACTCTTTATTTTTGTATTGGCTTTGTCTTTCGATTTGATTCAGATAGATGAAATTTGTTAGAATTTGAATTAGTTCTGGCTGGTCATTCATCCTTCTTATATTGTGAAATTTGACTTTCTTCATATTTTCTTGAATCAACATACGTAGAAATGCAATTTTTACTAGACGTAATGCCTTAGAACATATTATTTGTGATTACAATACATTTTTCAAACTTTTTCTCTTAAAGATGAGTTTATCTCGTTTAGAATTAAGTTTCGGAAATCAATTTCAGACGTATAAAGAAGTGTGTAGACTTTTTTGAGTTAACGGATATAAAATTCAACATTTTTATGAACACTTTCTTTTTGTGTTGGCTTTGTCTTTCTATTTGATTCAAGATAGATGAAATTTGTTAGGATTTGCATTAGTTCTGCTTGGTCTTTCGTCCTTCTTCTATAGTGAAATTTGACTTCCTTCATATATTTTTGAATCAACGTACATAGAAAAGCAATTTTTACTAGACGTACTGCCTTATAACATATTAATTGTGATTAAAATACATTTTTCAAAAAATTTCTGTTAAAGATGAGTTTGTCTAGTTTACAATTTAGTCTCAGAAATCAACTTCCGACTTATAACGAAGAGTGTAGACTTTTTTGAGTTAACGTATAAAAAATTCAACATTTTTATGAACTCTTTATTTTTGTATTCGCTTTGTCTTTCAATTTGATTCAAATAGATGAAATTTGTTAGAATTTGGATTAGTTCTGGCTGGTCTTTCATCCTTCTTATATTGTAAAATTTGACTTCCTTCATATTTTCTTCAATCAACGTACATAAAAATGCAATTTTTACTAGACGTACTGCCTTAGAACATATTAATTGTGATTACAATACATTTTTCAAACTTTTTCTGTTAAAGATGAGTTTATCTAGTTTATAATTTAGTTTCAGAAATCAATTTCAGACTTATAACGAAGTGTGTAGACTTTTTTGAGTTAACGTATATAAAACTCAACATTTTTATGAACTCTTTCTTTTTGTGTTGGCTTTGTCTTTCTATTTGATTCAAGATAGATGGAATTTGTTAGGATTTGGATTAGTTCTTCTTGGTTTTTCATCCTTCTTTTATTGTGAAATTTGACTTCCTACAAATTTTTTTCAATCAACGTACATAGAAATGCAATTTTTACTAGACATATTTCCTTAGAACATATTGATTGTAATTACAATACATTTTTCAAACGTTTTCTGTTAAAGATGAGTTTATCTAGTTTACAATTTAGTCTCAGAAATCAATTTCCGACTTATAACGAAGTGTGTAGACTTTTTGAGTTAACGTATATAAAATTCAACGTTTTTATGAACACTTTATTTTTGTGTTGGCTATGTCTTTCTATTTGATTCAAGATAGATGAAATTTTTTAGGATTTGGATTAGTTCACCTTGGTTTTTCTTCCTTCTTCTATAGTGAAATTTGACTTCCTTCATATATTCTTGAATCAACGTACATATAAATGCAATTTTTACTTGACGTACTGTCTTAGAACATATTAATTGTGATTGCAATACATTTTTCAAACTTTTTCTGTTAAAGATGAGTTTAAATAGTTTACAATTTAGTCTCACAAATCAACTTCCGACTTATAACGAAGAGTGTAGACTTTTTTGAGTTAACGTATAAAAAATTCAACATTTTTATGAACTCTTTATTTTTGTCTTGGATTTGTCTTTCAATTTGATTCAACTAGATGAAATTTGTTAGAATTTGGATTAGTTCTGGCTGGTCTTTCAGCCTTCTTATATTGTGAAATTTGACTTCCTTCATATTTTCTTGAATCAACGTACATAGAAATGCAATATTGACTAGACGTATTGGATTAGAACATATTAATTGTAATTAAAATACATTTTTCAAACTTTTTCTGTTAAAGATGAGTTTATCTAGTTTGCAATTTAGTCTCAGAAATCAATTTCCGACTTATACCGAAGTTTGTAGACTTTTTTGAGTTAACGTATGTAAAATTCAATGGAAAAAACATAATGAGAGGAGAGATAAACTCTGGCGAAAACACTAGGGTTTAGGATTTTTTCCCGTAGGTTTCATTCACTTTGGATTCAATATGGTAGAAGATAATCATAGTTCATCACGGATTCAGCAACACCAATCCTTTGCTGACAAGGTAAAGGCAAAACAAACCCTAAAGCCAACAGGAGTTGATATTACTAGTTTACATAATCTTACTCTGATTGATGGAGAGCCGTCCCTTGTTATACCTGCGGACTTATATGAAGAGGGTTGTAAACCCTTTCAACACAGCTTCATTGCAAGATTAAACTTCACGGGACTGAAGTTCTTTGAGGTAAAAAAAGTTTTAATCTCTAAATGGCAGATTAATCCTAATTCTATTAGGTTTATGACTATGGGAAAAGGTTTCTTTGTTATTATGCTACAAGATGAGGAAACTAAGGAGAGAATCAGACGTACAAAGTGGTTTGTTCAACAGCATGAACTCAAGTTGATGGATTGGTACCCAGGTTTTGATCCTGATCGTCAAAAAACTTCTCATGCAAACGTATGGGTTCACTTTCCTGGTTTACATGCAGAACTATGGACTGAGAAAAACTTGTTATCAATGGGAAAAGTTTTAGGGACTCCAATTGTGGTTGATCAAAGAACCCTAAATCTGGAGTATGGAAACTTTGCCTCAGTTTTGGTAGATGTTGATTTTGCAAAACATATTCCAAGTAGAATTAAGATAACATCTGGGGGGAGGATATCCCAAAATCACCTAAATTGGTGGAGCTGTGGTGAATGGGGTGGTTGAAGCTGGTATAGTGGAGAGTGTTGTTGGTTTGGAGCAAATTATTCAGCTAGAGAATGAATTAGCGTCTTCTGAATCCAATCTTCATGCAGCGACTGAATCTTTTGAGAAGGATAAGAAGGCGTTTTCTTTGAAAAAGGGTTTGGCTAGTGGGTTTTCAATGGTTGAAATTGCAATCTCATCTAAGTCAACTAAGAGTGGGGAAAGAACTAATCACTCTAGTGATAGGAATGAGGCTAGTTCTTCTTTTACGCCGGTTGAGGCTGGTAATAAGTCTTTGCAAGACATGGTGGTTGATAATATTGAGGATATCTCAAGCTACAGAGCGGTTGCTGAAGCTCCTATTGTGGTTTCTCCTAATAAGTTCAATGTCTTGAATGATGAGTTGGGTGTTGATAATGATGATTCTGAACACTATTCGGGAGGGGGTTCGGATGCTGCTGAAAACTCTTCTGGAGGTAGTTCGGATGAAGAGTTGACGCCTGAGAAAGCTTCATCAGGTGTTAAGGGTGTTAAGTGGGCGGAAATACCAGTGGATATGCCAAAGAAAAGTAGGAAACCAAGCAGGGTTTTGCTTACAAGTTCTAGTTCTTCTCATCAACGTTTTAGTGATTCCAAATCAGATACGGATTCTGAAGTGAATGCTTTGGGAAACCGAGTTAGAAAGGGTGTCTCACCTGTTTTACAAAGTAGGATTCCTAGCAAGATTCCACAAGCTATTCATAAATATAAGAAGAGTGTTTCCTGATGAGAGTTCTCTATTGGAATATTAATGGGGTGGCGAAGGTGGAAGCGGGTAGTAAGTTACGTAAGTTGGTGCATGAGTTCAAGCCGGTTGTACTTTGTATTGCTGAGCCTAAGATTCGTTGCACTGACAATGTTATGATAAGGTTAAGTTTGGCTGGTTATAATAAAAAGGTAATTCATAATTCTACTTCTAGTTCTTTGGGTAATTTGTGGATTCTTTGGGATGATTGTATTGAGGAGCCGGTGGTGATTAATATGTCTAGGCAGGCCATTACGGTTAAAACTGAGGGGGTATTTATCTCTTTTGTTCATGCTAGTTATATTCAAGTGTTTCGAAGGAGGCTTTGGAGTCAACTTGCTGCTGTTGACGCAACTACTCCTTGGTTGGTTATGGGTGATTTCAATTGTGTTCTTCGTCAAGATGAAAAGAAAGGGGGTAGGGTAACTCGTATCTCTTGTATTAATGAGTTTTCTGATTGGATGGAGGATAATAACTTGTTTGAAGATGATTCGTTGGGGTCTAAGTTTACTTGGACCAATGGCCAGGCTGGTGTTGGAAGAATTATTAGTAAGTTGGATCGTGTTATTATTAATGAACCTTGGTTGTCTAAGTTTTCGAATTGGCGGTGTAAAGCTCTTCCTAGGGAAGTTTCAGACCATTCGACTCTTATTGGTTTTCCTTTTTGTGATCCTCGGCCTAGACGTGCTCCTTTTCGTATTCAGAAGATGTGGTTTTCTCATCCGGATTTTTTGAAGATGGTGGAGTTATCTTGGATGGGCCGGTGTATGGTAATCACGGTTTTATCTTTCCTTTCAAATTGAAGCGGTTGAAGGAGGCTCTCAAGTTATGAAATCAATCTGTTTTTGGCAATGTCAATGCTAGATTAAAGCAAGCAACTCGTAAGTTTGAGGTAGCTAGTAGAATTTCAGATGTAGATCCTTTTGATGTTTCTAAACTTAATAATATGAAGGATGCGCTTGTTGAGGTTCAAGATATTCAAAGGCAGCAGAATATAATGTTAAAGCAAAAATATAGAAATAAGTGGTTGTTGGAGGGTTCTAGTAACACTTCTTTCTTTCACAAATCTATTAAAATTCGTAGAAGTGCTAATACAATCTCGGAGCTTGTTGCTGAAGATAGGAGTACTATTACCGATCCGGTTCATCTTAGTGCTCATGTGGTTTCTTATTATCAGGCTAAATTCAATGGTGAGGATAGTCAGGTAAGTGAAACTCTTTTTGATTATGATCATGATTCTATTACTGTGGAGGAGTCGCATATGTTGGATGCTATTCCTACTTGTGATGAGATTAAACAGGCGGTTTTTGATTTGGGAGCTGATAGTGCGCCTGGTCCGGATGGTTTCTCGGGGTGTTTTTATAGACATTGTTGGGAGATTATTCATAGGGATCTGATTTTAGCGGTTACTTATTGCTGGTCTTCTAAAACCATTCCTAATGGGGTTAATTCTAGTCTTATTCTTTTGATTTCAAAGGTTAGGGGAGCTGCTAGTTTGAAGAACTTTAGGCCGATTGGTTTAAGTAATTTCTTCTTTAAGATTTTTACTAAAATCTTGGCTACAAGGCTTGGTAGTGTGTTGGGTAAGTTGGTGTCTGAAGAGCAAGTGGCTTTCATGAAGGGAAGGAATATCCATGAGAATATTAGTTTAGCTTCTGAGATGGTGAATGAATTGCACATCAAAAGGAAGGACGGTAATTTGGGTTTGAAGCTTGATATCTCTCAGGCTTTTGATACTGTGAGCTGGTCTTTTGTTCTTGAAGTTTTTAGAAGGTATGGTTTTTCTGAAGATTGGTGCTCTTGGATTTGGAAAATTCTGAATTCGGCGCGTATTTCTATTCTTCTTAATGGTAGTCCGGAGGGTTACTTCAAGATTAATAGGGGTTTACGGCAGGGGGACCCTCTTTCTCCTCTTATTTTTGTTTTGATTGAGGATGTGCTTAGTCGCAACATCACTAAACTCTTTCAGACTAAGGATATGTCCTATATGGTTAAGCGTAAGGGTATTGCTCCAACTCATTTATTTTTTGCTGATGATATTATGATTTTTTGCAAGGGAAATATGAAGAGTGTGAAAAATTTGGTGAAACTTTTGGAGAATTACCAGCAAGCATCAGGTCAGAGGGTTTGTAGGGAGAAGAGCAATATTTAATTTGGTGGTGGGACTTTGAGTAGGCGCCAGACCATTGCTACATTCTTGGGTATGGCAATTTCTAACTTTCCTGATAGGTATTTGGGAGTTAAGGTGATGCCGGGAGTGGTAAAGTATAGTCACATCAGCAACGTTGTTGATAAGTTGAGGGATCAACTTTCGGTTCTGAAAGGTAAGATGGTATCTTTTCAAGATAGAGTTGTGCTTGTTAAGAATGTTCTTTCGAGCTATTCCATTCATAACATGGCTGTGTACAAATGGCCGGTAAAATTCACTCTTCAATGTGAGCGTGTGATTCGTAATTTTCTGTGGTCGGGTGATTCTAATCTTTCTAGAGCTTTTGTAGTAGGTTTTGATAAGATTTGTAGTCCTTTAAAGGAAGGTGGTCTTGGGATCACTAGACTAAGGACTATGAATAAAGCTTTGCTGATGAAATTGTGGTGGTCTATAAAGTCTTCTCGTAAGAGGTGGGCTCGGTTTTTGGAAGCCAAGTTCACTTGTAGGGATGGTCGTATTAAGATGGCGGGGGTAAAATCTTCTATTCTTCCTGGTCTTCGTTGGGTTCATAAGGAGGTGGTGAATAACACGAAGTGTTTTATTGGTTATGGTAGGGATACTTATTTATTCTTTGATATTTGGTATGGAGATACAACCTTAGCTAGTGTTTTAAATTGCACGGATTTAGACAGATCAGCTCGTGTTTGTGATATTATTGTGCAAGGAGATTGGCAGATTCAAGGAGTTCATTTGCAGCTCCTTTTAAGTGCTGGTGTGGTGCAACAAGATTTACCAAAAATTCATATGGGAGTGGATAGGCGTATTTGGATGCCTGATTTACAAGGTAAATTTTCTTTCAAGGCAGCTTGGGAGTTGATTAGGAAGAAACATCCTATTTTGAGGGAGGCGTGGCTGTTATGGAAGAGGGTGGTGCATCCTTCATTGGCGGCTCAGAACTGGAAGTTTATTCATGGTGCGTGTGCAACTCTTGATAAGGTACGCAGCAGATTTAAAATTCAACTTGCATCTAAATGTAGTGTGTGTCAGATTGAGGAGGAGTCTCTCCAACATATTCTTTGGAGCTGTAATTTTGCGCGACAAGCTTGGGAGTGGATTGAAGGTATTTTCAAAATTAAACCTCATTATGATATTATTTCTTCTTACCAAGTGGCAAAAAATCATAGTGGTATTGTTAAGGATCTGTGGTTGGTAGTGAATTTGGTTGTGCGTTCAGAATTATGGTTCACTAGAAACAAAAAAGTGTATGAAAAGAAGAACCCTTGTTGGTCTTTATTTCAAAAACGTGTTTTAGCTTGATGCAAGAATATTCAATTCGTATGAAGAGTTATATGCATAATTCTTTGGAAGACTTGAGAATTCTGGAGTTTTTTCGAGTTCGGCATAGAAAGGTGAAGTTTACTGATCCTAAGGAGTGTTTTTGGTTTCCTCCTAATACTAATGAATTGCTTTTGTGCACGGATGGTGTCTCAAGAGGTAATCCAGGGGTGGCGGGAGCTGGTGTTGTTGCAAGGAATACAAATTGTGAAGTGGTTGGTGCAATGTGTATTGGCTTGGGAGTTACTTCTAATTATTTGGCTGAATTGTATGGTATTATTGTGGGTATGGAGTGGGCAGTTCAGTGGAGATATGCTTGCATTGTTATTAGATCAGATTCTACAAGTGTGTTGAAGGCTTTGGAAGAAGATAACGTTCCTTGGTTTGCTAGGCAAAGATGGATGGAGGTTAAAGGTTTATATGGTTCAATTCTTTTTGAACATTCCTTTAGAGAGGCAAACTTTGCAGCTGATGCAATGGAAAAACGTGGTTGCTTATTAGAGGATGGGGTTGGTTTTCACTTTGAAGGTCGCCCAGTTTTCTTAAGTTCAATTGAATCTCCAAATGTAATTTATTATCGTTTTAAATAGTTTTTAGGAGTTTTTGGGGTCACTCTGATCTCTTTTCTCCTATTTCTATCTTGTAAATATCTTTTTTATCAATATAATTTCTTAACTTAGCAAAAAAAAAAAAAGTATGTAAAATTCAACATTTTGTGAATTCTTTCTTTTTGTGTTGGCTTTGTCTTTCTATTTGATTCAATATAGATGAAATTTTTTAGGATTTGGATTAGTTCTGCTTGGTCTTTCATCCTTCTTCTATTGTGAAATTTGACTTCCTTCATACATTCTTGAATCAACGTACATAGAAATGCAATTTTTACTAGACATGCTGCCTTAGAACATATTAATTGTGATTACAATACATTTTTCAAACTTTTGTGTTAAAGATTAGTTTATCTAGTTTACAATTTAGTCTCAGAAATCAACTTCCGACTTATAACGAAGAGTGTAGACTTTTTTGAGTTAACGTATAAAAAATTCAACATTTTTATGAACTCTTTATTTTTGTCTTGGCTTTGTCTTTCAATTTGATTCAAATAAATGAAATTTGTTAGAATTTGGATTAGTTCTAGCTGGTCTTTCAGGCTTTTTATATTGTGAAATTTGACTTCCTTCATATTTTCTTGAATCAGCGTACATAGAAATGCAATTTTTACTAGACGTATTGGCTTAGAACATATTAATTGTGATTAAAATACATTTTTAAAACTTTTTCTATTAAAGATGATTTATCTTGTTTACAATTTAGTCTCAGAAATCAACTTCCGACTTATAACAAAGAGTGTAAACTTTTTTGAGTTAACGTATAAAAAATTCAACATTTTTATGAACTCTTTATTTTTGTATTGGCTTTGTCTTTCAATATGTATTCAAATAGATGAAATTTGTTAGAATTTGTATTAGTTCTGGGTGGTATTTCATCCTTCTTCTATTGTGAAATTTGGCTTCCTTCATATTTTCTTGAATTAACGTACATAGAAATGCAATTTTTACTAGACGTAATGCCTTAGAACATATAATTTGTGATTACAATACATTTTTCAAACTTTTTCTGTTAAAGATGAGTTTTCCAATATACTTTCTAGAGAATCAACTAGACAGTCAGACTCAATCTAGAGACAAGTATATCGAGGAGTTAATATCTCTCTCTTGATTTGATTTTACTCAAGCAAAGTGAAATCTGCGAGTCTTTATCAAATACAAGGATAATAAACTTGGATGGTACCAAAGACCAATATCCAAGGATCAATCAATTTCCAATCAACAACAGAAGGTTGGATTTCACAATTGATCGATACAAACGCAAAACCTGTGATATTTCAATTATATAGCAAAATATAATGCAGAATAGAAATAACACAGACACGAGGAAACCGCAAATGCAGAAAAACCCCGAGACCTAGTCCAGAATTGAACACCACACTCTATTAAGCCGCTACAGACACTAGCCTACTACAAACTAACTTCGGTCTGGACTGTAGTTGAACCCTAATCAATCTCACACTGATTCAAGGTACAGTTGCGCTCCTTACGTCTCTGATCCCAGCAGAATACTACGCACTTGATTCCCTTAGCTTATCTCACCCAAAACAAAGAAATGCTACGACCCAAAGTCGAAGAATTTAGCAAAAAAATCTGTATCACACAGAAAAGTCTACAAGGATAGATAAATCTATCTCCCACAGATAAACCTAAAAGTTTTGTTCTTTCTTTTGATAGAAATCAAGATGAACAAGAACTAATTGATAAATCGGTCTTATATTCCCGAAGAACAACCTAGTATTATCAATCACCTCACAATAATCTAAATCGTACGGTAGCGAAACTAGATATTGCGGAATCACAAACGATGAAACGAAGATGTTTGTGAATTATTTTTATCTTGCCCTATCGGAGATATAATCTCAAGTCAATTATTCAATTGAACTCGTACGATAGAAAATGGCAAGATCAGATCGCTCAACAACAAGAGAAGTAGTTTCGTCTGGCTTCATAATCCCAATGAAGTCTTTCAGTCGTTAATCGACAGGGTTTCGAGAAGAAACCTACGATTAAAGGAGAATCGACTCTAGCAAACCAACTAGTATAACACATGAGGTGTGGGGATTACTTTTGCACAGTTGCTAGACGTCTATATAGTTTTCAAATCAGGGTTTGCAATCTAGGTTACCTTGGTAAAAAAGCATTCAATAATCACCGTTAGATTAAAAACCTGATTTATCCAAGCTAATATCTTTCAACCGTTAGATCGAAACTTAGCTTGTCACACGAATGAAATGTATTCATTTAGGTTTGAGTAACCATACCTAAACGTGTACATTGGTTGTTTCACAAATGGTTGACCAATGGTTATCCATATGAGTGCGTTCATATTAACCGTATTCATCTTTCTCATAACTAGTTCAAATGACTCATAATAACTAGTTCAAGAGTTGTTCAATTGCTTAGGTCTTTATACATAGACACAATTGAAACAAAATCGGTTTGATTCATTTGAATCAATTCATGAAAAATATACCCACGGTTTGCAAAGATTGAATTCCTTATAATTTATTGTTTTAAGTCCATGAACTACCGATTTGAGAAATAACTAGCTTGGGTACACGTACGGGTATGCGTACCTTAGCTACCAAATTTTGAGTTGGTTTTAGTTTCCAAACTCAGCAGACTTTTTCGGGTGACAAAGTTCCGCCAGTACGCGTACGGGTACGCGTACCTAAGGTGACTGGTTTTTGAGTTCGTAAACTTCAAACTCAGCAGAGTTTCATGGATGTGAATTTCCGCCAGTACGCGTACGGGTACGCGTACCCAACCTGTCTCCTTCACCAATACCGCATGCACACATATGCACACACTTGGTTTCCGGCACATGGATTTGTACACTAATGTGCGAACACACTATATGCTTACATCCATAGGTGGTTACATATTCTGAACTCTACATTTCAATCATTGAAACATTCTTATATAATGTTATAACAGTCGTTAGACATAAAGAACCGACTATCATCATCAAAGCTATTTTCAAGATTGAAACGTCATCATGACTTTTGTCACGGGTAAAGATGAAAATCGTTAAAGCAAAAGCTTACCAACACGTATTTCGAGAAAAAGATAGGCGAGTAAACTCGGCTCGAAATAACAAATGTGTATGTAGGAAAACTATCATACTTATAAGATTTTTGTCTCAAGAGTAGGAGATAAAGTAGATAGACTTTTGAGTGACAAGATGAGTTCAAGTCTCTGCATACCTTTTGGTCGGATGAAGTTTCACTGGTTCCTTGAGTAGTTCTTCGTCTTTGCAAGATAATCGCCATGGAGTCTGGAGCTCAACTATTCCTAACTATCCTAGACCGAGACTTAGTCAAAAGTATGCTAGAAATCAAGACGTATAGTTTTGATCACTAATATATATATATATATATATATATATATATATATTTTGTTAGGTCAAATTTGATCACTAATATTGACAAACATGCTTGAGATAGCAACGCATGCGATTTCGACCGAGCAATGCTCTAACAATGACAAAACTATCAATACATATGGATTACAAAATAAATAAAACTTTGTAGCTTCTCGTCCACATGCTTGATCTCCATGGTGCTTCAACGTTACTTGAAAACTTCGTCTTTTCCAAGTACTCCCATGATTCCGTAGATGTTCAATTCAGCATCACAGTTGTTGAAGTTCCGTAGCCATAACAATGAGAAAACAAAAGCTCTCGATCATTGTTATACAGTGTCATAGTATTATTACACAGCATCAAAGTTCTCATATCACAACTTCGACAACAATATTATGGTGATATGTATCACTCCCCCTTAGTCAATACTTTCGTCTCAACATGAAAACCACTCCCCCTTACATAATGACCCGTAAAGCACGTAAATCATATGTATTTGTAGTGTGAACTACACATTAATTCTCCCCCTTTTTGTCAATAAAATTGGCAAAGGTACGAAAACGGGATCCTAATGAAATTTCCACGAAGACGCTTTGTGACCAAAGAAAAGTACATATCAACTTGTTTAGCTGCAATCATAAAGCCGAGGCTAAATGCATTCACCAAGGAGTTTATAAAGATATAAGATAACCCCTAAATTATTCCACAGCCGCACTCCCCACAAAGATATGGAAATTAAGCGCAAGTTCAAAAGAACTCTCCCCCATTTGAAGTCATTCCCAAGAGAACAACAAGAGCGACCTTACTTTTACAAGAAAAGAAGGATTTTATTGGACATTAAAAATCATAAGGAATGATTTTCTATATCCAAAAAACTCAATTAAACTAACCACAAGAGAGCCCATGATTAATTTAATCGGAATACACAACCAAAATAACCACAAACGAATCTATGATTAATCTAGTTGGAAATGCTCGACATAAGATAACTTACCGAGCTACGACTAAGTTCACTATAAAAGAAATGATTAACTCAATCGTCTTATGCTAAACACAAGAAAAACTTATGAAGCATTGCAGTATACACATAAGATATGGTTCATGGAATGATCAATATTGCGGCATATACAAGGATTCATTCTATTTTCATCATTATTTGCACAATGACATACAATAGACATAATCCTTGTAAACAAAAGATTTTAACCTATCTTCCATTAATAATTGACATAATAGGCTTAACTTTTGTTTGTCAAAAGTTCATCGATCTTGTATCAATACTTGCATATCGACGTATAAAAGAGATAACTTTTGACATCATATGGGACAATAATAGTTCATGGACGCAAACACACATATCCTATAACATATTGTAATATATAAAACCATAAATATTAATACTGCAATCATCATCTTCCAAATCAATTTTTAGAATTTAAATAAATAAACCTAAAAAATAAAGATGAAAACAAAAAGATGGGCATAGCTATGTGTACTCACAATAATGGCTATTCCAAACTCTAGTTATTCTTCCAAAGACATAAGAGAATTCTCATAAGAAGAATTTCTAGACAAAAATAATCTAATCATCAATGTAAAAAAGCACAAGAGGCTACTCATCATCTTCATCTTCGGAGATTACGAAGGAGGAATGAACTTTGTCCATGTCTTCTTTAATATCGGGATACTTGGTAGCAATCACAAGTAATTATTCTTAAACACAACTTACTTTGGTATTCAATTTAAAAACACATTTGTAAATTTGGCGAAGAAGCTTCGTAGAAGAATCACTCGAGCCATTAGTTGTGTCACACCTTTGCCTCTTACAAGCTTATTCCTTCTTTCGATTGAAAGTACACGGCCGAACAAGCTTGGGGGTTCCAATGGAGTTCCCAATGGTTTCAATGGAGAAGTTGCGACAAATTCTCTCAATCAAGCATGGATAGCCTAACTTTTTGTCAACGGAAGTCATGTCTAACATTTGAAAAATAATGAAACCACAAATGTCAAGACCTTTGGTTTCTATCACAAGGTAATAGACCAATTCCGCAAACTCATGACTCTAACGAGAGTTCTCAACCGTGGAAGGACAAAGGTTAGAAATACCCAATTTTCCAAAAGACCTTAAAGGAAAATCTAGTTGATTAGTAGGAAATTTTCCTCCATTCCACACAACACTCTTTCCACACAGCTTTTTTGAAATAGTTTCTTGTGAAGTTCGTTCATCACTTGGTCTAGGAAGGCGAAAATCTCCCAACGGAATTCCGGTAATTTTCGAAATCAATTCTCTATTAACTAGAATCCTCACTCTATTAACAATGGTCTTGAATTCCGTGTTCTCAGAGACAACATCATAAATGTTGGCATAGAAGATCCTAGTAAGAGTGTCAAAACCTTCACAAAGACCATCAAAGATGTTTCCACGCTTGAATTTTTCAAAACAAGTTAAATCATCCTTATGCGCACTTATGAAATCCAATTTATTTTCTAAAATAAACCCAGAAGTAGAAATCTTTTCAAATACTTTGCTACAGGATTCATCCACAAATCTAATCTTAATAGAATTCTGATCAACAGGAAGATCAATTGATGAGGATGAAGATCCTAGGTTGTATGAAAAACCTTTTGAACCCTTAACATTCTTCATGATTCTAGAAGGAAATAAGGGAGTGGGCAAGATATTTACTTACTTGACTTTTTATCTTGAAGAATCTCTTTACAGTTGTTCTTCAACAAGCTTTAATGGAGAGAAAACATGAACCCTAGAATAGTTCACGTACGCGGAATGTTTGGGGAGGAAGAAGAGTGCGCGTACTCCAAACTTCTTTTATACCCACTCCTGGGCTTGGACCCGTACACGAACCGCGACCCACTAAAGGTAAGTAGGTTTTTTGAAGGTACATACATTATTAAGGAAAGTACCTACTGAAAAGCTTAAAAAAGGAATTAAATCAAAATCAACCCGTTACTTGCCCCATATCAAGTCATGTACAAATGGGGTGTACCTAAACCTCAAATCAGGTGTTTGGAAACTGCAAAGAATTTCTCATGCGAGTTTTTCGGTTGATATTTGTAGTCAGAATCAGAAGTATACTAATAATACTTAGAATTACTTGGGATCCTTTTATTATGACCAGGAATTGACCTTTTCTGATAAATGGTTCGTTTGCCAATTACATATGAACTCTTATTGAATCCACCTGAATTGGTGTTGGGAACAGTTTGTGCATAATCAGAAGATTTGACAGGCACAAAACTTTTATCAGAGAAGTTCAAATTTTCCAGGGAATTTAGCTTTTCTAAGAATTTCAAAACATTTTCAAACGCCCTAAACAGATCCTTGTCAATTGATCCTTTATGGTAGTATTCCTCAAAGAGATTAAGAGTAATTTTTTTGATAGTCCATACCTTTGAGCGTTGACTATGCTTTCTTTGAAAATTCTTTTTAATTTTTTCCTTAGATTGTTTTCTCACATCTAGATTTTCCGACATACTAGATGGAATGTGATTATTATGAGGGACCATAGGTCTAATGAATAATCTATGAACAATCTTTAAGGAGCTCTGGTGTGCGTTACAGATGCTATGAGCAAGTCTCCCAAAACGATTTCCCATAGGGATAAACTTTTGAGGATCGAGCAAACACAAACTTATAAGGTTTTAAGGTGTTTGCCTGCTCTGATACCAATTGAAAAAGCGGGGGTATAACAACCACACCCAATATTTCGATTAGCAATCTGTACGGACTAACTCCAATATACATTCTAGAGAATCAACTAGACAGTCAGACTCAACCTAGAGACAAGTATATCGAGGAGTTAATATCTCTCTTTTGATTTGATTTTACTCAAGTAAATTGAAATCTGTGAGTCTTTATCAAATACAAGGATAATAAACTTGGATGGTACCAAATTTCAATATCCAAGGATCAATCAATTTCCAATCAACAACCAAAGGTTGGATTTCACCATTGATCGGTACAAACGCATAACCTGTGATATTTCAATTATATAGCAAAATATAATGTGGAATAGAAATAACACATACACCAGAAATTTTGTTAACGAGGAAACTGCAAATGCAGAAAAACCCTGGGACCTAGTCTAGATTGAACACCACACTGTATTAAGCCGCTACAAACACTAGCCTACTACAAACTAACTTCGGTCTGGACTGTAGTTGAACCCTAATCAATCTCACACTGATTCAAGGTACAGTTGCGCTCCTTACGTCTCTGATCCCAGCAGGATACTACGCACTTGATTCCCTTATCTGATCACACCCACAACCAAGAGTTGCTACGACCCAAAGTCGAAGACTTTAGCAAACAAATCTGTATCACACAGAAAAGTCTACGAGGATAGATAAATATGTCTCCCACAGATAAACCTAAATGTTTTTGTTCTGTCTTTTGATAGAAATCAAGGTGAACAAGAACTAATTGATAAATCGGTCTTATATTCCCGAAGAACAACCTAGTATTATCAATCACCCCACAATAATCTAAATCGTATGGTAGCGAAACTAGATATTGCGGAATCTCAAACGATGAGACGAAGATGTTTGTGATTTCTTTTTATCTTTCCCTATCGGAGATATAATCTCAAGTCAATTATTCAATTGAACTCGTACGATAGAAAATGACAAGATCAGATTGCTCAACTACAAGAGAAGTCGTTTCGTCTGGCTTCACAATCCCAATGAAGTCTTTCAGTCGTTAATCGACAGGGTCTCGAGAAGAAACCTACGATTAAAGGAGAATCGAGTCTAGCAAACCAACTATTATCATAAGGAGGTGTGGGATTAGTTTTGCACAGTTTCTAGACGTCTCCTTATATAGTTTTCAAATCAGGGTTTTCAATCTAAGTTACCTTGGTAACAACGCATTCAATAATCACCGTTAGATGAAAAACCTTATTTATCCAAGCTAATATCTTTCAACCGTTAAATCTAAACTTAGCTTGTCACACACAAATGAAATGTATTCATTTACGTTTGAGTAACCGTACCTAAACATGTACATTGGTTGGTTCACAAATGGTTGACCAATGGTTAGCCATATGAGTGCTTTCATATTAACCGTATTCATCTTTCTCATAACTAGTTCAAATGACTCATAAGAACTAGATCAAGAGTTGCTCAATTGCTTAGGTCTTTATACATAGACACAATTGAAACAAAATCGGTTTGATTCATTTGAATCAATTCATGAACAATATACCCACGGTTTGCAAAGATTGTATTCCTTATAATTTATTGTTTTAAGTCCGTGAACTACCGATTTGAGAAATAACTAGCTTGGGTACGCGTACCGGTATGCGTACCTTAGCTACCGGATTTTGAGTTGGTTTTAGTTTCCAAACTCAGCAGACTTTTTTGGGTGATAAAGTTCCGCCAGTACGCGTACCTAAGGTGACTGGTTTTTAAGTTCGTAAACTTCAAACTCAGCAGAATTTCACGGACGTGAATTTCCGCCGGTACGCGTACCCAACCTGTCTCTTTCACCAATACTGCATGCACACATATGCACGCACTTGGTTTCCGGCACATGGATTTATACACTAATGTGCGAACACACTATGTGCTTACATCCATAGGTGGTTACATATTCTCAACTCTACATTTCAATCATTGAAACATTCTTCTATAATGTTATAACAGTCGTTAGACATAAATAATCGACCATCGTCATCAAATTTATTTTCAAGATTGAAACGTCATCATGACTTTCATCACGGGTAAAGATGAAAATGGTTAAAGCAAAAGCTTACTAACACGTATTTCGAGAAAAAGATAGGCGAGAAAACTCGGCTCGAAATAACAAATATGTATGTATGAAAACTATCATACTTATACGACTTTTGTCTCAAAAGTAGAAGACAGAGTAGATAGAATTTTGTGTGACAAGATGAGTTCAAGTCTCCACATACCTTTTGGTCGAATGAAGTTCCATTGGTTCCTTGAGTAGTTCTTCGTCTTTACAAGATAATCGCCATGGAGTCTGGAGCTCAACTATTCCTAACTATCCTAGACCGAGACTTAGTCATAAGTATGCTAGAAATCAAGACATATAGTTTTGATCACTAATATTGATAAACGTGCTTGAGATAGCAACGCATGCGAGTTCGACCGAGCAATGCTCTAATAATGACAAAACTATCAATACATATGGATTACAAAATAAATAAAACTTTGTAGCTTCTCGTCCACATGCTTGATCTCCTTGGTGCTTCAACGTTACATGAAAACTTCATCTTTTCCAAGTACTCCCATGATTCCATAGATGTTCAATTCAACATCATAGTTGTTGAAGTTCCGTATCCATAACAATGAGAACACAAAAGCTATCGATCATTGATATACAGTGTCATAGTATTATTACACAGCATCAAAGTTCTCATATCACAACTTCGACAACAATACTATGGTGATATGTATCACTCCCACTTAGTCTTTTTTTTTTGGTAAATCCAAATTGTATTAATAAATATCAATATGTACAAAAGAGGTTACAAGAAAAAGAGGTCAAGAGACCCCAAAAAAATCATAAACTACTTGAATCTGAAATAAGACACATAAGAAAATTCAATAGATTTAAGAAAGTATGGTCTTCCAACATGATTCAGACCTTGTCCATTTCTTAATAAGCATCCTCTTTTGGCCATAACGTCCGCTGCAAAATTCGATTCTCTATAAGTATGCTCGAAAGAGATTGAATCATATGAAGCTTGGATAATCATCCAACATAGCTTGATCATCCAAGGAACATTAGAATTAGAAAAACCAGTGGTTGCACTTATCGAATCTGAACGCACAATAATATTCCTCATACCCCATTGAACAACCCATTCGAGCCCCACAATAGTGCCAAATAATTCCGCCATATAATTGTTAGCTACTCCAAGGCCAATAATCATAGCACAAACCACATTACAATCTGCATCTCTAGACACCACACCAGCCCCCACACGCCCTGGATTACCCCTACTAGCTCCATCGCAGCACAGGAGTGGAGGTGTCCAAAAAACATTCAACATGCTGAATATGTTTAACCAATCTGTGCCACACTCTAAAGAAAATAAGGATGTTCAAATCATATATAGAGTTATGCATGTAACTCTTTAACCGAACTGAATGATGATGCACCAACTGAAAAACACGCTTCTTGAAAAACTCCAGATTCGCAGATTTCTTGTCATAAATAACTCTGTTATGAGTAATCCACAACTCCGCCCGCATAATCAGAATTGTTGTTAACCAAATGTCCTTGATTATTCGACTTTTCCCTTCGGCAGCTTTATAACAAGTAATAAGATTCAAATGAGGATTTAAATTAAAGATGGAAGTAATCCAGTTCCAAACCTGAACTACAAAATCACAATGCCACAATATATGTTCCAATGATTCTTCCTCTGCCTTGCACAAGTAGCAACGATTCACTAGACTGATTTTGAATCTTCTTTGCACTTTGTCAAGTGTCGCACAAGCCCCACACTCCAGTTTCTAGTTTTGTGCTGCCAAATTTGGGTGCACACACTTTCGCCATATAATATAGCAAATGTATCTTCCTGAGCAAATTTCTTTCGAATCAGGCTTTTTGCTGAACTAACTGAAAAGATCCCCTTCAAGTCTGGCATCCAAACTCGACGATCATCACCTCCCAGCAGTTGTGGTAATTCAGCCAAATTGATCCCAGCGTTTAGTAAGTTATGCAGATGCAAATCTGGAATAACCCACTCGTTATTTTGAATTAAAGCGCTGACCATCACTGAACTGTCCTGCCCTTCTTCACCTATAATTTCAGCAATGCTAGAATAACCGTACCAAATATCAAAGTATAAGGATGTAGAATGCCCATCACCTAGCAAAACTTTAGAATTCTGTTCCACCACATTATAAACTTGTTTAATCCCTGGAAGGATTGAAGATTTCACACCATACTTCTTGATTCTGCCCTCCCTTGTGGTGTACTTGGCGAAAAGAAAACGAGTCCATTTCTTCTTAGAAGAGCGTATATTCTACCACAACTTCATGATAAGCGCCTTGTTGGTAACAGCCAACCTTGTTATAATCCCCCCTCCTTCACCGGACAACAAACTTTATCATAAGCAACAACGAATTTACGGCTTACTTCACAATCACCTGACCAAAGAAAATTACGAATAACTCTCTCACATTGATCAATAAACTTCCGAGGCCATTTATAAACAGCCATGTTATGAATCGAATATCTAGCAATCACCGAATTAATAAGCACCACCCTGTCTTGAAAAGAAAGTAATCTCCCCTTCCAAACTGAAAGCTGCTTTTTAATTTTATCAATCACATTGCAAATATGATGATATTTAACTGCACCAGGCATGATTTACACACCCAAATAACGATCAGGGAAAGTTGAAACCTCCATTCCCAACAAATCCATGATAGTCCTACACCTGCTTAAAGAGTTACCACCATAATACACCTTGCTCTTTTGACGATAAACAGTTTTCCCCGAAGCAGCTTGATAATTACCCAATAAATTAAGATGATTATGAAGACTCTTCATGTTTCCCTTGCAAAAGATCATAATGTCATCAGCAAATAAAAGATGGGTAGGAGAAATACCTTTTTTAGACAACATTGGAGACATCTCCTTGTTAAGGAAGAGCTTTGTGAGATTTCTGCTAATAACATCTTCAATCAACACAAAAATAAGAGGAGATAAAGGATCTCCCTGTCTCAATCCTCTATTAATTTTGAAGAAACCCTCCGGACTACCATTGAGAAGAACGAAAATACGGGCTGAACTGAGAATAGTAAGAATCCAAGAACACCATGATTCCGAAAAAACATACCTTCTAAAAACTTCCAAGACAAATGAACAACTCACAGTGTCAAAACCTTGTGAAATATCAAGTTTCAGCCCCACATTGCCATCCTTACGTTTGATTTTTAGCTCATTCACCATCTCCCCCTTAGTCAATACTTTCGTCTCAACATGAAAACCACTCCCCTATACATAATGACCTGTAAAGCACGTAAATCAAATGTATTTGTAGTGTGAACTACACATTAATTCTCCCCCTTTTGTCAATAAAATTGGCAAGGGTACGAAAACGGGATCCTAATGATATTTCCACGAAGACGCTTCAAGACCAAAGAAAAGTACATATCAACTTGTTTAGATACAATCATAAAGCCGAGGATAAATGCATTCATCAAGGAGTTTATAAAGATACAATATAACCCCTAAATTATTCCACAGCCGCACTCCCCACAAAGATATGGAAATTAAGCGCAAGTTCAAAAGAACTCTCCCCCATTTGATGTCATTCCCAAGAGAACAACAAGAGCGACCTTAATTTTACAAGAAAATAAGGATTTTATTGGACACTAAAAACCATAAGGAATGATTTTCTATATCCAAAAAACTCAATTAAACTAACCACAAGAGAACCCATGATTAATTTAATCGGAATACACAACCAAAATAACCACAAACGAATCTATGATTAATCTAGTTGGAAATGCTCGACATAAGAGAACTTACCGAGCTACAACTAAGTTCACCATAAAAAAAATGATTAACTCAATCGTCTTATTCTCAACACAAGAAAAAATTATGGAGCATTGCAGTACACACATAAGATATGGATCAGGGAATGATCAATATTGCGGCATATACAAGGATTCATTCTATTTTTCATCATTATTTGCACAATGACATACAATAGACATAATCCTTGTAAACAAAAGATTTTAACCTATATTCCATCAATAATTGAATAATAGGCTTAACTTTTGTTTGTCAAAAGTTCATCGATCTTGCATCAATACTTGCATATCGACATATAAAAGAGATAACTTTTGACATTATATGGGACAGTAATAGTTCACGAACGCAAACACAAATATCCCATAACATATTGCAATATATAAAACCATAAATATTAATACTACAATCATCATCTTTCAAATCAATTTTTAGAATTTAAATAAATAAACCTAAAAAATAAAGATGAAAACAAAACGATGGGCATAACTATGTGTACTCACAATAATGGCTATTCCAAACTCTAGTTATTCTTCCTAAGACATAAGAGATAAATTCTCATAAGAATACTTTGTAGAAAAAAATAATCTAATCACCAATATAAAGAAACACAAGAGGCTACTCATCATCTTCATCTTCGGAGATTACGAAGGAGGAATGAACTTTGTCCATATCTTCTTTAATATCGGGATACTTGGTAGCAATCACAAGTAATTGTTCTTGAACACAACTTACTTTGGTATTCAATTTACAAACACTTTTGTAAATTTGGCGAAGAAGCTTCGTAGAAGAATCACTCGAGCCATTAGTTGTGTCACACATTTGCCTCTTACAAGCATATTCCTTCATTCGATTGAAAGTACACGGCCGAACAAGCTTGGGTATTCCAATGGAGTTCCCAATGGGTTCAATGGAGAAGTTGTGACAAATTCGCTCAATCAAGCATAGATAGCCTAACTTCTTGTCAACGGAAGTCATGTCTAACATTTGAAAAATAATGAAACCACAAATGGCAAGACCTTTGGTTTCCATCACAAGGTAATAGACCGATTCCGCAAACTCACGACTCCAACGAGAGTTCTCAACCGTGGAAGGACAAAGGTTAGAAATGCCCAATTTTCCAAAAGACCTTAAAGGAAAATGTAGTTGATTAGTAGGAAATTTTCCTCCATTCCACACAACACTCTTTCCACACAGCTCTTTTGAAATAGTTTCTTGAGAAGGTCGTTCATCACTTGGTCTAGGAAGGCGAAAATCTCCCAACGGAATTCCGGTAATTTTCGAAATCAATTCTCTCGTAATTCTAAGAATTTCAAAACATTTTCAAACGCCCTAAACAGATCCTTGTCAATTGATCCTTTATGGTAGTATTCATCAAAGAGATTAAGAGTAATTCTTGTGAGAGTCCATACCTTTGAGCGTTGACTATGTTTTCTTTGAAAATTCTTTTTAATTTTTTCCTTAGATTGTTTTCTCACATCTAGATTTTCCGACATACTAGATGGAATGTGATTATTATGAGGGATCGTAGGTCTAATGAATAATCTTTGAACAATCTTTAAGGAGCTCTGGTGTGCGTTACAGATGCTATGAGCAAGTCTCCCAAAACGATTTCCCATAGGGATAGACTTGTGAGGATCGAGCAAACACAAACTTATAAGGTTTTAACGTGTTTGCCTACTCTGATACCAATTGAAAAAGCGGGGGTATAACAACCACACCCAATATTTCCATTAGAAATTTGTATGGACTAACTCCAGTATACTTTCTAGAGAATCAACTAGACAGTCAGACTCAATCTAGAGACAAGTATATCGATGAGTTAATATCTCTCTCTTGATTTGATTTTACTCAAGCAAATTGAAATCTACGAGTCTTTATCAAATACAAGGATAATAAACTTGGATGGTACCAAAGACCAATATCCAAGGATCAATCTATTTCCAATCAACAACAAATGTTGGATTTCACAATTGATCGGTACAAACACACAACCTGTGATATTTCAATTATATAGCAAAATATAATGTGGAATAGAAATAACACAGACACCAGAAATTTGTTAACGAGGAAACTGCAAATGCAGAAAAACCCCGGGACCTAGTCCAGATTGAACACCACACTGTATTAAGCCGCTACAGACACTAGACTACTACAAACTAACTTCAGTCTGGACTGTAGTTGAACCCTAATCAATCTCACACTGATTCAAGGAACAATTGCGCTCCTTACGTGCTTTATTCCCTTAGCTGATCTCACCCAAAACCAAGAGTTGCTACGACCCAAAGTCGAAGACTTTAGAAAACAAATCTGTATCACACAGAAAAGTCTACAAGGATAGATAAATCTTTCTCCCACAGATAAACCTAAAAGTTTTGTTCTATCTTTTGATAGAAATCAAGGTGAATAAGAACTAATTGATAAACCGGTCTTATATTCCCGAAGAAAAACCTAGTATTATCAATCACCTCACAATAATCTAAATCGAATGGTAGCGAAACAAGATATTACGGAATCACAAACGATGAGACGAAGATGTTTGTGATTTCTTTTTATCTTGCCCTATCGGAGATATAATCTCAAGTCAATTATTCAATTGAACTCGTACGATAGAAAATGGCAAGATCAAATCGCTCAACTACAAGAGAAGTAGTTTCGTCTGGCTTCACAATCCCAATGAAGTCTTTCAGTCGTTAATCGACAGGGTCTCGAGAAGAAACCTACGATTAAAGGAGAATCGACTCTAGCAAACCAACTAGTATCATACAGGAGATGTGGGGATTAGTTTTTCACAGTTGCTAGATGTCTCCTTATATAGTTTTCAAATCAGGTTTTCCAATCTAGGTTACCTTGGTAACAAAGCATTCAATACTCACCGTTAGATGAAAAACCTGATTTATCCAAGCTAATATCTTTCAACCGTTAGATCGAAACTTTGCTTGTCACACACAAATGAAATGTATTCATTGATGTTTGAGTAACCGTACCTAAACGTGTACATTGGTTGGTTCACAAATGGTTGATCAACGGTTAGGCATATGAGTGCTTTCATATTAACCGTATTCATCTTTCTCATAACTAGTTCAAATGACTCATAAGAACTAGTTCAAGAGTTGTTCAATTTCTTAGGTCTTTATACATAGACACAATTGAGACAAAATCGGTTTGATCCATTTGAATCAATTCATGAACAATATACCCACGGATTGCAGTCCTTATAATTTATTGTTTTAAGTGCATGAACTATAGATTTGAGAAATAACTAGCTTGGGTACGCGTAGGGGTATCCGTACCTTAGCTACGGGATTTTGGGTTGGTTTTAGTTTCCAAACTCACAGACTTTATGGGGTGAAAAAGTTCCTCCAGTACGCATACGGGTACGCATACCTAAGGTGACTGGTTTTTGAGTTCGTAAACTTCAAACTAAGCAGAATTTCACGGACGTGAATACGCGTACGGGTACGCGTACCCAACCTGTCTCCTTCACAAATACCGCATGCACACATATGCACGAACTTGGTTTCTGGCACATGGATTTATACACTAATGTGCGAACACACTATATGCATACATCCATAGGTGGTTACATGTTCTCAACTCCACATTTCAATCATTGAAACATTCTTCTATAATGTTATAACAGTCGTTAGACATAAAGAATCGACTATAATCATCAAAGTTATTTTCAAGATTGAAACATCATCATGACTTTCATCACGAGTAAAGATGAAAATGGTTAAAGCAAAAGCTTACCAACACGTATTTCGAGAAAAAGATAAGCGAGTAAACTCGGCTCGAAATAACAAATGTGTATCTAGGAAAACTATCATACTTATACGACTTTTGTCTCAAAAGTAGGAGATAGAGTAGATAGACTTTTGAGTGACAAGATGAGTTCAAGTCACCACATACCTTTTGGTCGGATGAAGTTCCACTGGTTCCTTGAGTAGTTCTTCGTCTTTGCAAGATAATCGCCATGGAGTCTAGAGCTCAACTATTCCTAACTATCCTAGACCGAGACTTAGTCATAAGTATGCTAGAAATCAAGACATATAGTTTTGATCACTAATATTGACAAACATGCTTGAGATAGCAACGCATGCGAGTTCGACCGAGCAATGCTCTAACAATCTAGTTTATAATTTAGTCTCAGAAATCAACTTCCAACTTATAACGAAGAGTGTAGACTTTTTTGAGTTAACGTATAAAAAATCTAACATTTTTATGAACTCTTTATTTTTGTATTGGCATTGTCTTTCAATTTGATTCAAATAGGTGAAATTTGTTAGAATTTGGATTAGTTCTGGCTGGTCTTTCATCCTTCTTCTATTTTGAAATTTGACTTCCTTCATATTTTCTTGAATCAACGTACACAGAAATGCAATTATTACTGAACGTAATGCCTTAGAACATATTATTTGTGATTACAGTACATTTTTCAAACTTTTTTTTTTTAAAGATGAGTTTATCTAGTTTATGATTTAGTTTCAGAAATCAATTTCAGACTTATAACGAAGTGTGTAGACCGTTTTGAGTTAACGTATATGAAATTCAACATTTTTATGAACTCTTTCTTTTTGTGTTGGTTTTGTCTTTCTATTTGATTCAAGATAGATGAAATTTGTTAGGATTTGGATTAGTTCTTCTTGGTCTTTCATCCTTCTTCTATTGTGAAATTTGCCTACCTTCATATTTTCTTGAATCAATGTATATAGAAATACAATTTTTACTAGACGTAATGCCTTAGAACATATTATTTGTGATTACAATACATTTTTAAAACTTTTATATTAAATATGAATTTATCTAGTTTACAATTTAGTCTCAGAAGTGAATTTCCGACTTATAACGAAGTGTGTGGACTTTTCTGAGTTAACGTATATTAAATTCAACATTCTTATGAACTCTTTCTTTTTGTGTTGGCTTTGTATTTCTATTTGATTCAAGATCGATGAAATTTGTTTGGATTTGGATTAGTTCTGCATGGTCTTTCATCCTTCTTCTATTGTGAAATTTGGCTTCCTTCATATTTTCTTGAATCAACGTACATAGAAATGCAATTTTTACTAGATGTACTGCCTTAGAACATATTAATTGTGATTACAATACGTTTTTCAAACTTTTTATATTAAAGATGAATTTATCTAGTTTACAGTTTAGTCTCAGAAATCAACTTCCGACTTATAACGAAGTGTGTAGACTTTTTTGAGTTAAGGTATAAAAAAATCAACATTTTTATGAACTCTTTATTTTTGTATTGGCTTTGTATTTAGATTTGATTCAAATAGATGAATATTGTTAGAATTTGGATTAGTTCTAACTGGTCTAATCCTCTTCAGTTGTTTAAGAAACATAAAGTGCTGAAACGCTCAACATTTGGCATAATTACTATTGAAATCGGTAAAACTGGCTTTTTGATAGCATATTATGGAATTTTCCTAAAATATAAACACCATTTTCCATCAAAATAGATCCCTCCTTAGTTTTTTTACTAATCCCGGGTCATTGATTTCAAACATGATATATAGGTTTTTTTTTTATAAGTTAAAAATTATATTAATAGATAACAAAGTTTACAAGAGAAGTTTACAAGAAAAGAAGCTTAAAGTCCCAAAAAATTATAAACTTATAAACTAATATATAGGAACTACCCTTGAAAGCGCTCTGGAACTAGAAAACGACTTTTAAGAGTTGATAAACCTTAAAATCTTTGTTGAAAACTGAGGAACATGTGATGTACTGACATCGTTGGCCCTTTTCCCATCCAAATACAATCCTCTTGAGTTGTTTAAGAAACTCAAAGTGTTGTAACGCTCAACATTTGGCATAATTACTATTGAAATCGGTAAAAGTGGCTTTTCAATATCATATTATGGAATTTGCCTAAAATCTATATACCATTTTCCATCAAAATAGATCCCTCAATTTTTTTTTTACTAATCCCTGGTCATTGGTTTCAAACAGGACATTTTCTTAGTATATAGGAACTACCTTAGAAAGCGCTCTGGAACTAGAAAACGACCTTTAAGAGCTGATAAACCTTGAAATTTTGGTTGAAAACTTAGGACCATGTGACGTACTGACGTCGTTGTCCCTTTTCCCATCAAAATACTATCCTCTTGAGTTGTTTAAGAAACTTCAAGTGTCGCAACGCTCAACATTTGGCATAATTACTATTGAAATCGGTAAAACTGGATTTTTGATAGCATATTATGGAATTTCCCTAAAATCTAAACACCATTTTCCATCAAAATAAATCCCTCCTTAGTTTTTTTACTAATACCGGGACATTGGTTTCAAACAGTATATTTTCCAAGTATATAGGTTTTTTTTTTATAAGTCAAAAATTGTATTAACAGATAACAAAATTTACAAGACAAGTTTAAAGGAAAAGAGGCTTAAAGCCCAAAAAACTTATAAACTTATAAACCAGTATATAGGAACTATCCTTGAAAGCGCTCTGGAACTAGAAAACGACTTTTAAGAGCTGATAAACCTTAAAATCTTTGTTGAAAACTGAGGACCATATGATGTACTGACATCGTTGGCCCTTTTCCCACAAAATACAATCCTCTTGAGTTGTTTAAGAAACTTAAAGTGATGGAACACTCAACATTTGGCATAATTACTATTGAAATCGTTAAAACTGGCTTTTTAATAGCATATTATGGAATTTGCCTAAAATCTATACACCATTTTCCATCAAAATAGATCCCTCAATTATTTTTTTACTAATCCCGGGTCATTGGTTTCAGACAGGATATTTTCTGAGTATATAGGAACTACCCTTGAAAGCGTTCTGAAAGCGCTCTGGAACTAGAAAACGACCTTTAAGAGCTGATAAACCTTAAAATATTGGTTGAAAACTGAGGACCATGTGAGATACTGACATCGTTGGCCCTTTTCCCATTCAAATACTCTCCTCTTGAGTTGTTTATGAAACTCAAAGTGCAGTAACGCTCAAAATTTGGCATAACTACCATTAAAATCGGTAAAACTGGCTTTTCGATATCATATAATGGAATTTTCCTAAAATCTAAACACCATTTCCCATCAAAATAGATCACTCCTTAGTTTTTTTACTAATCCCGGGTCATTGGTTTCAAACAGGAAATTTTCCTAGTATATTGGAACTACCCTTGAAAGCGCTCTGGAACTAGAAAACTACCTTTAAGAGCTTATAAACCTTAAGATCTTGGTTGAAAAATGAGGACCATGTGACGTACTGACATCGTTGGCCCTTTTCCCATCAAAATACTCTCCACTTGAGTTGTTTACGAAACTCAAAGTGCTGTAACGCTCAACATTTGGCATAACTACTATTAAAATCGGTAAAACTGGCTTTTTTATAACATATTATGGAATTTTCCTAAAATATAAACACAATTTCCCATGAAAATAGATCCCTCCTTAGTTTTTGTGCTAATCCCCGATATTTCATTGTATATAAGAACTACCCTTGAAAGCGCTCCGGAACTAGAAAACGATTTTTAAGAGCTGATAAACCTTAAAATCTTGGTTGAAAACTGAGGACCATGTGAAGTAATGACATCGTTGGCCCTTTTCCCATCCAAATACTACCCTCTTCAGTTGTTTAAGAAACTTAAAGTGTTGTAACGCTCAACATTTGTCATAATTACTATTGAAATCGGTAAATCTGGATTTTTGATAGCATATTATGGAATTTACCAAGAATATTAACACCATTTTCCATCAAAATAGATCCCTCCTTAGTTTTTTTACTAATACCACGACATTGGTTTCAAACAGGATATTTTCCTAGTATATAAAGGTTTTTTTATAAGTCAAAAATTGTATTAATAGATAACAGAATTTACAAGACAAGTTACAAGAAAAGAGGCTTAAAGCCCCAAAAACTTATAAACTTATAAACCAGTATATAGGAACTACCCTTGAAAGCGCTCTGGAACTAGAAAACGACTTTTAAGAGCTGATAAACCTTAAAATCTTTGTTGAAAACTGAGGACCATGTGATGTACTGACATCATTGGCCCTTTTCCCATCCAAATACAATCCTCTTGAGTTGTTTAAGAAACTCAAAGTACTGTAACGCTCAACATTTGGCATAATTACTATTGAAATCGGTAAAACTGGATTTTTAATAGCATATTATGGAATTTTCCTAAAATCTAAACACCATTTTCCATCAAAATAGATCCCTCCTTAGTTGTTTTACTAATACCGGGACATTGGTTTCAAACATGATATTTTCCTAGTATATAGGGTTTTTTTTATAAGTCAAAAATTATATTAATAGATAACAGAATTTACAAGACAAGTTTACAAGAAAAGAGGCTTAAACCCCAAAAACTTATAAACTTATAAACCAGTATATAGGAACTACCCTTGAAAGCACTCTGGAACTAGAAAACGACTTTTAAGAGCTGATAAACCTTAAAATCTTTGTTGAAAATTGAGGACCATGTGATGTACTGACATCGTTGGCCTTTTTCCCATAAAAATACAATCCTCTTGAGTTGTTTAAGAAACTCAAAGTGCCGTAACGCTCAACATTTGTCATAATTACTATTGAAATCGGTAAAACTGGCTTTTCAATAGCATATTATGCAATTTGCCTAAAATCTATACACCATTTTCCATCCAAATAGATCCCTCAATTATTTTTTTACTAATCCCGGGTCATTGGTTTCAGACAGGATATTTTCTGAGTATATAAGAACTACCCTTGAAAGCGTTCTGGAACTAGAAAACGACCTTTAAGAGAGCTGATAAACCTTAAAGTCTTGGTTGAAAACTGAGGACCATGTGAGATACTGACATCATTGGCCCTTTTCCCTTCCAAATACTATCCTCTTGAGTTGTTTACGAAACTCAAAGTGCAGTAACGCTCAAAATTTGGTATAACTACTATTAAAATCGGTAAAACTGGCTTTTTGATATCATATTATGGAATTTTCCTAAATTCTAAATACCATTTCCCATCAAAATAGATCCCTACTTAGTTTTTTTACTAATCCCGGGTCATTGGTTTCAAACAGAATATTTTCCTAGTATATTGGAACTACCCTTGAAAGCGCCATGGAACTAGAAAACGACCTTTAAGAGCTTATAAACCTTAAGATCTTGGTTGAAAACTGAGGACCATGTGACGTACTGACATCGTTGGCCCTTTTCCCATCCAAATACTCTCCTCTTGAGTTGTTTAAGAAACTCAAAGTGCTGTAACGCTCAACATTTGGCATAATTACAATTGAAATCGGTAAAACTGGCTTTTTAATAACATATTATGGAATTTGCCTAAAATCTATACACCATTTTCCATCAAAATAGATCCCTCAATTATTTTTTTACTAATCCCAGGTCATTTTCAGACAGGATATTTTTTTATTATATAGGAACTACCCTTGAAAGCGTTCTGAAAGCGCTATGGAACTAGAAAACGACCTTTAAGAGCTGATAAACCTTAAAATCTTGGTTTAAAACTGAGGACCATGTGAGATACTGACATCGTTGACCCTTTTCCCATCCAAATACTCTCCTCTTGAGTTGTTTACGAAACTCAAAGTGCAGTAACGCTTAAAATTTGGCATAACTACTATTAAAATAGGTAAAATTGGATTTTCGATATCATATTATGGAATTTTCCTAAAATCCAAACACCATTTCCCATCAAAATAGATCCCTCCTTAGTTTTTTACTAATCCCGGGTCATTGGTGTCAAACATGATATTTTCCTAGTATATTGGAACTACCCTTGAAAGCGCTCTGGAACTAGAAAACGACCTTTAAGAGCTTATAAACCTTAAGATCTTGGTTGAAAACTGAGGACCATGTGACGTACTGACATCGTTGGCCTTTTTCCCATCTAAATACTCTCCTCTTGAGTTATTTATGAAACTCAAAGTGCTGTAACGCTCAACATTTGGCATAACTACTATTAAAATCGGTAAAACTAGCTTTTTAATAGCATATTATGGATTTTTCCTAAAATCTAAACACCATTTCCCAACAAAATAGATCCCTCCTTAGTTTTTGTACTAATCCCCGATATTTCATTGTATATAAGAACTACCCTTGAAAGCGCTCTTGAACTAGAAAACGACTTTTAAGAGCTGATAAACCTTAAAATCTTGGTTGAAAACTGAGGACCATGTGACGTACTGACATCGTTGGACCTTTTCCCATCCAAATACTATCCTCTTGATTTGTTTAAGAAACTAAAAGTGTTGTAACGCTCAACATTTGGCCTAATTACTATTGAAATCGGTAAAACTGGATTTCTGATAGCATAATATGGAATTTGCCTAAAATCTAAACAGCATTTTCAATCAAAATAGATCCCTCCTTAGTTTTTTTACTAATACCGGGACATTGGTTTCAAAAAGGATATTTTCCTAGTATATAGGTTTTTTTTTTTATAAGTCAAAAATTTTATTAATAGATAACAAAATTTACAAGACAAGTTTACAAGAAAAGAGGCTTAAAGCCCCAAAAACTTATAAACTTATAAACCAGTATATAGGAACAACCCTTGAAAGCGCTCTGGAACTAGAAAACGACTTTTAAGAGCTGATAAACCTTAAAATCTTTGTTGAAAACTGAGGACCATGTGATGTACTGACATCATTGGCCCTTTTCCCATCCAAATAAAATCCTCTTGAGTTGTTTAAGAAACTCAAAGTGTTGTAATGCTCAACATTTGGCATAATTACTATTGAAATCGGTAAAACTGGCTTTTTAATAGCATATTATGGAATTTTCCTAAAATCTAAACACCATTTTCCATCAAAATAGATCCCTCCTTAATTGTTTTACTAATATCGGGACATTGGTTTCAAACATGATATTTTCCTAGTATATAGGTTTTTTTTTATAAGTCAAAAATTATATTAATAGATAACATAATTTACAAGACAAGTTTACAAGAAAAGAGGCTTAAACCCCTAAAACTTATCAACTTATAAACCAGTATATATGAACTACCCTTGAAAGTGCTCTGGAACTAGAAAACGACTTTTAAGAGATGATAAACCTTAAAATCTTTGTTGAAAACTGAGGACCATGTGATGTACTGACATCGTTGGCCCTTTTCCCGTAAAAATACAATCCTCTTGAGTTGTTTAAGAAACTCAAAGTGCTGTAACGCTCAACATTTGCATAATTACTATTGAAATCGGTAAAACTGGCTTTTTAATAGCATATTATGGAATTTGCCTAAAATCTATACACCATTTTCCATCAAAATAGATCCCTCAATTATTTTTTTTACTAAGCCCGGGTCATTGGTTTCAGACAGGATATTTTCTGAGTATATAGGAACTACCCTTGAAAGCGTTCTGGAACTAGAAAACGACCTTTAAGAGCTGATAAACCTTAAAATCTTGGTTGAAAACTGAGGACCATGTGAGATACTGACATCATTTTCCCTTTTCCCATCCAAATACTCTCCTCTTGAGTTATTTACGAAACTCAAAGTGCAGTGACGCTCAAAATTTGGCATAACTACTATTAAAATCGGTAAAACTGGCTTTTTTATATCATATTATGGAATTTTCCTAAATTCTAAATACCATTTCCCATCAAAATATATCCCTCCTTAGTTTTTTTACTAATCCCGGGTCATTGGTTTCAAACAGGATATTTTCCTAGTATATTGGAACTACCCTTAAAAGCTCTGGAACTAGAAAACGACCTTTAAGAGCTTATAAACCTTAAGATCTTGGTTGAAAACTGAGGACCATGTGACGTACTGACATCGTTGGCCCTTTTCCCATCCAAATACTCTCCTCTTGAGTTGTTTAAGAAACTCAAAGTGCTGTAACGCTCAACATTTGGCATAATTACAATTGAAATCGGTAAAACTGGCTTTTTAATAGCATATTATGGAATTTGCCTAAAATCTATACACCATTTTCCATCAAAATAGATCCATCAATTATTTTTTTACTAATCCCGGGTCATTTTCAGACAGGATATTTTTTGATTATATAGGAACTACCCTTGAAAGCGTTCTGAAACTAGAAAACAACCTTTAAGCGCTGATGAACCTTAAAATCTTGATTTAAAACTGAGTACCATGTGATGTACTGACATCGTTGTCCCTTTTCCCATCTAAATACTCTCCTCTTGAGTTGTTTATGAAACTCAAAGTGCTGTAACGCTCAACATTTGGCATAACTACTATTAAAATCGGTAAAACTGGCTTTTTTATAACATATTATGGAATATTCCTAAAATCTAAACACAATTTCCCATGAAAATAGATCCCTCCTTAGTTTTTGTGCTAATCCCCGATATTTCATTGTATATAAGAACTACCCTTGAAAGCGCTCCGGAACTAGAAAACGATTTTTAAGAGCTGATAAACCTGAAAATCTTGGTTGAAAACTGAGGACCATGTGAAGTAATGACATCGTTGGCCCCTTTCCCATCCAAATACTACCCTCTTCAGTTGTTTAAGAAACTTAAAGTGTTGTAACGCTCAACATTTGTCATAATTACTATTGAAATCGGTAAATCTGCATTTTTGATAGCATATTATGGAATTTGCCAAGAATATTAACACCATTTTCCATCAAAATAGATCCCTCCTTAGTTTTTTTACTAATACCACGACATTGGTTTCAAACAGGATATTTTCCTAGTATATAAAGGTTTTTTTATAAGTCAAAAATTGTATTAATAGATAACAGAATTTACAAGACAAGTTACAAGAAAAGAGGCTTAAAGCCCCAAAAACGTATAAACTTATAAACCAGTATATAGGAACTACCCTTGAAAGCGCTCTGGAACTAGAAAACAACTTTTAAAAGATGATAAACCTTAAAATCTTTGTTGAAAACTGAGGACCATGTGATGTACTGACATCATTGGCCCTTTTCCCATCCAAATACAATCCTCTTGAGTTGTTTAAGAAACTCAAAGTGTTGTAACGCTCAACATTTGGCATAATTACTATTGAAATCGGTAAAAATGGCTTTTTAATAGCATATTATGGAATTTTCCTAAAATCTAAACACCATTTTCCATCAAAATAGATCCCTCCTTAGTTGTTTTACTAATACCGGGACATTGGTTTCAAACATGATATTTTCCTTGTATATAGGTTTTTTTTTATAAGTCAAAATATATATTAATAGATAACAGAATTTACAAGACAAGTTTACAAGAAAAGAGGCTTAAACCCCAAAAACTTATAAACTTATAAACCAGTATATAGGAACTACCCTTGAAAGCACTCTGGAACTAGAAAACGACTTTTAAGAGTTGATAAACCTTAAAATCTTTGTTGAAAATTGAGGACCATGTGATGTACTGACATCGTTGGCCCTTTTCCCATCAAAATACAATCCTCTTGAGTTGTTTAAGAAACTCAAAATGCCGTAACGCTCAACATTTGTCATAATTACTATTGAAATCGGTAAAACTGGCTTTTCAATAGCATATTATGCAATTTGCCTAAAATCTATACACCATTTTCCATCAAAATAGATCCCTCAATTATTTTTTTACTAATCCCGGGTCATTGGTTTCAGACAGGATATTTTCTGAGTATATAAGAACTACCCTTGAAAGCGTTCTGGAACTAGAAAACGACCTTTAAGAGCTGATAAACCTTAAAGTCTTGGTTGAAAACTGAGGACCATGTGAGATACTGACATCATCGGCCCTTTTCCCTTCCAAATACTATCCTCTTGAGTTGTTTACGAAACTCAAAGTGCAGTAACGCTCAAAATTTGGTATAACTACTATTAAAATCGGTAAAACTGGCTTTTTGATATCATATTATGGAATTTTCCTAAATTGTAAATACCATTTCCCATCAAAATAGATCCCTCCTTAGTTTTTTTACTAATCCCGGGTCATTGGTTTCAAACATAATATTTTCCTAGTATATTGGAACTACCCTTGAAAGCGCCATGGAACTAGAAAACGACCTTTATGAGCTTATAAACCTTAAGATCTTGGTTGAAAACTGAGGACCATGTGACGTACTGACATCGTTGGCCCTTTTCCCATCCAAATACTCTCCTCTTGAGTTGTTTACGAAACTCAAAGTGCAGTGACGCTCAAAATTTGGCATAATTACAATTGAAATCGGTAAAACTGGCTTTTCAATAGCATATTATGGAATTTGCCTAAAATCTATACACCATTTTCCATCAAAATAGATCCCTCAGTTATTTTTTTACTAATCCCGGGTCATTTTCAGACAGGATATTTTTTGATTATATAGGAACTACCCTTGAAAGCGTTCTGAAAGCGCTATGGAACTAGAAAACGACCTTTAAGAGCTGATAAACCTTAAAATCTTGGTTTAAAACTGAGGACCATGTGAGATACTGACATCTTTGGCCCTTTTCCCATCCAAATACTCTCCTCTTGAGTTGTTTAAGAAACTCAAAGTGCTGTAACGCTCAACATTTGGCATAATTACAATTGAAATCGGTAAAACTGGCTTTTCAATAGCATATTATGGAATTTGCCTAAAATCTATACACCATTTTCCATCAAAATAGATCCCTCAGTTATTTTTTTACTAATCCCGGGTCATTTTCAGACAGGATATTTTTTGATTATATAGGAACTACCCTTGAAAGCGTTCTGAAAGCGCTATGGAACTAGAAAACGACCTTTAAGAGCTGATAAACCTTAAAATCTTGGTTTAAAACTGAGGACCATGTGAGATACTGACATCTTTGGCCCTTTTCCCATCCAAATACTCTCCTCTTGAGTTGTTTACGAAACTCAAAGTGCAGTAACGCTTAAAATTTGGCATAACTACTATTAAAATAGGTAAAATTGGATTTTCGATATCATATTATGGAATTTTCCTAAAATCCAAACACCATTTCCCATCAAAATAGATCCCTCCTTAGTTTTTTACTAATCCCGGGTCATTGGTGTCAAACAGGATATTTTCCTAGTATATTGGAACTACCCTTGAAAGCGTTCTGGAACTAGAAAACGACCTTTAAGAGCTTATAAACCTTAAGATCTTGGTTGAAAACTGAGGACCATGTGACGTACTGACATCGTTGGCCCTTTTCCATCCAAATACTCTCCTCTTGAGTTTTTGAAACTCAAAGTGTGTAACGCTCAACATTTGGCATAACTACTATTAAAATCGGTAAAACTGGCTTTTTATAGCATATTATGGAATTTTCCTAAAATCTAAACACCATTTCCATCAAAATAGATCCCTCCTTAGTTTTTGTACTAATCCCCGATATTTCATTGTATATAAGAACTACCCTTGAAAGCGCTCTGGAACTAGAAAACGACTTTTAAGAGCTGATAAACCTTAAAATCTTGGTTGAAAACTGAGGACCATGTGACGTACTGACATCGTTGGACCTTTTCCCATCCAAATACTATCCTCTTGATTGTTTAAGAAACTTAAAGTGTTGTAACGCTCAACATTTGGCTAATTACTATTGAAATCGGTAAAACTGGATTTTTGATAGCATATTATGGAATTTGCCTAAAATCTAAACACCATTTTCATCAAAATAGATCCCTCCTTAGTTTTTTTACTAATACCGGGACATTGGTTTCAAAAGGATTTTCCTAGTATATAGGGTTTTTTTTATAAGTCAAAAATTGTATTAATAGATAACAAAATTTACAAGACAAGTTTACAAGAAAAGAGGCTTAAAGCCCCAAAAACTTATAAACTTATAAACCAGTATATAGGAACTACCCTTGAAAGCGCTCTGGAACTAGAAAACGACTTTTAAGAGCTGATAAACCTTAAAATCTTTGTTGAAAACTGAGGACCATGTGATGTACTGACATCGTTGGCCCTTTTCCCATCAAATACAATCCTCTTGAGTTGTTTAAGAAACTCAAAGTGCTGTAACGCTCAACATTTGGCATAATTACTATTGAAATCGGTAAAACTGGCTTTTTAATAGCATATTATGGAATTTGCCTAAAATCTATACACCATTTTCCATCAAAATAGATCCCTCAATATTTTTTTTACTAATCCCGGGTCATTGGTTTCAGACAGGATATTTTTGAGTATATAGGAACTACCCTTGAAAGCGCTCTGGAACTAGAAAACGACCTTTAAGAGCTGATAAACCTTAAAATCTTGGTTGAAAACTGAGGACCATGTGAGATACTGACATTTCCCTTTTCCCATCCAAATACTCTCCTCTTGAGTTGTTTACGAAACTCAAAGTGCAGTAACGCTCAAAATTTGGCATAACTACTATTAAAATCGGTAAAACTGGCTTTTCGATATCATATTATGGAATTTTCCTAAATCTAAACACCATTTCCCATCAAATAGATCCCTCCTTAGTTTTTTTACTAATCCGGGTCATTGGTTTCAAACAGGATATTTTCCTAGTATATTGGAACTACCCTTGAAAGCGCTCTGGAACTAGAAAACGACCTTTAAGAGCTTATAAACCTTAAGATCTTGGTTGAAAACTGAGGACCATGTGACGTACTGACATCGTTGGCCCTTTTCCCATCCAAATACTCTCCTCTTGAGTTGTTTACGAAACTCAAAGTGCTAACGCTCAAAATTTGGCATAACTACTATTAAATCGGTAAAACTGGCTTTTATAGCATATTATGGAATTTCCTAAAATCTAACACCTTTCCATCAAAATAGATCCCTCTTATTTTTTACTAATCCCGGGTCATTTCAGACGATATTTTGATATATAGGAACTACCCTTGAAAGCGTCTCTTGGAACTAGAAAACGACCTTTAAGAGCTGATAAACCTTAAAATCTTGGTTGAAAACTGAGGACCATGTGAGTACTGACATCGTTGGCCCTTTTCCCATCCAAATACTTCCTCTTGAGTTGTTTAAGAAACTCAAAGTGCTGTAACGCTCAACATTTGGCATAATTACTATTGAAATCGGTAAAACTGGCTTTTGATAGCATATTATGGAATTTTCCTAAAATCTAAACACCATTTCCATCAAAATAGATCCCTCCTTATTTTTTTACTAATCCGGGTCTTTCAACAGGATATTTTTTATATATGGAACTACCCTTGAAAGCGCTCGCTCTGGAACTAGAAAACGACCTTTAAGAGCTGATAAACCTTAAAATCTTGGTTAAAACTGAGGACCATGTGAGATACTGACATCGTTGGCCCTTTTCCCATCCAACTATACTCCTCTTGAGTTGTTTACGAAACTCAAAGTGCAGTAACGCTTAAAATTTGGCATAACTACTATTAAAATAGGTAAAATTGGATTTTCGATATCATATTATGGAATTTTCCTAAAATCCAAACACCATTTCCCATCAAAATAGATCCCTCCTTAGTTTTTTACTAATCCCGGGTCATTGGTGTCAAACAGGATATTTTCCTAGTATATTGGAACTACCCTTGAAAGCGTTCTGGAACTAGAAAACGACCTTTAAGAGCTTATAAACCTTAAGATCTTGGTTGAAAACTGAGGACCATGTGACGTACTAACATCGTTGGCCTTTTTCCTATCTAAATACTCTCCTCTTGAGTTATTTATGAAACTCAAAGTGCTGTAACGCTCAACATTTGGCATAACTACTATTAAAATCGGTAAAACTAGCTTTTTAATAGCATATTATGGATTTTTCCTAAAATCTAAACACCATTTCCGATCAAAATATATCCCTCTTTAGTTTTTGTACTAATCCCCGATATTTCATTGTATATAAGAACTACCCTTGAAAGCGCTCTTGAACTAGAAAACGACTTTTAAGAGCTGATAAACCTTAAAATCTTGGTTGAAAACTGAGGACCATATGACGTAATGACATCGTTGGACCTTTTCCCATCCAAATACTATCCTCTTGATTTGTTTAAGAAACTAAAAGTGTTGTAACGCTCAACATTTGGCCTAATTACTATTGAAATCGGTAAAACTGGATTTCTGATAGCATAATATGGAATTTGCCTAAAATCTAAACAGCATTTTCAATCAAAATAGATCCCTCCTTAGTTTTTTTACTAATACCGGGACATTGGTTTCAAAAAGGATTTTTTCCTAGTATATAGGGTTTTTTTTTATAAGTCAAAAATTTTATTAATAGACAACAAAATTTACAAGACAAGTTTACAAGAAAAGAGGCTTAAAGCCCCAAAAACTTATAAACTTATAAACCAGTATATAGGAACAACCCTTGAAAGCGCTCTGAAACTAGAAAACGACTTTTAAGAGCTGATAAACCTTAAAATCTTTGTTGAAAACTGAGGACCATGTGATGTACTGACATCGTTGGCCCCTTTCCCATCAAAATACAATCCTCTTGAGTTGTTTAAGAAACTCAAAGTGCTGTAACGCTCAACATTTGCATAATTACTATTGAAATCGGTAAAACTGGCTTTTTAATAGCATATTATGGAATTTGCCTAAAATCTATACACCATTTTCCATCAAAATAGATCCCTCAATTATTTTTTTTACTAATCCCGGGTCATTGGTTTCAGACAGGATATTTTCTGAGTATATAGGAACTACCCTTGAAAGCGTTCTGGAACTAGAAAACGACCTTTAAGAGCTGATAAACCTTAAAATCTTGGTTGAAAACTGAGGACCATGTGAGATACTGACATCATTTTCCCTTTTCCCATCCAAATACTCTCCTCTTGAGTTGTTTACGAAACTCAAAGTGCAGTGACGCTCAAAATTTGGCATAACTACTATTAAAATCGGTAAAACTGGCTTTTCGATATCATATTATGGAATTTTCCTAAATTCTAAATACCATTTCCCATCAAAATATATCCCTCCTTAGTTTTTTTACTAATCCCGGGTCATTGGTTTCAAACAGGATATTTTCCTAGTATATTGGAACTACCCTTAAAAGCGCTCTGGAACTAGAAAACGACCTTTAAGAGCTTATAAACCTTAAGATCTTGGTTGAAAACTGAGGACCATGTGATGTACTGACATCGTTGGCCCTTTTCCCATCCAAATACTCTCCTCTTGAGTTCTTTAAGAAACTCAAAGTGCTGTAACGCTCAACATTTGGCATAATTACAATTGAAATCGGTAAAAGTGGCTTTTTAATTGCATATTATGGAATTTTCCTAAAATCTATACACCATTTTCCATCAAAATAGATCCCTCAATTATTTTTTTACTAATCCCGGGTCATTGGTTGCAGACAGAATAATTTCTGAGTATATAGGAACTACCCTTGAAAGCGTTCTGAAACTAGAAAACAACCTTTAAGCGCTGATAAACCTTAAAATCTTGGTTTAAAACTGAGGACCATGTGACGTACTGACATCGTTGTCCCTTTTCCCATCTAAATACTCTCCTCTTGAGTTGTTTATGAAACTCAAAGTGCTGTAACGCTCAACATTTGGCATAACTACTATTAAAATCGGCAAAACTAGCTTTTTTATAGCATATTATGGAATTTTCCTAAAATCTAAACACCATTTCCCATCAAAATAGATCCCTCCTTATTTTTTGTACTAATCCACGATATTTCATTGTATATAATAACTACCCTTGAAAGCGCTCTGGAACTAGAAAACGACTTTTAAGATCTGATAAACCTTAAAATCTTGGTTGAAAACTGAGGACCATGTGACGTACTGACATCGTTGGACCTTTTCCCATCCAAATACTATCCTCTTGAGTTGTTTAAGAAACTTAAAGTGTTGTAACGCTCAACATTTGGCGTAATTACTATTGAAATCGGTAAAACTAGATTTTTGATAGCATACTATGGAATTTGCCTAAAATCTAAACACCATTTTCAATCAAAATAGATCCCTCCTTAGTTGTTTTTACTAGTACCGGGACATTGGTTTCAAACAGGATATTTTCCTAGTATATAGGGTTTTTTTTTATAAGTCAAAAATTGTATTAATAGATAACAAAATTTACAATACAAGTTTACAAGAAAATTGGCTTAAAGCCCCAAAAACTTATAAACTTATAAACCAGTATATAGGAACTACCCTTGAAAGCGCTCTGGAACTAGAAAACGACTTTTAAGAGCTGATAAACCTTAAAATCTTTGTTGAAAACTGAGGACCATGTGATGTACTGACATCATTGGCCCTTTTCCCATCAAAATACAATCCTCTTGAGTTGTTTAAGAAACTCAAAGTGCTGTAACGCTCAACATTTGGCATAATTACTATTGAAATCGATAAAACTGGCTTTTTAATAGCATATTATAGAATTTGCCTAAAATCCATACACCATTTTCCATCAAAATAGATCCCTCAATTATTTTTTTTACTAATCCCGGGTAATTGGTTTCAGACAGGATGTTTTCTGAGTATATAGGAACTACCCTTGAAAGCGTTCTGAAAGCGCTCTGGAACTAGAAAACGACCTTTAAGAGCGGATAAACCTTAAAATCTTGGTTGAAAACTGAGGACCATGTGAGATACTGACATCATTGGTCCTTTTCCCATCCAAATACTCTCCTCTTGAGTTGTTTACGAAACTCAAAGTGCAGTAACTTTCAAAATTTGACATAACTACTATTAAAATAGGTAAAACTGGCTTTTCGATATCATATTATGGAATTTTCCTAAATTCTAAATACCATTTCCCATCAAAATAGATCCTCCTTAGTTTTTTTACTAATCCCGGGTCATTGGTTTCAAATAGGATATTTTCCTAGTATATTGAAACTACCCTTGAAAGCGCTCTGGAACTAGAAAACGACCTTTAAGAGCTTATAAACCTTAATATCTTGGTTGAAAACTGAGGACCATGTGACGTACTGACATCGTTGGCCCTTTTCCCATCCAAATACTTTCCTCTTGAGTTGTTTAAGAAACTCAAAGTGTTGTAACGCTCAACATTTGGCATAATTACTATTGAAATCGGTAAAACTGGCTTTTTAATAGCATATTATGGAATTTGCCTAAAATCTATACACCATTTTCCATCAAAATAGATCCCTCAGTTATTTTTTTACTAATCCCAGATCATTTTCAGACAGGATATTTTCTGAGTATATAGGAACTACCCTTGAAAGCGTTCTGAAAGCGCTCTGGAACTAGAAAACGACCTTTAAGAGCTGATAAACCATAAAATCTTGGTTTAAAACTGAGGACCATGTGAAATACTGACATCGTTGACCCTTTTCACATCCAAATACTCTCCTCTCGAGTTGTTTACAAAACTCAAAGTGCAGTAACGCTCAAAATTTGGCATAACTACTATTAAAATCGGTAAAACTGGGATATCATATTATGGAATTTTCCTACAATCTAAACACCATTTCCCATCAAAATAGATCCCTCCTTAGTTTTTTACTAATCCTGGGTCATTGGTTTCAAACAGGATATTTTCCTAGTATATTGGAACTACCCTTGAAAGCGCTCTGGAACTAGAAAACGACCTTTAAGAGCTTATAAACCTTAAGATCTTAGTTGAAATTCGAGGACCATGTGACGTACTGACATCGTTGGCCCTTTTCCATCCAAATAGTTTTTGTACTAGTCCCCGATATTTTATTGTATATAAGAACTACCCTTGAAAGCGCTCTGGAACTAGAAACGACTTTAAAGAGCTGATATATCTTAAAATCTTGTTTGAAACTGAGGACCATGTGATGTACTGACATCGTTGGCCCTTTTCCCATCCAAATACTATCCTCGTGAGTTTTTTAAGAAACTTAAAGTGCTGTAATGCTCAACATTTGGCATAACTACTATTAAAATCGGTAAAACTGGCTATAGCATATTATGGAATTTTCCTAAAATATAAACACCATTTCCCATCAAAATAGATCCCTCCATAGTTTTTGTACTAATCCCCGATATTTCATTGTATATAAGAACTACCCTTGAAAGCGCTCTGGAACTAGAAAACGACTTTTAAGAACTGATAAACCTTAAAGTATTGGTTGAAAACTGTGGACCATGTGACATAATGACATCGTTGGCCCTTTTCCCATCCAAATACTCTCCTCTTGAGTTGTTTAAGAAACTCAAAGTGCTGTAAAGCTCAACATTTGGCATAATTACAATTGAAATCGGTAAAACTGGCTTTTTAATAGCATATTATGGAATTTTCCTAAAATCTATACACCATTTTCCATCAAAATAGATCCCTCAATTATTTTTTTACTAATCCCAGGTCATTTTCAAACAGGATATTTTTTGAGTATATAGGAACTACCCTTGAAAGCGTTCTGAAAGCGCTATGGAACTAGAAAACGACCGTTAAGAGCTGATAAACCTTAAAATCTTGGTTTAAAACTGAGGACCATGTGAGATACTGACATCGTTGACCTTTTCCCATCCAAATACTCTCCTCTAGAGTTTTTTACGAAACTCAAAGTGCAGTAACGCTTAAAATTTGGCATATCTACTATTAAAATCGGTAAAATTGGATTTTCGATATCATATTATGGAATTTTCCTAAAATCCAAACACCATTTCCCATCAAAATAGATCCCTCCTTAGTTTTTTACTAATCCCGGGTCATTGGTTTCAAACAGGATATTTTCCTAGTATATTGGAACTACCCTTGAAAGCGCTCTGGAACTAGAAAACGACCTTTAAGAGCTTATAAACCTTAAGATCTTGGTTGAAAACTGAGGACCATGTGACGTACTGACATCGTTGGCCCTTTTCCCATCTAAATACTCTCTTCTTGAGTTATTTATGAAACTCAAAGTGCTGTAACGCTCAACATTTGGCATAACTACTATTAAAATCGGTAAAACTAGCTTTTTAATAGCATATTATGGATTTTTCCTAAAATCTAAACACCATTTCCCAACAAAATAGATCCCTCCTTAGTTTTTGTACTAATCCCCGATATTTCATTGTATATAAGAACTACCCTTGAAAGCGCTCTTGAACTAGAAAACGACTTTTAAGAGCTGATAAACCTTAAAATCTTGGTTGAAAACTGAGGACCATGTGACGTACTGACATCGTTGGACCTTTTCCCATCCAAATACTATCCTCTTGATTTGTTTAAGAAACTAAAAGTGTTTTAACGCTCAACATTTGGCGTAATTACTATTGAAATCGGTAAAACTGGATTTTTGATAGCATAATATGGAATTTGCCTAAAATCTAAACAACATTTTCAATCAAAATAGATCCCTCCTTAGTTTTTTTACTAATACCGGGACATTGGTTTCAAAAAGGATATTTTCCTAGTATATAGGTTTTTTTTTTATAAGTCAAAAATTATATTAATATATAACAAAATTTACAAGACAAGTTTACAAGAAAAGAGGCTTAAAGCCCCAAAAACTTATAAACTTATAAACCAGTATATAGGAACTACCCTTGAAAGCGCTCTGGAACTAGAAAACGACTTTTAAAAGCTGATAAACCTTAAAATCTTTGTTGAAAACTGAGGACCATGTGATGTACTGACATCATTGGCCCTTTTCCCATCCAAATACAATCCTCTTGAGTTGTTTAAGAAACTCAAAGTGTTGTAACGCTCAACATTTGGCATAATTACTATTGAAATCGGTAAAACTGGCTTTTTAATAGCATATTATGGAATTTTCCTAAAATCTAAACACCATTTTCCATCAAAATAAATCCCTCCTTAGTTTTTTTACTAATCCCAGGTCATTGGTTTCAAACAGGATATTTTCCTAGTATATTGGAACTACCCTTGAAAGCGCTCTGGAACTAGAAAATGACCTTTAAGCTTATAAACCTTAAGATCTTGGTTGAAAACTGAGGACCATGTGACGTACTGACATCGTTGGCCCTTTTCCCATCCAAATACTCTCCTCTTCAGTTGTTTACGAAACTCAAAGTGCTCTAACGCTCAACATTTGGCATAACTACTATTAAAATCGGTAAAACTGGCTTTCTTATACCATATTATGGAATTTTCCTAAAATCTAAACACCATTTCCCATGAAAATAGATCCCTCCTTAGTTTTTGTACTAATCCCCGATATTTCATTGTATATAGGAACTACCCTTGAAAGCGCTTTGGAACTAGAAAACGACTTTTAAGAGTTGATAAACCTTAAAATCTTTATTGAAAACTGAGGACCATGTGATGTACTGACATCGTTGGCCCTTTTCCCATCAAAATACAATCCTCTTGAGATATTTAAGAAAGTCAAAGTGCTGTAACGCTCATCATTTGGCATAATTACTATTGAAATCGGTAAAACTGGCTTTTTAATAGCATATTATGGAATTTGCCTAAAATCTATACACCATTTTCCATCAAAATAGATCCCTCAATTATTTTTTTTACTAATCCCGGGTCATTGGTTTCAGACAGGATAATTTCTGAGTATATAGGAACTACCCTTGAAAGCATTCTGCAAGCGCTCTGGAACTAGAAAACGACCTTTAAAGAGCTGATAAACCTTCAAATCTTGGTTGAAAACTGAGGACCATGAGATACTGACATCGTTGGCCTTTTTCCCATCCAAATACTCTCCACTTGAGTTGTTTACAAAACTCAAAGTGCAGTAACGCTCAAAATTTGGCATAACTACTATTAAAATCGGTAAAACTACTGGCTTTTCGATATCATATTATGGAATTTTCATAAATTCTAAACACCATTTCCCATCAAATAGATCCCTCCTTAGTTTTTTTACTAATCCCGGTCATTGGTTTCAAACAGGATATTTTCCTAGTATATTGGAACTACCCTTGAAAGCGCTCTGGAACTAGAAAACGATCTTTAATGGAACTAGAAACGATCTTTAAGCTTAAAACCTTAAGATCTTGGTTGAAAACTGAGGAACATGTGACGTACTGACATCGTTGGCCCCTTTCCCATCCAAATACTCTCCTCTTGAGTTGTTTACGAAACTCAAAGTGCTGTGACGCTCAACATTTGGCATAACTACTATTAAAATCGGTAAAACTGGCTTTCTTATACCATATTATGGAATTTTCCTAAAATCTAAACACCATTTCCCATGAAAATAGATCCCTCCTTAGTTTTTTAACTAATCCCCGATATTTCATTGTATATAAGAGCTACCCTTGAAAGCGCTCTGGAACTCTAGAAAACGACCTTTAAGAGCTTATAAACCTTAAGATCTTGGTTGAAAACTGAGGACCATGTGACGTACCGACATCGTTTTCCCTTTTCCCATCCAAATACTCTCCTCTTGAGTTTTTTACGAAACTCAAAGTGTTTTAAAGCTCAACATTTGGCATAACTACTATTAAAATCGGTAAAACTGGCTTTTTTATAGCATATTATGGAATTTTCCTAAAATCTAAACACCATTTCCCATCAAAATAGATCCCTCCTTAGTTTTGTACTAATCCCCGATATTTCATTGTATATAAGAACTACCCTTGAAAGCGCTCTGGAACTAGAAAACGACTTTTAAGAGATGATAAACCTTATAATCTTGGTTGAAAACTGAGGACCATGTGACGTACTGACATCGTTGGACCTTTTCCAATCCAAATACTATCCTCTTGAGTTGTTTAAGAAACTCAAATTGCTGTTACGCTCAACATTTGGCATAATTACTATTGAAATCGGTAAAACTGGATTTTTGATAGCATATTATGGAATTTGCCTAAAATCTAAACACCATTTTCCATCAAAATAGATCCCTCCTTAGTTTTTTTACTAATACCGAGACATTGGTTTCAAACAGGATATTTTCCCAGTATATAGGTTTTTTTTTTATAAGTCAAAAATTGTATTAATTGATAATAAAATTTACAAGACAAGTTTACAAGAAAAGAGGCTTAAAGCCCCAAAAACTTATAAACTTATAAACCAGTATATAGGAACTACCCTTGAAAGCGCTCTGGAACTAGAAAACGACTTTTAAGAGCTGATAAACCTTAAAATCTTGGTTGAAAACTGAGGACCATGTGATGTACTGATTCCGTTGGACCTTTTCCCATCCAAATACTATCCTCTTGAGTTGTTTAGGAAACTTAAAGTGTTGTAACTCTCAACATTTGGCATAATTACTATTGAAATCGATAAAACTGGATTTTTTATAGCATATTATGGAATTTTCCTAAAATCTAAAAACCATTTTCCATCAAAATAGATCCCTCCTTAGTTTTTTTACTAATACCGGGACATTGGTTTCAAACAGGGTATTTTCCCAGTATATAGGTTTTCTTTTTATATGTCAAAAATTGTATTAATAGATAACAAAATTTACAAGACAAGTTTACAAGAAAAGAGGCTTAAAGCCCCAAAAAATTATAAACTTATAAACCAGTATAAAGGAACTACCCTTGAAAGCGCTCTGGAACTAGAAAACGACTTTTAAGAGCTGATAAACCTTAAAATCTTTATTGAAAACTGAGGACCATGTGACTTAATGATATCGTTGGCCCTTTTCCCATCCAAATACTATCCTCTTGAGTTGTTTAAGAAACTTGCAGTGTTGTAACCCTCAACATTTGGCAAAATTACTATTGAAATCGGTAAAACTGGCTTTTTAATAGCATATATGGAATTTGCCTAAAATCTATACACCTTTTTCCATCAAAATAGATCCCTCAATTATTTTTTTTTACTAATCCCGGGTCATTGGTTTCAAACAGGATATTTTCTGAGTATATAGGAACCACCCTTGAAAGCGTTCTGAAAGCGCTCTGGAACTAGAAAACAACCTTTAAGAGCTGATAAACCTTAAAATCTTGGTTGAAAACTGAGGACCATGTGCGATACTGACATCGTTGGCCCTTTTCCCATCCAAATACTTTCCTCTTGAGTTGTTTACGAAACTCAAAGTGCAGTAACGCTCAAAATTTGGCATAACTACTATTAAAATTGGTAAAACTGGCTTTTCGATATCCTATTATGGAATTTTCCTAAAATTTAAACACAATTTCCCATCAAAATAGACCCCTCCTTAGTTTTTTTACTAATCCCGGGTCATTGGTTTCAAACAAGATATTTTCCTATTATATTGGAACTACCCTTGAAAAAGCTCTGGAACTAGAAAACGACTTTTAAGAGCTTATAAACCTTAAGATCTTGGTTGAAAACTGAGGACCATGTGACGTACTGACATCGTTGGCCCTTTTCCCATCTAAATACTCTCCTCTTGAGTTGTTTATGAAACTCAAAGTGTTGTAACGCTCAACATTTGGCATAACTACTATTAAAATCGGTAAAACTAGCTTTTTAATAGCATATTATGGATTTTTCCTAAAATCTAAACACCATTTCCCATCAAAATAGATCCCTCCTTAGTTTTTGTACTAATCCCCGATATTTCATTGTATATAATAACTACCCTTGAAAGCGCTATGGAACTAGAAAGCGACTTTTAAGGGCTGATAAACCTTAAAATCTTGGTTGAAAACTGAGGACCATGTGACGTACTGACATCGTTGGCCCTTTTCCCATCTAAATACTCTCCTCTTGAGTTGTTTATGAAATTCAAAGTGTTGTAACGCTCAACATTTGGCATAACTACTATTAAAATCGGTAAAACTAGCTTTTTAATAGCATATTATGGAATTTTCCTAAAATCTAAACACCATTTCCCATCAAAATAGATCCCTGCTTAGTTTTTGTACTAATCCTTGATACTTCATTGTATATAAGAACTACCCTTTAAAGAGCTATGGGACTAGAAAACGATTTTTAAGAACTGATAAACCTTAAAATCTTGGTTGAAAACTGAGGACCATGTGACGTAATGACATCGTTGGCCCTTTTCCCATCCAAATACTATCCTCTTGAGTTGTTTAAGAAACTTAAAGTGTTGTAACGCTCAACATTTGGCATAATTACTATTGAAATCGGTAAAACTGGATTTTTGATAGCATATTATGGAATTTTCCAAAACTCTAAACACCATTTTCCATCAAAATAGATCCCTCAGTTTTTTTACTAATACCGGGACATTGGTTTCAAACAAGATATTTTCCTAGTATATTGGTTTTTTTTTATAAGTCAAAAATTGTATTAATAAATAAAAAATTTACAAGACAAGTTTACAAGAAAAGAGGCTTAACGCCCCAAAAACTTATAAACTTATAAATCAATATATAGGAACTACCCTTGAAAGCGCTTGGAACTAGAAAACGACTTTTAAGAGTGATAAACCTTAAAATCTTTTGAAAACTGAGGACCATGTGATGTACTGACATCGTTGGCCCTTTTCCCATCAAAATACAATCCTCTTGAGTTTTAAGAAAGTCAAAGTGCTGTAACGCTCATCATTTGGCATAATTACTATTGAAATCGGTAAAACTGGCTTTTTAATAGCATATTATGGAATTTGCCTAAAATCTATACACCATTTTCCATCAAAATAGATCCCTCAATTATTTTTTTTACTAATCCCGGGTCATTGGTTTCAGACAGGATATTTTGAGTATATAGGAACTACCCTTGAAAGCATTCTGAAAGCGCTCTGGAACTAGAAAACGACCTTTAAAACTGATAAACCTTAAATCTTGGTTGAAAACTGAGGACCATGTGAGATACTGACATCGTTGGCCTTTTTCCCATCCAAATACTCTCCACTTGAGTTGTTTACAAAACTCAAAGTGCAGTAACGCTCAAAATTTGGCATAACTACTATTAAAATCGGTAAAACTGGCTTTTCGATATCATATTATGGAATTTTCATAAATTCTAAACACCATTTCCCATCAAAATAGATCCCTCCTTAGTTTTTTTACTAATCCCGGGTCATTGGTTTCAAACAGGATATTTTCCTAGTATATTGGAACTACCCTTGAAAGCGCTCTGGAACTAGAAAACGATCTTTAAGCTTATAAACCTTAAGATCTTGGTTGAAAACTGAGGAACATGTGACGTACTGACATCGTTGGCCCTTTTCCCATCCAAATACTCTCCTCTTGAGTTGTTTACGAAACTCAAAGTGCTGTGACGCTCAACATTTGGCATAACTACTATTAAAATCGGTAAAACTGGCTTTCTTATACCATATTATGGAATTTTCCTAAAATCTAAACACCATTTCCCATGAAAATAGATCCCTCCTTAGTTTTTTAACTAATCCCCGATATTTCATTGTATATAAGAGCTACCCTTGAAAGCGCTCTGGAACTCTAGAAAACGACCTTTAAGAGCTTATAAACCTTAAGATCTTGGTTGAAAACTGAGGACCATGTGACGTACCGACATCGTTTTCCCTTTTCCCATCCAAATACTCTCCTCTTGAGTTTTTTACGAAACTCAAAGTGTTTTAAAGCTCAACATTTGGCATAACTACTATTAAAATCGGTAAAACTGGCTTTTTTATAGCATATTATGGAATTTTCCTAAAATCTAAACACCATTTCCCATCAAAATAGATCCCTCCTTAGTTTTGTACTAATCCCCGATATTTCATTGTATATAAGAACTACCCTTGAAAGCGCTCTGGAACTAGAAAACGACTTTTAAGAGATGATAAACCTTATAATCTTGGTTGAAAACTGAGGACCATGTGACGTACTGACATCGTTGGACCTTTTCCAATCCAAATACTATCCTCTTGAGTTGTTTAAGAAACTCAAATTGCTGTTACGCTCAACATTTGGCATAATTACTATTGAAATCGGTAAAACTGGATTTTTGATAGCATATTATGGAATTTGCCTAAAATCTAAACACCATTTTCCATCAAAATAGATCCCTCCTTAGTTTTTTTACTAATACCGAGACATTGGTTTCAAACAGGATATTTTCCCAGTATATAGGTTTTTTTTTTTATAAGTCAAAAATTGTATTAATTGATAATAAAATTTACAAGACAAGTTTACAAGAAAAGAGGCTTAAAGCCCCAAAAACTTATAAACTTATAAACCAGTATATAGGAACTACCCTTGAAAGCGCTCTGGAACTAGAAAACGACTTTTAAGAGCTGATAAACCTTAAAATCTTGGTTGAAAACTGAGGACCATGTGATGTACTGATTCCGTTGGACCTTTTCCCATCCAAATACTATCCTCTTGAGTTGTTTAGGAAACTTAAAGTGTTGTAACTCTCAACATTTGGCATAATTACTATTGAAATCGATAAAACTGGATTTTTTATAGCATATTATGGAATTTTCCTAAAATCTAAAAACCATTTTCCATCAAAATAGATCCCTCCTTAGTTTTTTTACTAATACCGGGACATTGGTTTCAAACAGGGTATTTTCCCAGTATATAGGTTTTCTTTTTATATGTCAAAAATTGTATTAATAGATAACAAAATTTACAAGACAAGTTTACAAGAAAAGAGGCTTAAAGCCCCAAAAAATTATAAACTTATAAACCAGTATAAAGGAACTACCCTTGAAAGCGCTCTGGAACTAGAAAACGACTTTTAAGAGCTGATAAACCTTAAAATCTTTATTGAAAACTGAGGACCATGTGACTTAATGATATCGTTGGCCCTTTTCCCATCCAAATACTATCCTCTTGAGTTGTTTAAGAAACTTGCAGTGTTGTAACCCTCAACATTTGGCAAAATTACTATTGAAATCGGTAAAACTGGCTTTTTAATAGCATATATGGAATTTGCCTAAAATCTATACACCTTTTTCCATCAAAATAGATCCCTCAATTATTTTTTTTTACTAATCCCGGGTCATTGGTTTCAAACAGGATATTTTCTGAGTATATAGGAACCACCCTTGAAAGCGTTCTGAAAGCGCTCTGGAACTAGAAAACAACCTTTAAGAGCTGATAAACCTTAAAATCTTGGTTGAAAACTGAGGACCATGTGCGATACTGACATCGTTGGCCCTTTTCCCATCCAAATACTTTCCTCTTGAGTTGTTTACGAAACTCAAAGTGCAGTAACGCTCAAAATTTGGCATAACTACTATTAAAATTGGTAAAACTGGCTTTTCGATATCCTATTATGGAATTTTCCTAAAATTTAAACACAATTTCCCATCAAAATAGACCCCTCCTTAGTTTTTTTACTAATCCCGGGTCATTGGTTTCAAACAAGATATTTTCCTATTATATTGGAACTACCCTTGAAAAAGCTCTGGAACTAGAAAACGACTTTTAAGAGCTTATAAACCTTAAGATCTTGGTTGAAAACTGAGGACCATGTGACGTACTGACATCGTTGGCCCTTTTCCCATCTAAATACTCTCCTCTTGAGTTGTTTATGAAACTCAAAGTGTTGTAACGCTCAACATTTGGCATAACTACTATTAAAATCGGTAAAACTAGCTTTTTAATAGCATATTATGGATTTTTCCTAAAATCTAAACACCATTTCCCATCAAAATAGATCCCTCCTTAGTTTTTGTACTAATCCCCGATATTTCATTGTATATAATAACTACCCTTGAAAGCGCTATGGAACTAGAAAGCGACTTTTAAGGGCTGATAAACCTTAAAATCTTGGTTGAAAACTGAGGACCATGTGACGTACTGACATCGTTGGCCCTTTTCCCATCTAAATACTCTCCTCTTGAGTTGTTTATGAAATTCAAAGTGTTGTAACGCTCAACATTTGGCATAACTACTATTAAAATCGGTAAAACTAGCTTTTTAATAGCATATTATGGAATTTTCCTAAAATCTAAACACCATTTCCCATCAAAATAGATCCCTGCTTAGTTTTTGTACTAATCCTTGATACTTCATTGTATATAAGAACTACCCTTTAAAGAGCTATGGGACTAGAAAACGATTTTTAAGAACTGATAAACCTTAAAATCTTGGTTGAAAACTGAGGACCATGTGACGTAATGACATCGTTGGCCCTTTTCCCATCCAAATACTATCCTCTTGAGTTGTTTAAGAAACTTAAAGTGTTGTAACGCTCAACATTTGGCATAATTACTATTGAAATCGGTAAAACTGGATTTTTGATAGCATATTATGGAATTTTCCAAAACTCTAAACACCATTTTCCATCAAAATAGATCCCTCAGTTTTTTTACTAATACCGGGACATTGGTTTCAAACAAGATATTTTCCTAGTATATTGGTTTTTTTTTATAAGTCAAAAATTGTATTAATAAATAAAAAATTTACAAGACAAGTTTACAAGAAAAGAGGCTTAACGCCCCAAAAACTTATAAACTTATAAACTAGTATATATGAACTACCCTTGAAAGCGCTCTGGAATTTGAAAACGACTTTTAAGAGCTGATAAACCTTAAAATCTTGGTTGAAAACTGAGGACCATGTGAAGTAATGACATCGTTGGCCCTTTTCCCATCAAAATGTAATCCTCTTGAGTTGTTTAAGAAACTCAAAGTGCTGTAACGCTCAACATTTGACATAATTACTATTGAAATCGGTAAAACTGGCTTTTTATTAGCATATATGGAATTTGCCTAAAATCTATACACCATTTTCCATCAAAATAGATCCCTCAATTATTTTTTTTACTAATCCCGGGTCATTGGTTTCAAACAGGATATTTTCTGAGTATATAGGAACCACCCTTGAAAGCGTTCTGAAAGCGCTCTGGAACTAGAAAACAACCTTTAAGAGATGATAAACCTTAAAATCTTGGTTGAAAACTGAGGACCATGTGCGATACTGACATCGTTGGCCCTTTTCCCATCCAAATACTTTCCTCTTGAGTTGTTTACGAAACTCAAAGTGCAGTAACGCTCAAAATTTGGCATAACTACTATTAAAATTGGTAAAACTGGCTTTTCGATATCATATTATGGAATTTTCCTAAAATATAAACACAATTTCCCATCAAAATAGATCCCTCCTTAGTTTTTTTACTAATCCCGGGTCATTGGTTTCAAACAAGATATTTTCCTAGTATATTGGAACTACCCTTGAAAGCGCTCTGGAACTAGAAAACGACCTTTAAGAGCTTATAAACCTTAAGATCTTGGTTGAAAACTGAGGACCATGTGAAGTACTGACATCGTTTTCCCTTTTCCCATCCAAATACTCTCCTCTTGAGTTGTTTACGAAACTCAAAGTGCTGTAACGCTCAACTTTTGCATAACTACTATTAAAATCGGTAAAACTGGTTTTTTTTATAGCATATATGGAATTTTCCTAAAATCTAAACACCATTTCCCATCAAAATAGATCCCTCCTTAGTTTTGTACTAATCCCAGATATTTCATTGTATATAAGAACTACCCTTGAAAGCGCTCTGGAACTAGAAAACGACCTTTAAGAGCTTATAAACCTTAAGATTTTGGTTGAAAACTGAGGACCATGTGATGTACTGACATCGTTTGCCCTTTTCCCATCCAAATACTCTCCTCTTGAGTTGTTTACGAAACTCAAAGTGCTGTAACGCTCAACATTTGGCATAACTACTATTAAAATCGGTAAAACTGGCTTTTTTATAGCATATTATGGAATTTTCCTAAAATCTAAACACCATTTCCCATCAAAATAGATCCCTCCTTAGTTTTGTACTAATCCCCGATATTACATTGTATATAAGAACTACCCTTGAAAGCGCTCTGGAACTAGAAAACGACTTTTAAGAGATGATAAACCTTAAAATCTTGGTTGAAAACTGAGGACCATGTGACGTACTGACATCGTTGGACCTTTTCCAATCCAAATACTATCCTCTTGAGTTGTTTAAGAAACTCAAAGTGCTGTTACGCTCAACATTTGGCATAATTACTATTGAAATCGGTAAAACTTGTTTTTTTATAGCATATTATGGAATTTTCCTAAAATCTAAACACCATTTCCCATCAAAATAGATCCCTCCTTAGTTTTGTACTAATCCACGATATTTCATTGTATAAAAGAACTACCCTTGAAAGCGCTCTGGAACTAGAAAACGACGTTTAAGAGATGATAAACCTTAAAATCTTGGTTGAAAACTGAGGACCATGTGACGTACTGACATCGTTGGACCTTTTCCAATCCAAATATTATCCTCTTGAGTTGTTTAAGAAACTCAAAGTGCTGTTACGCTCAACATTTGGCATAATTACTATTGAAATCGGTAAAACTGGATTTTTGATAGCATATTATGGAATTTGCCTAAAATCTAAACACCATTTTCCATCAAAATAGATCCCTCCTTAGTTTTTTTACTAATACCGAGACATTGGTTTCAAACATGATATTTTCCCAGTATATAGGTTTTTTTTTATAAGTCAAAAATTGTATTAATTGATAACAAAATTTACAAGACAAGTTTACAAGAAAATAGGCTTTAGGCCCCAAAAACTTATAAACTTTTAAACCAGTATATAGGAACTACCCTTGAAAGCGCTCTTGAACTAGAAAACGTCTTTTAAGAGCTGATAAACCTTAAAATCTTTGTTGGAAACTGAGGACCATGTGATGTACTGACATCGTTGGCCCTTTTACCATCCAAATACAATCCCCTTGAGTTGTTTAAGAAACTCAAAGTGCTGTAACGCTCAACATTTGGCATAATTACTATTGAAATCGGTAAAACTGGCTTTTTAATAGCATATTATGGAATTTTCCTAAAATCTATACACCATTTTCCATCAAAATAGATCCCTCAATTTTTTTTTACTAATCCCGGGTCATTGGTTTCAAACAGGATATTTTCTTAGTATATAGGAACTACCCTTGAAAGCGTTCTGAAAGCGCTCTGGAACTAGAAAACGACCTTTAAGAGCTGATAAACCTTAAAATCTTGGTTGAAAACTGAGGACCATGTGAGGTACTGACATCGTTAGCCCTTTTCCCATCCAAATACTCTCCTCTTGAGTTGTTTAAGAAAATTAAGGTGTTGTAACGCTCAACATTTGGCATAATTACTATTGAAATCGGTAAAACTGGCTTTTAGATAGCATATTATGGAATTTTCCTAAAATCTAAACACCATTTTCCATCAAAATAGATCCCTCCTTAGTTTTTTTACTAATCATGGGTCATTGGTTTCAAACATGCTTTTTCCTAGTATACATGAACTACCCTTGAAAGCGCTCTGGAACTAGAAAACGACTTTTAAGAGCTGATAAACCTTAAAATCTTGGTTGAAAACTGAGGACCATGTGACGTACTTACATCGTTGTCCCTTTTCCCATCCAAATACTACCGTTTAAGAAACTCAAAGTGCTGTAACGCTCAACATTTGGCATAATTACTATTGAAATCGGTAAAACCGGATTTTTGATAGCATATTATGGAATTTGACTCAAATCTAAACACCATTTTCCATCAAAATAGATCCCTCCTTACTTTTTTTACTAATCCCGGGTAATTGGTTTCAAACAGGATATTTTCCTAGTATATGTTTTTTTTTATAAGTCAAAAATTGTATTAATCGATAACAAAATTTACAAGAGAAGTTTACAAGAAAAGTGGCTTAAAGCCCCAAAACTTATAAACTTATAAACTAGTATATATGAACTACCCTTGAAAGCGCTATGGAACTAGAAACCGACTTTTAAGAGCTGATAAACCTTAAAATCTTTGTTGAAAACTGAGGACCATGTGACGTACTGACATCGTTGGCCCTTTTCCCATCCAAATACAATCCCCATGAGTTGTTTAAGAAACTCAAAGTGCTGTAACGCTCAACATTTGGCATAATTACTATTGAAATTGGTAAAACTGGCTTTTTAATAGCATATTATGGAATTTGCCTAAGATCTATTCACAATTTTCCATCAAAATAGATCCCTCAATTTTTTCTTACTAATCCCGGGTCATTGGTTTCAAACATGATATTTTCTTAGTATATAAGAACTGAAAAAGCGGGTGTATAACAACCACACCCAATATTTCGCTTAGCAATCTGTATGGACAAACTCCAATATACTTTCTAGAGAATCAACTAGACAATTAGACTCAATCAAGATAAAAAGTATATCAAAGAGTTTATATCTCACTCTCTCGATTTGATATATACTCAAGCAAATAGAAATCTGCGAGTTTTTATCAAAGAGAGATAACTTGGATGGTACCAAAGACCAATATCCAAGTGTCAATCAATTTAAATCAACAACCAAAAGGTCGTATATTCTAATTGATTGAACAACGCACAACCTGTGATATTTCAATTATATAACAAAATATAATGCGAAAAAGAAATAACACAGACACCAGAATTTTGTTAACGAGGAAACCGCAAATGCAGAAAAACCCCGGGATCTAGTCCAAATTGAACACACATTGCATTAGCCGCTACAGACACTAGCCTACTCCAAACTAACTTCGGTCTGGACTGTAGTTGAACCCCAATCAATCTCATACGGATCCAAGGTACAGTTATGCTCCTACGCCTCTGATCCCAGCAGGATGCTACGTACTTGATTCCCTTAGCTGATCTCACCCACAACTAAGAGTTGCTACGACCCCAAGTCGAAGACTTTAATAAAAAAATCTGTATCACACAGAAAAGTCTACGGTAATAGATAAATTCGTCTCCCACGAATATACCTACGAGTTTTTTTTCGTCTTTTCATAAATCAAGGTGAACAGGAACCAATTGATAAACCGAACTTATATTCCCGAAGAACAGCCTAGTATTATCAATCACCTCACAATAATCCTAATCGATGCAGCGAAAAAAGATATTGTGGAATCACAAACGATGAGACGAAGATGTTTGTGATTACCTTTCTATCTTGCCTATCGGAGATATAAATCTCAATCCAATTATCACAATTGTACTCAAAACGATAGAATCAGCAATATCAGATCACACAACTACAATAAAAGTAGTATCGGTCCGGCTTCATAATCCCAATGAAGTCTTTAAGTCGTTAACCTGGTTTTAGAAGAAGAAAACCCAAGGTTAAAGGAGAATTGACTCTAGCTTATGCAACTAGTATCACATGTAAGGTGTGGGGATTAGGTTTCCCAGTTGCTAGAGTTCTCCCTTATATAGTCTTTCAAATCAGGGTTTGGAATCAATGTTAGCTTGGTATCAAAGCATTCAATATTCACCGTTAGATGAAAACCTGATTAGATTCAAGCTTATATTTCTCAACCGTTGGATCGAAAACTTAGCTTGTTACACACAAATGAAATGTCCAATTTTGGGTTTATGTAACCGTTCCTAAACATTAACATTTGTTGGTTCAACAATAGTTAACCAAATGGTTAGTCATATGATCACTTTCATATCCACCATATTCTTCTTCACCATAACTAGTTCAAATGACTCAAATGAACTAGTTAGAGAGTTGTTCAATTGCTTAGATCTTATGTAACTACACAAGACGCAATCGAAGCAAAAACGGTTTGATTCACTCGAATCGGTTCATGAATTTTATATCTACGGTTTGCAAAAGCATTCCTTAGTTTACATAAACATGAGTTCAAGAACAACCAATTTTAGATATACCCTGCTCAAGTTCGCGGACTTAAGCTCACGGAAGGAGTTCACAAACTCCAGCAGAAATTCTCGGGTCGAGAACTTCCGCCAGTTCGCGGACTTGGCTCACGCCACATTTCGTTTCTCTTGATCCACAAAGTTTGCAAACTTTGGTTCAAGGAATAAGGACTTATACATATATGTGTTTCCACAACAATGCTTATATCCTCCAATGGTTTATAATCTAAACTCTCATTTCAATCATTGAAACATTCTCAGAGGACGTTATATAGCCGTTATTCACATACCATTTTCGTCAGAGAAATTTTCAAAGTGATCGAAACTTAACATGACATTCGTCACTATGTAAAGATGAATTTGGCTAAAGCGAAATCTTACCAACACATATTTTGAGAAATAAATAGGCGAGATAAACTCGGCTCGAAATAGAAAATGTGTATAAAGAAAGTCTATATATCAAAATGACTTTTGTGTCAAGAGTAGGAGATAGAGTAAATAGACTTTTGAGTGATAGATAAGTTCAAGTCTCCACATAACTTTTAGTCGATGAAGATCCACCGGTTCCCTGAGTAGTTCTTCGTCTTGTATGATGATTTCCATGGAGTCTTGAGCTCAACTACACTTTCTAACCTAGTGTGAGACCTTTAGCTATATAGGCTAGTAATCAAGACTTATATTTTTGATCACTAACATTGAAAAACATGTTTGAGATAGCAACGCATGCGAGTTCGACCGAGCAATGCTCTAACAATCTCCCCCTTTGTCAATTTTAGTGACAAAATTATTAATACATATGGAATACAAAAAATAAATAAATTCACTTTTGTAGATCCTATTCCACATGTCTAATCTTCAGCATTACTCGAAATCTTCGTCACTTCCAAGTACTCCAATGATCCCAAAGGTTGTAAGTTTAGCATCATCGTTGTTGAAATCCGTAGCTATAACAACAAGAAAACAATAGTTCTCAATCATTTTTATACAATGTCATAGTATCATTATACATCGTCAAAGTTCAATTGTATCACAACTTTAACAACAATACTATGGTGATATGTATCACCCCCCCTTAGTCAATACTCCATCTCACATGGAAACCACTCCCCCTTACATAATGATCCGAAAACCATATGTATTTGTAGTGTGAACTACATATTAATTCTCCCCCTTTTTGTCAATAAAATTGGCAAAGGTACAAGAACGGGATCCTAATGAAATTTCCGAAAGAGACATTTCATGACCAAAAGAAAGAAACACATATCATCTTATTTAGATGCAATCATAAAGCCAAAGCTAAATGCATTTATCAAGGAGTTTAAAGATACAAGATACCCCCTATAATATTCCACAGTCGCACTCCCCACAAAGATTTGGGAATTAAGTGCAAGTTCAAAAAGAACTCTCCCCATAAAATGTCATTCCCGAAGGAACAACAAGAGCGACCTTAATTTCGAAAGAAAAGAAGGATTTATTTGGACAACAAATCACATACAAGTATGAATTTGAAACCAAAATATTCAATTAAACTAACCACAAGAGAACCCATGATTAATTTAATCGAAAAATGCTCAAACATAAGTGAACTTATGGAGACTTAAAAAACTCAATGAGATTAATCAAAAAAAATAATCAATTTAATTGGTCATACTGGACATAAGATAATCTATGGAGCAATGACTAAGTTAATCATGAAAATAATCAACCCAGTCAAAAACGCTCAAGCATAAAAACTTACAGAGTCATAACAAAATAACCAAACAAGGTGATTAATTTAGTTCAAGAATGCTCGACATAGAGTACCTTACGGAACAACAAGGTGAGGAAGCACAGCCCAAGGTGAGTGCTAATTTATCTACTCAGTTAACAAAGGAAGAACGAGAGATTTTTTGTACAATTACAAAATTTGAAATTCAACAAAAATATGTAAAGGATTCTTCTTTTAGAAAGGATTACGTCAAGGAGACAAAAGATCAATTAAAAAGAATGAAGACTCCAAAGAAGAAAAATAAAGGTGGAGACATTTGAGTTTGAGGTTTTGAAGAAATTTAGGCATTTTGTCTTTTTTTCTTTGTTCTTCTTTTAGTTATGAGTCTCTTGAGCTTTTTTTGGCTTCTGAAGAAGTTATTTTTAGTTTCAAATAGTTTACAAGTTTTTGGGGTTTTCTGACCTCTTTTCTTGTAAAATTCTTCTATAAATTTTGATATTTATTAATATATTTTTGACTTATCAAAAAAAAAAAAAAACCTTACGGAACAACAACATAGCTAATCATAAAAACAATCAACTTGGTTGTTTAGTGCTCAACATAAGACACATTACGGAGCCTCACAATAATACATAGAATATGGAACAGGTAAATCAATTACTACGGAATACACAAGGATTCATTCTATTTTCCATCACAATTTGCACCATGACATACAATAGACATAATCCTTGGAAACAAAATATTTTTACCTATCTTCAGTCAATAATTGACAATATAGGCTTAACTTTTGTATTTGTCAAAAGTCCATTTATTTTTTTATCAATATAAGAATATCGACTTACGAAAGACTTTACTTTTGACAAGATATGGGACAATCATAGTTCACGGACGCAAACACACATATCCCATAAGAAATTGCAATATATAAATCCACAAAGATTAATACTGCAAAAATCATCTTCCAAACAAATTTAGAATTCAAACCAATAAATCTAAAAAACAACAAGATGAAAACGTTGGTCATAGCTATGTAATCAAAATCATGGCTATTCCAAACTCTAGTTATTCTTCTAAACAAAACAAGAAAATAGAAGATTTACTAGGCAAATAATAAAAAAAGCTAAAACAAAACCAGACTCATATGCCAAAGTCGGACACGTAATGAATTCAAATAGACGATTCAGGATCCTCATGAGTCTTGAGGTTTTCAAGCTTGTGAACGAAAGCATCTTTAGAAAATATATCCTCATTGAGTATGTCTTCAATTTGTGCTTTCATGAGACCAAGGTCAGATGTAACCTTTTCCAACTCAGTTCTTAACACATTAAGACTCTTCAAGGTATCAACAAGCTGCAGTTTTTCTTCCTTGTAATACTTAAGAAAGTCATGGACCACTTCAGCAGAGATCATATCCTCCTTCTCAACATCCTCATGAGTATAGGCATAGTAACATGAGGCATTAGGATGACCTTCATCTACAAGGGTTCTTTTCTTCCTTCCTTCGGACACAAAACCAATACCTTTATCAAGAAAGCCTTTTGCAAAACCAAAAGCTCGTGAAGAGGACGACATTCTTGATAAATCAAAATAACCTAGAGTATGCAAATGTGAATCAGAGGTTTGGTATATATATGGTTTCTTAGGGAAGAAGACCTTTAAGGTTTGCAAACCGTTGACTCGTGATGGTAACTCGTGTACACATACGAATACATCATGGCCCATAAGGAATAAAACAACATAAGAACTTTTGTTACATGAGAATTCATAAATGGCTCAATAAATTCCTTACCATAGGAGTAATTTAGAGCACAAGTGTAGCAGTCCACAAAGTTGCAAAAGAATTGCAAAAAGAGAGAAACGATACTAGACAACACAAATACTTCTTAGGCAATATTGTCTGCAAACACTAGTTTAGCTATAAATGATAAGAGGATAGCTCAACTAAGCAGAATATCAAATTTCCATAGTATACCTGACTTTTACACATCTTGCTCAACATGATTTTTATGAGCAAGTTCTTAACCCTTATGATTAATTAGCACAAGTATGAGCTCTGGGCTCATTAAAAGAAATGTGTTTATGATCGAGTCTCTTTTTCCTTCTGAATCTAGAGAGGGATCCCTTTTGATGTGAGAAATTATCATAAAACTTACTGTCATCAAAATACGAGACATAGTTAGAGTTCTTACCAGAATAATTTTGACTTGAGGAGGATGACAACCTGTCGACAATTTCTTTATATATCCTTCAATTATCTCCATCAGGTTATTTCTCATATCATCAATTTTTCTTCTTTCTTATGGAATTTCGTTCACATTAAGGGAAATGTTATTTCCAGAGGAAACGACATGATCTTTCCTTAGACGATTCTTGTTAAGACTCATATTCTGCTTTAGAGCATTTGAGGAACTCATCGAACTGACCTTCCTGGTACATACACAGGGTAAGTACGGAAACCAACTGGTTTAGACATATGAATGTCAGTTACACCTTTGAGAATTAAGTCTAAGGTGTGTTGAAGTTGAAACAAGGAGGTTTTATTCAACCTTGAGTTTCTCTTTTGTTTAGCAGAGTCTTTTGCATCGCAAAAGAGGCATACTGTCTGATCACAAGAGTGATTAGACAAGGTAGTCTTAACAACCTCGTTAGGAGATTTCTTCATTCCATGTGATGTGGAACATCCTTGATCAATGGGAAATTCAGACACATTCTTTTTAAAAGGAAGGGATTCCAATTTTACCTCTGGAGCTGGAAGGTTTTCAGGCGTAGCAGAAGTGCTTGGTATATTAAACCGCTTAGAGCATCCTTGAATAGAGAGTTTACTCAAGCGATGTTCAATTTCCAAAGCATCCTTTTTGAGGCTAGCCTCAAGAGTCATACGTGAAGAATGATCTTCAGTATTTTCTTTGAATTTGCAGTCTCTTATTACACCAAGCAGAACATCGACATAGTGTTTTAACCGATTAAATCTATCAGCTTGGATTCTAGCAAGATTTAGAATCAAGACACACTCTTCAGCTGTTTCCCATTCATTTAGAGAGGAAGACTCTTTTGAAGGGTAATCGGAAATACTCATGTCGGAGCCTGTCTGTCTTGTTGGAACACATGGTTCGTCTATATTCGAGATTGAAGAATCTTTCTCTTTAATAGAATTAGACAAGACAGAGCCTTTATTTTTGGTGACGCGTTTATCAGAGATACTATCGTCCATCCTCAGATCTCTACAAACGCAGACTTGTAAGGTCTTCAACGTGTTTTCCTGCTCTGATACCAATTGAAAAGCGGGGGTATAACAACCACACACAATATTTCGCTTAACAATCTGTATGGACAAACTCCAATAAAATTTCTAGAGAATCAACTAGACAGTTAGACTCAATATAGATAAAAAGTATATCAAAGAGTTTATATCTCAATCTCTCGATTTGATATATACTCAAACAAATAGAAATCTGTGAGTCTTTATCAAAGAGAGATAAATTGGATGGTACCAAAGACCAATATCCAAGTGTCAATCAATTTAAATCAACAACCAAAGGTCGGATATTCTAATTGATTGAACAACACACAACCTGTGATATTTCAATTATATAACAAAATATAATGCGGAAAATAAATAACACAGACACCAGAATTTTGTTAACGAGGAAACCGCAAATGAAGAAAAACCCCGGGACCTAGTCCAGATTGAACACACACTGTATTAAGCCGCTACAGATACTAGCCTAATCCAAACTAACTTCGGTCTGGACTGTAGTTGAACCCCAATCAATCTCACACTGATCCAAGGTACAGTTATGCTCCTACGCGTCTGACCCCAGCAGGATGCTACGTACTTGATTCCCTTAGCTGATCTCACCCAAAACTAAGAGTTGCTACGACCCAAAGTCGAAGACTTTAATAAAAAAATCTGTATCACACAGAAAAGTCTACGGTAATAGATAAATCCTTCTCCCACGGATATACCTACGAGTTTTGTTCCGTCTTTTGATAAATCAAGGTGAACATGAACCAATTGATAAACCGGACTTATATTCCCGAAGAACAGCTAGTATTATCAATCACCTCACAATAATCCTAATCGACGCAGCGAAAAAAGATATTGTGGAATCACAAACGATGAGACAAAGATATTTGTGATTAGTTTCTATCTTGCCTATCGGATTACAATTGTACTCAAAACGATAGAATCAGCAAGATCAGATCACACTTTTTTTTTTTTGCTAGGTCAAAATGGTTTATTAAGCAAAAAAACGTAATTACAAGAATTACAAAAAGGGAGGCTCAAGGCCACCCCTCCCCCATAAACCAAAGGGGAGATAAATAACATCAAAATAGCTAACAAATAAGCTCCTAAACACAAATAACTAACAAAAAGAAGGAAACTAGGATTATCATCAAGTTCCTCCACCTCTTTCTTTGTTCTTATTTTTCGTATTTGGAGTATTCATTCTTTTGGATTGAGCTTGTATTTCCTTTAAATACTCCTTTCGGAAAGATAAATCCTTCAAAAACTTTTGTTGAATATCAAATTTTGTTATTGAACAAAAAACTTCATGCTCCTCCGTGGTTTAGCGAATAGTAGTACTTTCCACAGGCCCAGCACCACTGTCGGTGATTTGATTGTTATTGGGCTTATGTAAAAGCCCAATATTTCCATTGTGAACCTCACATGCAGTGTCATGACTTGTATTCTCCCTATTATTATGCTGTTGCAGTAAAGCATTATTCGCAGCATTAGAACTTCCAGGCTTAGGAGAACTTCCTTCTGATCGCCCTTTTGCTATCTCTGTCTTCCTGTCCAAAGGTAGCTCATCCCACTTCTTACCTTTAACCTCCGAGGCTGCTTGTGCAACTGAAAAATTTTCATCTGAACTTGAATCACTTTCAACATCATCAACATTCTCATTTAAACCTTCCTCATTCTCAAGCACACTAAATTTGTTAGGAGATAAAACTACTCCAGAATTAGTTGGTTGCTCAGCAGAAGTTGTTTGCTTAGCCGGTTTAGTGGATTTCTTATAAGAAGCATACTCTAACGCATCCTTCTTAGCTTTCCAATCCTCAGATGCCTTGCGTAAATCATCTTCAGCTTTTGCTAAGGTATCTTCCAGTTGTTTGATTGTCTCCAAAACATTCTCCTCATCATTCAGCACAATAATAGTTGTTTCAGCATCATTATAATTTGATTCAATATTTTGTTTACCTGAATTTCTATGTTTCACTTCTTTTTAGACTTGTTTTGCAAGTTTCTCTGTACGTACCAATTGTTTCTCAGATTCCATGTAAGGATGCGACTTCACAAGCTTCTTTTTGCACTCATCATCCTCATGCCCAATAATTTCACATATGGAACAAAATTTTGGATAGTGTTATATATCAATGTACTGCCAGAACTTCCTCCCTCCAGCTGATAGATGAATACGTTCTGGAATATGTTTGGAGAAATCTATATCGACAAGCACAGCAGCAAAACGGCCATACTCAAGATCAAGAGTTCTTTGATCTACCACAATAGGTGTTCCGAGAGCTTTCCCTATCGTCAACAGAGATCTCTCAGTCCACAGCTCCATGTGAAGACCCGGAAATCTTACCCATGTAGCAGCATGGGACGTTCGCCGTTTCTCTGGATTGAAACCCGGATACCAGTCAATCATCCGTAACTGTTGTTGGTTTACCATCCATTTTGATCCACGGATCATGTCTTTGTCTGCTGCAGTTGTTAACCTAACAATGAAAAAACCTTTACTCATCGAGATAAAACTGCATTGAATGGAAGAAAACTTTCATTGCTCCATTAGGGTTTGTTTAACCTCACTGAACTTCAGGCCTATAAAATCAAGTCTCGCAATGAGACTATGTTGAAAGCGCTTGCATCCCTCTTGAAATAGATCCGTAGGTATTTGCAGAGCTGGCTCTCCCTCTTTGAGAGTAGGGTTTGGTAACGTTGATAAATCAATGGTAGTAGGGTTTAGGGTTTTCCTTCCCTTCACCGTATCAGCAAAAGAAATAGGTTTGACAAGATTTGGATTAGTAACCGAAGTTAAATTCATCTTGAATCAAACAAATTTGAACAAACAAAATCAAAAAATGTGAAAAAAAACTCAAAATCGCCAGAGAAAGAAGGTTTTTCTCTCTCCTCTCCTCCATCAGATCACACAATTACAAGAAAAGTAGTATCGGTCTGGCTTCATAATCCCAATGAAGTCTTTAAGTCGTTAACCTGGTTTTAGAAGAAGAAAACCCAAGGTTAAAGGAGACCGACTCGAGCTTATGCAACTAGTATCACACGTAAGGTGTGGGGATTAGGTTTCCCAGTTGCTAGAGTTCTCTCTTATATAGTCTTTCAAATTAGGGTTTGCAATCAATGTTAGCTTGGTAAAAAAGCATTCAATATTTACCGTTAGATGAGAACCTGATTAGATTCAAGATAATATTTCTCAATCGTTGGATCGAAAACTTAGCTTGTTACACACAAATGAAATGTCCAATTTTGGGGTTTATGTAACCGTTCCCAAACATTAACATTTGTTGGTTCAACAATAGTTAACCAAATGGTTAGCCATATGATCACTTTCATATCCACCATATTCTTCTTCACCATAACTAGTTCAAATGACTCAAATGAACTAGTTAGAGAGTTTTTCAATTGCTTAGATATTATGTAACTACACAAGACACAATCGAAGCAAAAACGGTTTGATTCTCTCGAATCGGTTCATAAACTTTATAGCCACGGTTTGCAAAGGCATTCCTTAGTTTACATAAAAATGAGTTCAAGAACAACCAATTTTGAATATAACCTGCTCAAGTTCGCGGACTAGGTTCGCGGACTTAAGCTCACGGAAGGAGTTCACAAACTCCTGCGGAAATTCTCGGGTCGAGAACTTCCGCCAGTTCGCGGACTTGGCTCACGCAAATACAATCGCTTGTTCGATAAGACCAAAATAAAGATCAGAATTAACTCTATTTTTCTCATCAGGTTCTAATTATTCAAATAATAACTTAGACCTTTCACTTTTAAACAAGACAAGTACTAGGTTAGTTAACTAGCATTTTTTGTTAAGGCATTCGATTAGACTTGAATAACCGAAACCTCCACTTTGATAAGTCTAACTAAGATCAGAATTGACTTAGTTTCTCTTATCCGGAATCGACTTGGACTAAACAATTAATCCCGAAAACCTTTTTGTTAAGCCATAAATAATTCATACAAACCAAATAAATCAACTTGCTTAATTATTTACCTCAACCGGAAGCGATTGAAACAAACATAGACATTATAGTACTGCAATTGCATCGAAATTTCGTAAGCCTAAACAATTGATACCAAACCATAAAGAAAGATAACAATAGTTTTTCTTAACCAAAAACAATTGAATCACACACACATCCATACACAAATAGTGGAATAAACATCAATTGTACCGAAATTTTGTTAAGCAAAAGCAATAAATATATGCAATAAAATCAGGCTTTTCTTAAACAGGAAAACGATTAACTAACAAATTCGTTACCTCAAATTCCGCATCCTCTTCACCCATTTCTTCGCATCTTTCAGGGGTAGAATATCACTGTGTTGTCATCCTCTTGCAAGACAAAAGAACAACAACAAACACCAACCTTTACCAGAGAAATGTTGAAAATCGGTTTTAACTAATGTGATGCAAAAGTTGAAAACCCGAAACACAAATTCTTTTATGCTAAACCAAAAACGATTCAACATATTGTGACTTTTTCGCACATGAGTTTCAATCGGAACTCCTTATGATCCTTTGATAAAGCCTACCAACATGGGCTAGAACTTAATCCTGCTAAACCAAAAAGTCACCCAAACCATAAGGGTTCAACCATATGAGATCGAATATTATGGTTATGAAAACCCAAGTCAAACATCCCGTAAATATACATAGCAATAAAATAAAGCATTCAAGCACAGGCTATGTAATCAAAAACTATCACAAGAAAAATTATAAAATAATAATTTTATTCATAAATAATATATAGTTTTATTCATAATAGACTTTATTGAAATAATCAAAAACTAATGTCTATTTTCCCTCTTGAAGACAAATTAATCTTCATTTGTTTGCTCATCAGAATCTTCTTCAGAGTCTTGTTTTTATTCACCTTTTAGAAACTCATTATTGATCACTAGGATTGCTTCAAGAGTTTCCGGATCATCTCTATAGGCAAAGGCCAACTGTTTCTGAATACAGTCTAATCGTCTCCCAAGACGTAAAATGTGGAACATGAGATTTCCATTGCTATAGATTTGATCATATGAGACACTAGATCCCTTTTGAGTCCCACTCATCCGCTTGATAATTCCTTGAGAGATAGTTTTAGTGTTTTTCTCATCTCCAAAGTTGTTCCCCATTGCATTTTCACACATCTTGGTGATGAGACAGGGATATCCAAGATTTCTATGGAATGCTGTGGTATTGATAGATTCAATGATTTTAATCATTTGATTTATAATTAATCCACATATGTCAAAAAAAAAATTTTGCCTTCTAGGAGGTAGTATACAGATTCAACAAATTCTTTAATCCATTGTGAAGAATCTCTTGTACAAGAAAAAAGGGTTGCTACAACAAGTTTTCCGAAAATCCTTAAGTAGAAGGGTACATCTTTGGTTAGCATCTTTCCCTTTTTCCATTCAACAGTTTTACCAGTGATAAGTTTTGAAATGTTATCGTGCTCAATTTCAGAGGTGGTAGATGCGAAATTTTCTCTCCAAAATTCTTTGGCGATTTTTTTAGGGTTTCATATTTCTCACGTCCATTCCTTCATCTTGGATCATCTAAAAGATGATCCAAGATGGGGAAAACTTCTGATTCTTCTAAGAATCATAATGAGAATAAAACCGTGTCTTTTATTGATTTGGTTAAGGGTAAAAACCCTATATGCTAAACGATTCTGATTTACTATCTCTACCTGATGCTTTTTTGTATGAAAAGGAACCAGACTTGGATTTACCTTTAGAACTTACACAAGAAGGGCGTGAGATTTTTCAGTTCAGTCTTATTGGGAGACTGAATTTTAAAGGGTTAAAACTTAATGAAGTTCAGAAAGTTTTAGAAGCGCAATGGAAACTTGGTGACAGGAGGAGTAAGTTGGTACCAATGACAAAGGGTTTTTTCATTATCAAGTTAACTACAACTGAAGACAAAAAACATGTTTGGCATGGTGATACGTGGGCAGTGCAGGATCAACAACTTAGGGTTTCAATTTTTACCCTAATTTTGATCCGGAGAGACAAAATACTTCTTGTGCTACTGTTTGGGTAAGCTTCCCTGGCTTATACATTGAATTATGGACGAAAATAATTCTATTATCCATTGCTAAAATTCTTGGTAGGCCGATTGCTATTGATCAAAAAACTTTGGATCATGATGTTTGGATCATGATGTTGGAACTATGTTGCTGTGCTTATTGATATTGATTTTGCTAAACCAATTCCCAAAAAAAATCGTTTGAAAGCTAATGGCAATGAGTTTTGGCAATATGTAGAAGTTCAGGATTTGGAGAATATCAAGTTTTGCACACATTGTAAGTTTATGGGTCATAAGTTCGAAAATTGTCTTGATGCTCACAAGCTTTTGGGAGGTTCTAAATCTGTTCAGTCTCACAAAAATCAGATTCAAAAATCCAAGGATGGTAAAGAGGTTAGCAATACAAATAAAAAGTATGCTTGGAGGGAAGTGCGTGGAAAGACTAATATGCATGGTAATTTGCATGGCTCCCATGCAGATCATGCTAATCAGTCTGTAGAGTTGGGAATTGCAGCAAGTGACAGTTTGCAGACCGGGAATGAGAATATGACAGAAGTTAATGTGCAATCTGGGAAGGAGATTTTTGATGTTGTTCATGAGAATGCTGATGATGAACAACTAGAAGAGCAGCTCGACAAAGCTGTTATTGAGTATCATGAAGCACAAATTAAGTTGATGAGATGTAAAAACAATATTGCAGCAAAAAAGGATCATGTTATACGTAAAAATTATACCAATATTGGCAATGCAGATAGTTCGTAAGGGAAGTCTAGCAAGCAATTCCAATCCGGGACTAATGGCCTGTCTTTGGAAACTACTCAGTCCGTGCAAAATTTGGGAGTTCAATCCGTGCAAACTTTGGAAGCTCAGTAAGATTCTGTGGTTCAACTAACTTCCGTGTCAAACCAAACTTCTCAGGGTATGAGTACTCAACATCAGTCCGTGACCAAGAAGAATTCTGTCAATTTGGAAATTTCTGAGTCTGTGACCAAGCAAACTTCTGGGATTAAATCAGTGTCCAAGCAAAATATGGACAGTCATATGGATAAGTCTGTATCCAACACAAACTCCAGTTTGGGAGCTAAAAACGTTGTTTTGGTTCAAACTGTGTCCGTGGCCAAATCAAACTCTTCTTTGGAAAATAAAACCGTGCATAATTCAGTTTCTAGTTTGAATGTTATTTCCGCTGAAGGCAAGACAGGATCCAAGCAAAATGCAGGAATTTCTAAGGAGTCAGATACAACAAAAAGATGATTGGAAAACAGTAAAGAGTAAGAGCTCCCCAAACAAAGGTACTCCTTTTAAATTTAAATCTTTTGAAACTTCTTTTGTGGATGAGCTTTTTCAAACAGAATTAGTGGTGAATAACAAGTATGGTGCCCTAGAATCTGAGTTAGGCCTTGTTAATGATACTAGTGAGGTTTTGGTGGAGGAGGAACAAGATGATTCTAGTGACTCAGATACTAGTATGGGTTCGAAAGATTGGGGTGAAGTTGATGCAGATATTCTATCAAGGAAGCAAGCTACAAAAGTGGCCAAGCAAGCTGCCAAAATCATGGCTACTAATTCTAGGTCCAATGAGGAAACTCCTATCCAAATCGGGTTAGACGAATGTGTTTTTGATATGAATAATATTTTGACAAAAGAGGAACTAGAGGAGGCAAGCACCATTCAGATTGATGAAGTGCGTAATAATTTCATTAGAAATCCAGCCTTTAGAAAAGACTATTTCAAGGAAAAAAAGGAGCAAATGGATAGAATGTCAACTAGGAAGAAAGCTCAATCTCCTATTAAGCTTGTTCCGGGAGGTAATTATGCTTCATATGAAGAGGATTATGAAAAAAATTGGCGACTTTTTTCTCTAGGGTTTTCATATTTTTCACGTGATTTCTTCATCTTTTATCATCTTTTTTGATGATTAAAGATGGGGGAAACTTCTGATTCATCTATGAATCCTCATGGGGATAAAACTATGTCTTTTGCTGATTTAGTTAAGGGTAAAAAACCCTATGTGTTAACGGATTCAGATTTATTATCCCTCTCTGAAGCTTCTTTTTATCTTGATGAACCAATGCTTGATTTACCAATATAACTTACTCAAGAGGGTCGTGATATTTTTCAGTTTAGTCTTATTGGAAGGCTAAATTTTAAAGGGTTGAAAATTAGTGATGTACAAAAAAGTTTGGAAGAACAATGGGGTTTCAGTAATGGTAGATGCAAACTTGTTCCTATGACTAAAGGGTTTTTCATCATCAAGTTGATTTCTGCGGAGGATAAGGAGCGTGTCTGGAATGGGGATTCATTGAATGTTCAACAACAAACGCTTAGGGTTATGAATTTTTACCCTAATTTTGATCCGGAAAGGCAGAATACTTCTCACGCTTTAGTTTGGGTGAGTTTTCCTGGATTATTCATTGAACTGTGGACAAAAAAAATTCTATTATCTATTGCAAGAGTTCTGGGTAAGCCTATTGCTATAGACCAGGAAACTTTAGATCATGATGTTGGTAATTATGCTGCGGTATTGATTGATATTGATTTTGCAAAGGCTATTCATAAAAGAATACGTTTAAAAGATAATGGTAGAGAATTCTGGTAGTATGTTGAAATACAAGATATTGAGAATATAAAGTTTTGTACTCATTGCAAATTTATGGGGCACAAGTTTGAGAGTTGTCTTGCATCTCGTAAGATATTAGGGAGTTCAGTTATGGATGGGAAACGAACTGTAGTTACCAATCCAAAAAACAAAAAAGAGTGGCAAGTAAAAAAATATCATTCTGAAGTTATTGTTTCCCATGAAAACCATGCAGATAACATTAACAATATTGCAGCAAGGGAAGGTGTTCAGTCCGGGAAGGGAATGTGACAAAAGTGGCAACAAATAGTAACTTTGTTTCTAAGGATACTCCAGTTCAAGAGTGCGATGAGGATAAACTGTTGGATGAAGAGCTTAATAACTCTTTTGTAGAATATAGGGAAGCACAAATCAAACTGATCAAGTGTAAGAATGCTATTGCTGCGAGAAAAGATATTGATGCACGAACTAAATCTGCTACTGAAGTTAATGTAGCTGTTACGCAAGTTTAAAACGGGATAAGTCAAGAGTCAGGAAATAACGTGGAATCTGGCTTGGAGATTCAGCCAACTTTCGTGCCCAAAAAGAACACTGAGACCATATCCAAGCATAATCAGGTAAGTTTCGTATCCAACTTGGTTTTGGAAACTCAGCAACAACCCGTGTCCAATGAAAACTCTGAGGTTATGTCCGTGCAATGTCATACTCAGGCCGTGAATATCTCTCATGGTCTGAATAAAAAGCCAGGGTCCGTAGAAGACTCGGTTTTAGAATCTTCTTCAAAACAAGAGTCTGTGAATAAGAATATTCAGGCCAAGCAAGCTGATAATCAGGTTGTGAATAATTCTCAAGGCTTGGTTACTAAATCAGGGTCATCGAAAGAGGATTGGACAAAAGTAAAGGGTAAGATCTCCCCAAACAAAGGTACTCTGTTTAAATTTAAATCTTTTGAAACTCCTTTTGTGGATGCGCTTTTTCAAACAGAATTAGTGGTGAATAACAAATATGGTGCCCTGGCATCTGAGTTAGGCCTTGCTAATGATTCTAGTAAGGGTTTGGCGGAGGAGGAACAAGATGATTTTAGTGACTCGGATAATAGTATGGGTTCAAAATATTGGGGTGAAGTTGATGCAGATATTCTAGCAAGGAAACAAGCTAGAAAAGTGGCCAAGCAAGCTGCGAAAATCATGGCTACGAATTCTAGGTCCAATGAAGAAAATCCTAGCCTAATCGAGTTGGACGAATGTGTTTTTGATATGAATAATATTTTAACAAATGAGGAACTAGAGGAGGCAAGCGCCATTCAGATTGATGAAGTGCGTGCTAATTTCATTAGAGATTCATCCTTTAGAAAAGAGTATTTCAAGGAAAAAAAGGAGCAAATGGATAGAATGTCAACTAAGAAGAAAGCACAATCTCCTATTAAGCTTGTTCCGGGTGGTAATTATGTTTCAGATGAAAATGGAGAGGATTATGACTATGATGAAACCTATGATGATTATGAAGATGTTTACAAGGAGTCTTATGGAGACTATGATTTGAATCAAATTATTGCTGGTCTCATTCCCAAGAAGAAGAAATTTAGAGTTGGAAATAAGGGACGAAAACGTTTTTAATTTTCTAGTTTTCTTCTTTTTGCATGTTTTTTCGTGTTTAGGAGCTTATTTTATGAGTTTTTAGAGTTTTTTTCCCCTTTGGTTTATGGGGGTGGGGAGGCCTAGAGCCTCCAATTTTGTAATTCTTGTAATTACGTTTTTTTGCTTTAATAAACCATTTTGACCTAGCAAAAAAAAAAAAAAAAGAGGGTTATGACTATGATGAACCTTATGTTTATTATGAAGATGAATACAAGGAGACTTATGGAGACTATGATTTGACTCAAATAATTGCTGGTCTCATTCCCAAGAAGAAGAATTTTAGAGTCGGAAATAAGGGGCGAAAACGATTTTAATTTTCTTATTTTTCTTCTTTATGCTGTTTGTTAAAGTGTTTAGGAGCTTTCTTTATGAGTTTTTAGAGTTTTATTCCCCTATGGTTTATGGGGGTGGGAATGCCTAGAGCCTCCCATTTTGTAATTCTTGTAATTACGTTTTTTTGCTTTAATAAACCATTTTGACCTAGCAAAAGAAAAGTGCTCAATTTCAGAACCGGCAATCATTTGATTTCCTTTCACTTTGTAATTGATGATTTTTGATATCATCTTTCTGTCGATATGATGAACAATACTTCCAATCAAAGTACTAAAGTAAGATTTTCATGATTAATATTAATATTAACATAAAAAATTCTTACTATATCAGGTGAATATTTTTCAAACCCGAACATATTTCCCCAGATCCGGTCTTGAACAAACTTCACATAATTGGTTTCTAAAACATCCGGATCAAATCTCTTTTCTGCAGTGAAACTTACTCCCTTTAAAGCTTGATATCTTTCAAAGCATGTATTATCCACGAAGATTGTACGATCATGTTTATCTTTGATCAAGTGAGGATACTTGATTTTCTCAATATATCCAGGAGGAATAAATGGATTTAAAACCAGTTTGTTTGTTTCAGAGTTTTCTTCCTTTGATGTCCTTTTTCTCATATTTGCGAAAATATGAAAAACCCTAGTTACGGTTTCGATCAATCTTCCCCGATATGTTTGTGAACATAGAAAGAGGTTATATTTTATAGGAAGAATAGATATCAAAAACCGGAAATAACTAGATTTAGAAAATTCTACCAAAATCGGAAATCGAAGCTTGTGGGGAGACAATTCCGATTTTTTATCTAAGTCCTTATTTTGGAAAAACGGTTTTTCATGGTCTGGATCTTTATCTCAGATTGATTATATGTTTCTGTCCAAACATCTGTTTACTCTTTTATTACCAGAATTTGACAAAATCATTTGAAATTCACTCAAGAATTTTTTATTAGAGTATGCAAAGATAAATTTGAACATAATATGGTATTTGTTAAAAATACCATTAGAATCATAAATCCTGTAATATTTCAAAAGATCACTTGCTTCATTAAAACAGTTGTGAGGTGTATGAAGCAATCCATTGTTAATAGAATTATTAACTGAAAAATCATTCCTTGTAAGGTTACAAGGTTTCCAAAATCGCATCCTAGGTAGCGATACATTGACAGTCTTAGATCTGAAAATGTACATATATATACTTTGAAAGGATATCCAAAACATATTTAAGATTCCAGATTTTTCAAGAACACAATAGGCATGGTTTATTTAATAAAAAATTCTGAGAGGAATCTTATGCATTTTCGAGATACAACCTGTCTTGTAGAGCATTATATCATTGTTACTAAACATGTTAGTATCCAGGGCAATGATATACAATACTATGATATCCAACTGATTATGTAAGTCCCTCAAGACATACATAGACATAATTCCAATTTCCTAATACATTTAGGAATAAGAGTATTACATACTTCATTCGTGTCTTCCACCACGAGGTTTTGAAGTAGTCAAATCCTGCCATTACGTTAACTGAATCAACCATTAGATTCAATTTCTTATAGGTCGGATCGCACCAAACACAGATTGTTAGATCTTTTCGTGTTTGCCTGCTCTGATACCAATTGAAAAGACGAGGGTACCCAAATATACCTCAATCTAAAACTTTTCCACCTATAAGTCCTTTCTCCGAAAATGATTGTTTATGGACTGAGTTGAGACAATAAAATCGGTTCACACTTCGTGTGATCGTCTATGGATACGAGATCGAGACAATACGGCAACAAGATAACTTGTGTGATTGACTATGGATACAAGATCGAGAAAATACAACAACGAAGTATGATTACTTGATAATAGGTTCGGACTTAACCAAACACAATAGGATTGCTATCAAGTAAATAGGAATTAACGTTTGTGTATTTTACTTCTAATTATAATAAAAACAATTATAATTGTGGAAATAGAAAAGTAAACGACACAACAAGATTTTGTTAACGAGGAAACCGCAAATGCAGAAAACCCTGGGACCTTGTACAGAATTGAATACTCTCATAATTAAGCCGCTATACAAAATCTAAACCAACTTCGTATAGTTGAGACCAAGCAACTAAACCTATAGTTAACCTAGTTTCCTCAGTATCCCTGCGCCTCCAACTTGTAATAACTCAGGCACTTGGAACAATTCCTTTGGTTCGTATTCCAAACAGTAAAGGAACAAAAAATATGTTCGGTAACAACTCTTTTCAAACAACGTGATATGAGTTTGACAAAAATCTCTTCCGTTTATCCCAATAAACTCTTTTGTCGGGTTCTTAGATCAATCTATTTAACAACTACCAAAGTAATTGCTTAGACTACGCAATCAATACTATTATTCACAAAGAAATGTATTAAGGCCGATCTACTCAACAAATCAATCAAGGTTATCACAAAGATAAACCGAGTAAAGTTGTATCCCTATCCGATCAAGTTTTGTGCACACCAAAGATTATGAACTCAAACAAGAAATCTTCTTTGTCTTCAAATCTTCTTAGATCTTCAATAAACGCCTGCACACAAACAACTTGAATCTCTTGTGATCAATCACACACAGTTCTAAAGATCCCCGTCGATATTTCGATCTAGTTTGAGTGAATCTTATATCAGAAGAGAAGATTCTCAAGCATAAACAAACTAGGTGCAATCAAAAGCTCAACAACTGTTAGTCAACCAAATCAATCGAAAACTAATAATAAACTGCAATTATCTAGTTTCCCACCAACGGTACTCGTAGAGCTTCCCAATCCCAAAGAAGACTTTAAAATGAGCAGTTGTAAGAGATTTTTCCTAATTAGGGTACTTTCCTATCTGAATAGACGGCTCCACCAGTAACAACACAACTAGGTAGTTTTGCTGGCTCTAAGGATTAGTTGCTCGAAATGCAAACTTCAATATTTATAGACCAAGGAAGTTTGGACACTAAGGAATTTCCAAAACTGAATATTCTCAAAGATAAGCAATAAAGCCAAAATCGGTTTTCATAATTCCTAGAAATGCTCTGTCCAAATATTGACTGAAATCTCAGTAGAAAATCTCCAATTAGTAAATGCACATTACCGATTTTTATTTTCAAAAGATATGCATTTAATTGCTGGAAATTAAAAGCATATAAAAACTAAAAACCTTAATTAAAAGATTCTGAATTTATTTCGATCTGGGATTCTCCGTTAGTTATTAAGGGATATCTTTGAACAATAAAAGATAAGAATTACTGCACATGTTCAAAGTATGTCGACATCACTTTGTAAATATTTTTTCATATTTACAATATTGGAACCGATTTTCCACACTTCCAAACGAGTTTAGAATTGGTTCATCTGACTTCCAAGAACTATGTGATTGATTATCCTATCAAATCACCATTAATGGGTTTCACGGTTCTGCCAAAACAAAGATTCGGTTCTACCTCCATGTGGGTACTAGGATCGGTCACACTAGCTTTCCGAAAATTGATTGACTAGGTACTAGGATCGGTTACCACATAATTATGGTATTTTACTTGTGATTGGTTGCACAAGTCATAGGATCGGTTACCAATTACTAAGACTTGTTGTACCTTTTACAAGGATCGATTCCAATACTTGTGATCGGTTGCACCTCTTACTAGGATCGGTTCCCCAATATCTAGAGTTGGTCATACCAATTACAAAATATCGATCATACCATCTCAGGTGATTACTTAAGATTGGTTTCACTAATAAAAGTCATACCAATACAAAAGTCAGGCATTGTGAATAGTTTTACCAAGATACATAAACAAGTTATGAGCGTTTATACTAAACACACATATTGGTAATCCAAAGATTTGCAATGAATAACAATACCAATAAGCCTAGCTATTTCCCTTTCGATTCACACAACAAGTTTATGAATTGTACTTCCTTTAAACAAATGTAAAACATTATTTCCTAGGAAGAAATCTTCACCGATACCCATACATAATCATAATAGCATTCATACGATTATGTCGATGTCTTATATACGAAGTTCAAAAGATAGACGTTACACTTTGTATTGTAATTCCTTAATACTATGTCTAACTAGAGTATAATAATTCACAGCTTTGCAGTTATGTTTTCAATATGCACGACTTGAAAGATAGGTTAGGAATGAAACAGTTCAAGTCAGATATTACTAACCTCAAGAGGAAGGATGATGTCGTCGATGTATCTCTTTACTTCTTCACATTCTTCAAGTCTTCACATAATACTTGTAAGTGTCATATCCTGGTAACTTTCTAGCTAACCTACACGAAGTTGACTCTAGTAAATAATAAATCTAGTCTTTAAATGAGTTTTGGTTCACTAAAATATGACAACCAAACTTGACATACCAACGCTTGGTGGGTTCAACAAAGCTATGCTCTAACACTGTATATATACAAAATTTGATCTTTTATAATTATAACTACATATTAATTTATTATATATGTGGACCGGATTTTCTGTGCCGAATTCATATCTTAAACAAGGTATGCACGTATGTATGATGTTCAGAATTATCCTTGAATCACAAATAAGTTTAGGTTTTATTGAAACGAAAAACTCCGATTATACACGTCCTAAACTTTCCTCATACCCCAAATATTTAACTAGGCTCTTCATGATTAGTGGCAGTGGATGCAGGAATACGAGGGTGGTCAGGTTCAGGTAGCCATTTATCGTTCTAAATTAGAATCTGTTTACCCTCCCATGAGGACTAACAACCAAAATTTTTATTAATTCAATGTCACTAATGTTCTTCCAAAGCCAAGTTGGAATCTCCTTTCTTAGAAGTATGAAGAAGATGACCTTTCTATTTATTTTATTTTTGAAGTACTTAGCCTGGAGAGAAGTTTCCCGATTATTATTTTGAACTGTTGTTGATGGTGGATTTTTGACGAAGGCTAAAATTGACAAATCTCTTCTACTCAATTATAGAAACATGGGGACTTTATGCGTCTTTGAATCGCACTAGAAGTATAAAATTCATATTTTACATCCCGCGAGAGAATTGAAATAAAACCATTGTTTCAGGAGTCTCCAATTGATCATGTAACCTCTTTAAAGCATAAATATATATTGGCAATATTAGAGCCTCGTCTGGCCAAGCTTTCAATGTTTTATATATTTTATAATTTATACTGAATGACTAAGTATCTTCTTCTGTATCTAAAACTCACTCTGTTGAGACTTCAAAACGTCATTGGTGCTTGCTAGCACACTTCCAGATATTTCATCATTATACAAAATATGCATTCAAAACTTATATAGTACCTCCACAGTCCTCAAGACTGACCTTGTGATTTATAGACATACCTCCACCATTAGATGTATTTATCACCTCAGTACCATCATAAGAAGTAGCTTCTGGAAGAGCAGATGCATCAGAAGTAAGGTGATTATTAGCACCACTGTCAACAATCCATTCCTCATTTTCAAAAATATCATCTGCAGCTAGCATACATCCAGGTTTGCTGGTGGAGCTCTGCCTTTGTAGGAGAAATTCTGTTAGTGCATAGCTCGGTTGAGCTCACTAAACGTTGGTATGTCAAGTTTGGTTGTCATATTTTAGTATTAAAACTCATCTAGAGTCGCTTGATTAAATACTAGAGTCAACTTCGTTTAGGTTAGACTAGAAAGTATAGGAATGTTGAAACATACAAGTATTACTCCGAAGACCTGAAGAATGTGAAGAAGTGGCGAACTACAACGACGACATCATCCTTCCATTTGAGGTTAGTAATATTGACTTGAGTTGTTTCATTCCTAACCTATCTTTCAAGTCGTGTTATATTGAAAACATAACTGCGACGCTGTATATACTGTGCATATTGTATATACTCTAGTGATGTGACACGATCATAATAATATGATCATAATATTAGGGAATTAGATTATGAAGTATAACGCTTATCTTTTGAACTTCGTAGATATGACATCGACATAATCTTGTATATATTTTTATGATTATGTGAATGGGTTATCGTGAAGATTTCATCCTAGGAAACAATGTTTTACTTTTTTTTAAAGGAAGTACATTCATGAACTTGTTTTATGAATCGAAAGGAAAATCATTAGGCTTATTGGTCCGGCTATTCATTGTAAATCTTTGGATGACCAATATGTCTGAGATGGTAGAACCGATCTTAACTTATGTTATGTTATGTAACCGATCCTAAGTAATCACCATGTGATGGTATGATCGATCCTTGTAATCGGTGTGACCGATCCTAGTAATTGATGTGACTGATCCTGAGTATGTGTAATCTATCCTTGTAATTGGTGTAACCGGTCCTATTAACTGGTGTGACCAATCACAAGTAAGACCATGTGTATATGGAACCGATCCTAGTGACTAGTGTGATCGATCACAAGTACTTCCATAATTAGGTATAGCCGATCCTAGTAATTGGTAGAACCGATTGAACCCATGTATGTGATTTGGTATTTGATTAATCACATAGTAGTCCTGGAAAACAGGTGAACCAATTCTAAACTTGTTTGGAAGTGTGGTATAATCGATTAAAAGAATGCAAATCCATGTAAATATGAAATAAGGATTTGCAGTGAAAAGATGTCAACATACTTTGAACTCGAACAATAACTCTCATCATTTATTATTCAAAGATATTCCTTATTACTCAAGGTGATCCTGTGCCGAAATAAATTGAGAATCTTTTAATTAAGGTTTTGGTTTTATATACTTTGGTTACTGGCAATTAAATTGCATAAGTCCAAGGTTTATTATAACAAAAAAAACGTAATTATAAGAATTACAAGATGGGAGGCTCAAGGCCTCCCCACCCCCATAAACCAAAGGGGCAGGAAAACGCTAAAAGCTCATAAAATAAGCTCATAAACACAAATAAATAACATAAAGTGAAAAACTAGGAACATTAAAATCATTTGCGCCCCTTGTTTCCAACTCTAAAATTCCTCTTCTTGGAATGAAGACCAGCAATTATTTGTGTCAAATCAAGGTCTCCATAAGGATGCTTGCATTCATCTTCATAAATATCATCATATTCATCCTCATCTGAAGCATAATTACCACCAGGAATAAGCTTAATAGGAGATTGAGATTTTTTCTTAGGTGCCATTCTATCCATTAGCTCCTTTTTCTCCTTGAAATATTCTTGTCTAAAGGCTGTATTCCTAATAAAATTTTCACGCACTTCAATATTCTCAATGTTACTTGCCTCCTTTAATTCCTCCATAGATAAAATATTATTAATATCAAACCCGGTTGTTGTTTCCTTGTTATGATCATTGTCGCAACCTAGAGATTCCTCATTGGCCTTATTGAACTCCAAGCTAGCATCAGATTGCAAAGACCGCAAGGCCAACAGTTTTGCAGCTTTTTTGGCCACTTTTCTAGCTTGTTTCCTTGCTATAATATCTGCATCAACTTCACCCCATTCTTTCGAACCCATACTAATGTCCGAGTCACTAGAATCATCTTGTTCCTCCTCCACCAAAACCTCACTAGAATCATTAGCAAGGCCTAACTCAGAAGCTAGAGCACCATACTTGTTATTCACCACTAATTCAGATTGAAAAAGTGCATCCACGTAAGGATTTTCAAAAGATTTAAATTTAAAAGGTGTACCCTTAGTAAGGTATTTCTTACCTTTAACTGTTTTCCAATCCTCTTTAGATGACTCTTGTTTATAATTAGCCTCAGATTTATTCATGGCTTGATTTTCAGCTTGCTTGGCATGCTTATTCTTATTCACGGACTCTGACTTGGAATAAATTTCCAAAACCGAGTTGGGTACAGACCCTGGCTTTGTATTCAAACCTGGAGAGATATTCAAGGCCTGAGTATGACAATTCACGGACATAATCTCAGAGTTTTCCTTGTACACGAACTGCTGCTAAGTTTCCAAAACCAAGTTTTGCTTGGATACAGACTCAGAGTTCTTATTGGGCACGGAAATTTTCTTCTGCATAACCACGCCAGATTCCACGTTAGTCCTTGACTGAGTTTTCTTGCTAGTAATCTCCGAATTACTTTGCATACTATCTGATGGAAAAGCTTCATGAACTGCATGAACATAATTTTTACGTGCTGCAATATCCTTTTTTGCTGCAATTGCATTTTTATATCTTATTAGTTTGAGCTGAGCTTCACGATACTCAACAAAAGAGCTATTAAGCTCATCCTCCAATTGTTTATCCTTAGCTAATTCTTTCTCTTGATGTGAAGAAAATCCAACACCTTGGTCAGTTTGTGCTGTAATAGCACCAACATACTGAATACCTTCCTTTTCTTCAATATTATTGACGTTCTCTGCATGGTTTTCATGGGAAACAATAACTTCAGAATGAATGCCCTTGTATGCATTGGAACCATTGCCATTCACGTTATTTTTTCCACGTACTTCACTCCAAGCATACTTTTTATTTGGATTGTTAACCTCTTTATCATCTTTTTGAGGTTTTTGAGACACATTAAGAGATTTAGAACCTCCCAAAAGCTTGCGAGCAGCAAGAAAATTTTCGAACTTATGACCCATAAACTTACAATGTGTGCAAAACTAGATATTCTCCAAATCCTGAACTTCAACATATTGCCAAAACTCATTGCCATTAGCTTTCAAACGAATTCTTTTAGGAATTTGTTTAGAAAAATCAATATCAATAAGCACAGCAGCATAGTTTCCAACATCATGATCCAAAGTTTTCTGATCAATAGCAATTGGCTTCCCAAGAATTTTTGCAATAGATAATAGAATCCTTTTTGTCCATAATTCTATGTATAAGCCAGGGAAACTAACCCAAACAGAAGCGCAAGATGTATTTTGCCTATCCGGATCAAAATTAATAATATTCATTTACTAATTGGAGATTTTCTATTGAGAGATTTCGGAAATATTGGACAAGCTTTTATTAGAATTATGAAAAGCGAATTTTGCCATTCATATATCTTGAGAATATTTTCGGTTTTGGAAATTCCTTTGTGTCCAAACATCCTTGGTCTATAAATACCTAAGTTTGCATCTCTAGCAGACCATCCTAAGAGCCAGGCAAACTTCATTTCTTGTTGTTTCTGGTGGAGCCGTCTGTTCGGAGAGGAAAGTATCCTTATTAGGTGAAATCTCTTACGACCGCTCGTTTAAAGACTTTTGTGGGATCAAGAAGCTCTACGAGTACCGTTGGTGGGAAACTAGATAATTGCAGTTTTATTAGTTTTCAATTGATTTGATTGACTAATGGTTGTTGAAACTTTGATTGCACCTAGTTTGTTTATTCTTGAGAATCTTCTCTTCTGATATAAGATTCACTCAAAATAAATCGAAGTATCGACGGGATATTTAGAACTGTTGTTAGATCTAAAGGCATCTTGTGATAATCCATTGTTAAAAGACTCTGTTCTGTGCGTGATTGATCACAAGAGAATATTTGAAGACGAAGAAAAATTCTTATTGTTTTCGTATCTTGTGAATTGTGTGCACAAACCTTGATCGGATGGGATCCAACTAGAATCAGATTTATTCGATTGAGTGCGAATCTATACTTGACTATTTGGTTAGTTAAAGTTAGATAGATCTAACCAAACAAATGAGTTTATTAGATTAAACGGAAGAGCCTTTGTCAACAACTCATCTATATCTTGTAGCAAAGATTGATTAGAGTGGTTACCAAACAGATTCTTCCTTTGTTGTTTGGAATACGATCCAAAGGACTTGTTATTCACGTGCGTGACTCTAGAAGCCGAAGGCGCAGGGATACCGAGGGAACTAAGTATCTAGGGGTAGTCTGCTTGGTCTCAACAATACGAAGTTGGTTTAGATTTTGTATAGAGGCTTTTTTCTGAGAGTATTCAAAACTAGACTAGGTCCCGGGGTTCTTCTGCATTTGCGGTTTCCTCGTTAACAAAATGTTGTTGTGTCTTTTACTTTGATTTCCGCATTATAATCGTTTATTATAATAAAGTAAAATTCACATACGTTAACTCCATTATACTTGATAGTGATCCTATGGAGTTTGGTTATTACCGAACCTATTATCAAGTAGCACACTTTGATTGTCGTATCATCTCGATATTGTATCCATAGTCAATCACACAAGTTATCTTGTTGTCGTATTGTCTCGATCTTGTATCCATAGACGATTACACAAAGTGTGAATACATAAGTTGTTGTATTGTCTCGACTGTCCATAGATGATCACACTTGTTAAGAGGACTTATAGGTTGAAACAAAAAGATTGTGGTGTATTTGGGTACCCTCATCTTTTCAATTGGTATTAGAGCAGGCAATCACGAAAATATATAATGGGGGTGCATGTTCTCAGTTTACTGCTGAAGACTATACACTAGCAGATGACGTACATCACAATGGTAAACAACAAGCCAAATTCAGTTCGGAAAACCTTGAACTTCTTGGTGTGGTAGCATAGCTCAAGGCTCAAGTGGAACAAGGTGTTGAATTAAGTACTGAAGAGCGTATTGTTTTGGAGCTTGGAAAAAACTGGAAGAAGATTTAAATAATTTAATGAAGGTTCGTGAGGATTTGGAAAGAGCTACACATGCGAAAGTTAGTGCTGGTGGAGTTTTATCTCCGAACAAATTCACTGTGTTATAAGAAGAGTCCAATGAAGACACATAAAGCCAAACACACTTGGACTCTGGACGTGAAGAACTTGAAACCAACAAGGACTCTTTTTGCTCGGATTCAAACTTGGGCTTGCAAACACAGCCCAAGGTGAGTACTACTCAGTTAACAACAAAAGAAGAACATGAGATATTTTGTACAACTACAAAATTTGATACTCAGCAAAAGTTTTTGAAGGATTTATTTTTTCAAAAGGAGTTTATCAAATCTGCAACTTCTTATGGTCGGGTGATTCCAAGGTGAGTAAATCTTTTGTAGTAGCTTATGATAAAGTTTGTGCTCCGTATGCTGAGAGGGGTCTTTGTATTACTCAAATGCGGGTAATGAACAAGGCCATGCTTATGAAGTTGTGTTGGAAGATTTGTAATTCTAGAAAAGTTTGGGTGAGTTTTTTAAGTGCTAAATTCTTTACTAAGAATGGGCACTTAGTTAGATATACAAAGTCTTTTATTTTTCCAGGTTTTCGGTGGGTTTACCCTGAAGTTGAATTCAATTCAACGGTGCTGATAGGTGATGGCAGATCCACATCATTATATTTTGATTCTTGGTGGGGTGATATCTCTATTGCGGATATTTTAGGACCTGAGGACTTGGATAGGCAGGCTCGCGTTGCTTATATGATTTCAAATGGGGAATGGGCATTTACGGAAGATGCTTTACATACGTTCTTAGATGCTGGTATTGTTTTAGAAGACCTGCCAGTTCCGATGGGTGGGGAAGATTACAAGGTTTGGACACCGGATAACAAAGGGCAGTTCTCTGTTTCTTCGGACAAAGAGCTTATTCGCAAGAGACAGCCTATCTTGGAGGGTGCAAAATTGTTATGGAGGCCTCCTATTCATCCTTCTATTGCTGCTAGAAATTGGAAATTACTTCGTGGTGCTTGTGCAACGCTTGACAAGGAGACTTTAGATCATATTCTTTGGTCTTGTGATTTTTCTTCCAAGGCGTGGTTGTGGATTGCAGATGTTTTTGGTATTTCCCCTCACCAAAATCTCACTACATCTTATAAAGAAGCAAAGGGTAAAAGTCGTATGTTCAAGGATTTATGGTTGTTGGCTATTTTGGTTGTTATATCAAAATATTGGATGACAAGGAATGGTTTTATCTACGGTAATCAAAAGGTTAGTTGGAATTTCTTTCATAAGAAGGTTTTCAATCAAATCCATGATTACTCAAGACGTTTGAAGGGGTTCATGTTTAACAGCCAAGATGATTTGCGTGTTCTTGCTTACTTTAGAGTGCAACATAGAAGAGTGAATATTTCAGATCCTAAGGAGTGCTATTGGGTTCCTCCGAAGGTTAATGAATTGCAATTATGTTGTGATGGTGCTTCTAGAGGGAACCCGGGTAGAGATGGTGCAGGTGTGGTGGTTCGTGATTCTGATGCTAATGTATTAGGAGCTATGAGTGTTGGTTTTGGGGTTCGTACTAATTATTTGGCGGAAATCTTTTGTATTATAGTGGCTTTAGAATGGGCGATTAAATTTGGGTTTGGGGATATTTGTATTCGTACAGATTCAATGGGAGCAGTTCAGGATTATAGTAGTGATACTTTGGCAATTCTGTGGTTTCTTAGACAAAGGTGGATTGTGGTAAGAGCTAGATACAACAGAATTCGTTTTGTTCACACTTATAGAGAGGCTAATTTTTCAGCGGATGTGATGGCAAGAGAGGATGTTTTCTAGAAGATGGTGAAGGAATTAGTTATGATAACAAACCAGATTTTATTCGTTCAATTGAACTGCCAAATGTAATTTACTTCAGATTTGATTAATTTTTGTAAGATTGTAAGTTTTTGGGGTGATGTGCCTCTTTTCTTACAAATTTAGTTGTAAAACTCTTGTTATTTATTAATACATTTTGGATTTACCAAAAAAAAATCACGAAAAGATATAACAATCTATGTTTGGGGCGATCCAACCTATAAGATTTGAATTTATGGCTGATTCAGTTAATGGGAAAAATTATCCATTATGGAAATCTGCTATGAGATCTTTTCTTCAATCCCGAGATTTTATTACTTGGCTATAAATCGAAGAAGGATATGAACGGCCGAAAGTAGAATATTCGGAAACTGAGTTTAAACACTTATCATTCTATATGTATGAAGAAAGAGCTCTTGCAAAGCAGAACTCTGATGGTTTAAATGCCATAATACATGCAGTGAGTCATGATCTTTTACATCATGTCTTGTCATGTGAAACCTCTAAGGAAGCATGGGATACTCTTGAGACTGTATTTGAAGGGAATGATTTAGAAAAAGAAGGTCTTCTTCAATCCCTCTCTTCTGAATGGGAATTCCTTAGAAAGGATGATAACGATACCTTCGAGGAGTTTAACACTAAACTTTCTGAGATTGTCAATCCTTCTTTCTCGCTTGAAAAGACTATACCTGAAAAGGAAATAGTATACAAGATTCTCAGATCGTTACCATCCAGATACGAGTCTAAGAAACATGCCATAATAGAAGCTAATGATATTTTTATACTTTCCCCAAGTTCTCTTGTAGGAAAGTTAAATATATTTGATAAAGAAATTCTACTGAAGAACGAAAATGTTGGATTTAATGTCTCAGTTAATACTAATTAATCTTCGAAAGAAGTAAGTATAAATCAGACTGAGGAATGTTGTCAAGAGGATAAAACACTTGTTGAAAAATATGTTGACACAACAATTGTACTCCTAACACAGCGGATTAAGGATGTTTTATTGAAAAATAAATCAACTCCTGATGCATTATCTTTTTGTCATGAAAAAGGTGATGGATATATCCAATGTTTCAAGTGTCGTAGGTTCGGACTTATGGCAAAATATTGTTCTAGCAAAAAGGCTCAAAAGCACAACAAGGCTTGTTTTACTACCCTATATGATATCCCGGAGGAGAAACCCTATGAAGGAATATCAAGTTGCAATGCACTTTTTGCCAAAACTAAATGTGATTTTTTTAGTGAGTCTAATCAACTCCCAAAGAACTGTTTGGAAAAATTTAAGTTGGAGACTAAGGAAAATCTAAAGTTAAACAGGGAACTTGATAACCTTAGAAAATCCTTGTCAGAGAAAACTCAAGAGGCAAAGTCTGAGCAAGAGAAATTGGTTGACATTCCTAATCAACCAAAGTTGTCAGAAGTTAACAAAGGAAAAGATAATTCGTATTCAAAATCTTCTGACAATATGTTTAGTTCTTTACGTGGAAGAGATAGACACTCTGCAAACTTTTATTGGAATCTCCAACAAAATAAATTGATCAAGGCACTTCGTAAGGGCATAAGGATTTTGAAGGCTGATGAGTTTATTAGATCCGGAAAAGAAGTTGCAGACTCTTCCAATTACAATAGAAAGAAAGAACATAAAGAAACACAATCTATTGTATTCATAAATCATCCTAAGGATGTTTTTGTTACCTGCGGTGAGATTAACCCTCACCTCAACACACATTGATTGTGTTGAAAAATGCATCCTCACTTGTTGCCCAAAATATTTTTTGTGGGGAGGCATAAATTTGGGCAGAATTTGTAAGTCTGTTCTGTTAATAGGTAACAATAATCTCATGATCGATATATTTCACTATTTTTGGGATAAATATATTCGGTTTCCATAAACCAAAATGTATTGCTCCTTGATTTTCTCCTATCCTATATTATATATTCTTCTTGTCCGGAAGAAGACTATCTTGCATCAATGGAGGATCGGTGAAGGAAGGATCATCTCTAGATGATTTGGCACAATGTGCATTGATCATGACTGAAACTCAAGATGCTCTACAACCTGGTAATCTTCAAGATTCTCTGAGAAAACGGATCCTTACTGTTAGAAGTTGTATTAGGCATCTTGAGTTAATGATAAAGAATTCAAAAGAATTACTTGCTGATCTTTAATCTAAATTGTTCGAAATGAACAAACTTTCTATTAGAAAGGAAAATGCTCAGAAGAATTTGAATCCAGAATTCGAAAGTGATGTCCACAAGATTGAAGACAATAGACATCAACATTTTGATTTACTTAAATTATTAAACAACGTCTATTTTGAATAAAACTATCATGATTATCATTATTTATGGATAAAATTATTAGTTTATAATTTTTCTTATGATAGTTACCGATTACATAGACTGTGAATGAGTGTTTATATTTTTGCTATGTATTCGGTTTATGAGATGTCTGATTTCGGTTTTCATTAACCTTAATATTCGATCTCATATGATGAGACCCTTATGGTTTATGTGGCTTTTTGATTTAGCGGAATCAAATTCTAGCCCATGTTGGTAGGCTTTATCAAAGGATCATAAGGTGTTCCGATTAAAACTCATATGTAAAAAGTCACAATATGTTGAATCAATTTATGCTTACATGAGTTGTTTAGCATAACATATGTGTTTCGGGTTTTCAACTTTTTCGATATTTGTTTTGATAGTTTTCTCTCTCCTAATTTTTTTCCCTCTCTGACGAAAAGTTTAGGGTTTTCAATTTTTTTTCATCTTTTTCTTTGCTTTTCTCAATCATCCTTGGGTGATTTGAGATGGGGGATGATACTGATCCTCCCCATTCGCGGGTTCTCACTTATGCTGAAAATGTTTTAGGCAAAAAACAGTTACCAACAACAACTTTTGGATTTGAATACACTGCCAAACCCTACTTTGAAAGAAGGAAAGCCAACAGTTGTGCTTTCGGTTTCTTATTATGAAGAGGGTTGCGATATTTAGAAGTTCAGTCTTATAGGTCGTCTGGATTTCAAGGGTATTAATTTTCAAGATGTGAAGAATAGTTTTGAGCAGCAATGGAACCTAGGTCAGGGCCGTGTACAATTCATACCTATGAATAGAGGCTTTTATATCATCAAGTTGCAATCAATGGAAGATCGAGACAGGATTCTTAATATTGAGGCGTGGATGTTTGAACAACAAAAGCTTAACCTAATGGAATGGTTCCTTGGTTTTGATGCAGAAAAACACAATACTTCTCATGATACGGTATGGGTTAAGTTCCCTGGTTTGCCTGTTGAATATTAGATTGAGAAGACTGTACTGGCGTTTGGTAAATCCCTTGGTACTCCAGTTGTGGTTGATAAACGCACATTAGATCATGAATATGGTTATTACGCTTCAGTTCTCATAGATATTAACTTTGCTGAGCTTGACACTGATGGTATTCATATTATGGTTGGGGGTCGTGATTTCTGGCAACCAATTGAGATACAAAAAAGACCTAAATTCTGCACTAAGTGTAAAATAATTGGTCATGTTGATTCGGAATGTAGAAAGAAGCATAAGAATTCAGCTGGTAATGCGTTGTATCAAGCTTCAGCGTCAATACAGCTGGGTAACAATTCGATCACTCAAGAAGCGCGCGGTAATAATGTTGCTAGTGCTGGGAAAGATTGGCAAGAGCCCAGACGTAGGAAAGGAAAGACAGCTCCTGTCATTCCAATTGTGCCTGAGTTACCTAATGGAAACCAAGTTACTTTGGGTAATGTCCAGCAAGCTGATGTAAATAATGTCTCTAATGGGAATCGGATTTCTGGTGTGCATGGCCAGCATGCAAACGTTAACTGTATTCAATCAGAGCTTGAGGAAGGTGAACTGGTATCGGGGAGTGTTCAAATAGTTGTAGCAAAACAGATACAAGATGAGTTAGCCAAGTCTGAAGTTATCTTTTGCTCTGCCTTTGTTGAATTGGCAAGAACTAGACAAAGAGCAGAGGCGCAAATAGTTTTAGCTACTGGTGCTACGGAGGGTATGCCTAGTTCTAAGTCAACATTGAATTCTGAAGCGAGGGAGAGTAGGAATTTAATTGCTGATAAGACTGCTGCTAACTTATCTGACACTCATTTAACCGATGACATGTTTGTTCGAGAAAGAATTGTTTCGCCAAATCAGTTTGAGGCTTTGAATGCCGAACTTGGTTTGATTGAGGACAACTCGGTTGATTCTGGTGTTCATGCAAGTTTACAAGTTGGGTCAACACCTTTGTTTGATCAACACTCTGGAATGTGGACTTCTAGGGCGCCAGTTATTTTAGCTCGTACTTCTGGAGATTCTCGGACTGGTGGAAATTCAGTATCGATTGTTAGTACTTCTGGTGGTTCTAAGACTTCTGGAAATTCAACTTTGATTGACAGTACCAATAAAATTGCTGCAGGTTCTAGGCTTAAACCTGGAAACGGAGGGCAAAAGTTTGATTCTAATAGGTTGGCGCAGAGATTTAAGATAAATAACACTCCCAAGGTTGTTTCCCAATGAGAGTTCTCTTTTGGAACATAAATGGGATTGTGCGTGATGAGGCACAAGCTAAACTTAGAGAATATGGGTGATGTGGTCTTTGGGTATTGCTGATCCGGTGGTGGTGAATTGTTCCAAACAGGCTATTACCATTGGTGTGGAAGGTGTTCATATTTCTCTTGTGCATGCTAGTTCAGTGCAAACTACTAGGAGAAATCTGTGGAGACAGTTAGATATGGGTGCACTTCAGTTGCCATGGTTGGCAATTGGGGACTTTAATTGTGTGTTGTGTAACAATGAGAAAAATGGCGGTGCGACTCCGAGAACGGCAGTGGTGAATGAATTTAGTGATTGGTTGGATGACAATGGCCTTTTTGAAGCGGAATCCTTGGGTTCCAAGTTTACTTGGTCTAACAGGCAATCTGGAGTTCATAGAATTATTAGTAGGCTTGACAGGGTAGTGATTAATGAGTTTTGGTTGAATCGTTTTGAGAATTGGCGGTGTAAATCTCTTCCAAGGGAAGTTTCTGATCATTCTCCTCTTATTGGTTTTCCGTTTGTTAACACGAGACCAAGAAGAGCGCCTTTTCGAGTTCAAAAAATGTAGTTTGGGCGTCCCGATCTTATGCTTATGGTTGAAGATAGTTGGAAGGAACCTATTGTGGGTTCACCAGCCTTTATATATCCTCAAAAATTAAAGCGTCTTAGAATTGCAATGAAGTTGTGGAATCAAGAAGTTTTTGGTAATGTTAATGTTAGGCTGAAACAGGCTCAACTTAGACTTGAAAGTTCAATGCGTTTATCGGATGAAGACCCTTCGGATGTGGACAAATTGAACTCGATGAGAAGTGTGGCAGTAGAAGTTAATGATATTAGAATGCAACAAGTCATTATGTTGAACCAAAAATCCAGAAATCAGTGGTTAGTTGAAGGGGCTAGTAATTCTAATTTCTTTCAGAATTTTATTCGTATTCGTAGGAGTAGTAATACTATTTCGGAATTGGTGGATGCTAATGGGGTAACGGTGACTGACTGTAATTAGATTCGTAACCTTATTGTTGATTATTATGAGGCAAAGTTTAATGGTGATGATTCAGTTCCAGTTGAAGCTCTTTTTAATATTGATCATAATAATATTTCTCTTGAGGAGAGTGCTAGAATGGATCAGTTTCCCTCAATTGATGAGATTCATGCAGCGGTTTTTAATTTGGGTGCAGATAGTGCGCCAGGGCCGAACGGGTTTGATGGTTTTTTCTATAGGCATTGTTGGGAGATTATCCGGGAGGATTTGGTTAATGCTATTATGTTTTGTTGGTCTAATAGATTCATTCCTCACGGCGTGAATTTTAGTCTTCTCATGCTTCTGCCTAAAGAGAGAGGTGCTAATACTCTTCGTAACTTTAGGCCGACCGGTCTTAGTAATTTCTTTTTTAAGATTTTTACTAAGATTTTATCTATGAGGCTTGGTAGTGTTTTGGATAACTTGATTTCTGAGGAACAAGTGGCGTTTATGAAAGGGAGAAATATCCATGAAAATATTAGTCTAGCTTCAGAGATGGTGAATGAAACACAGATTAAGCTGAAAGATCGTAATGTTGGGTTAAAACTTGATATAACTCAGGCATTTGACGCGGTTTGTTGGACTTTCATCTTGGAGGTGTTTCGAAGATATGGGGTTTTTGAGAGTTGGTGTGACTGGATTCTCCAAATTCTCAAGTCTGCTAGAATTTCGGTTCTCGTCAATGGTAGCCCGGAAGGTTTCTTCAGTATTGATAGAGGGCTTCGTCAGGGTGACCCTTTGTAGCCTCTTATTTTTGTGTTGATTGAGGATGTTTTAAGCAGAAATATCCCGAAACTCTTTCGTGAGGGCAAGATGACTCATATGGTTAATAGAAAAGGTATTGCTCCTACCCATCTCTTTTTTTCTGATGACATTATGATTTTCTGTAAAGGGAACATTAAGAGTTTGAGAAATCTGGTGGATTTGTTGGGTTTATATCAACGTGCTTCGGGTCAAACAGTAAGTCGAGAGAAGAGTAAACTATATTTTGGTGGTGGTTCTTTGAATAGGAGAGCTACTATTTCTGCTTTTCTGGGGATGCCTATTGCTATTTTTCCAGATAGGTATTTAGGGGTTAAGGTTATGCCTGAAGCCATTAAATATCATCATGTAGCCAATGTTGTTGAGAAGATCAAAGAAGAACTTGCAGGTTGGAAGGGAAGGATGCTTTCTTTTCAAGATAGAGTGGTGTTGGTAAAATCTGTGTTAGCTAGTTATTCGATTCATAATATGGCTGTTTATAAGTGGCCAAGAAAATTTATTCATGAGTGTGAAGTTGCAATTCAGAATTTTTTATGGTCTGGTGGTTCAAAAGTGAGTAGGTCTTTTGTTGTGGCTTATGACAAGATTTGTGCTCCTTATGAGGAAGGTGGTTTGGGTATAACTCAATTGAGTGTTACGAATAGAGCGCTTCTTATGGGTCTTTGGTGGAAAATTCGTAACTCTAATAAGGTTTGGGCTCGTTTTCTTCGAGCCAAATTTTTCATGAGGAATGCTAAGTTGGTTCATTATGTGAAATCTTCTATTCTTACAGGTATTAAATGGGTTTAATCTTTGGTGGAGGATAATTCTAAGGTTTTAATTGGTGATGGCCGTAATACTTCTCTTTACTATGATGTATGGTTGGGGGATGTAGCTATTGCTGATTTACTTGAAGATTATGCTTTGGATTGTGCTATTTTGGAAGGTGATATGCTGAATGAAGGAGGCTGGAATTTGAGTGAAGAATGTCGGAATAATTTGCTAGCTGCTGGTTTCGTTGAAGAGGATTTTCCTAGGACTTTGAATGGTGTTGATCGCAGGGTTTGGAAGCCCAATTACACAGGTAGTTTTACTGTCAGTTCTGCGAAATCCTTAATTCGCAAGAAGTATGCTAAGCTGGTAGGACCAAATTTGTTATGGAGGCCGACTGTGCACCCTGCCTTGGCTGCGAGGAACGGAAAATACTAAGAGGAGCTTGTGCTACGCTTGACAAGGTTAAAAGTCGCTTTAAAATCCAGGTTGTGAATAAATGATGTTTGTGTAATAGGGAGGAAGAAACGTTAGATCATTTGACGTGGTATTGCGATTTTTCTATCAAGGCGTGGAGCTAGTTATATGATATTTTTGGAAATGCATTCTCATTTAAATCTGTGTAATACCTACAAAGATGCATTTTTTTTTGTTGGTAAGTCCAAAAAGAATTAAAGAATAGCAAAAATACAAAACAGAGTATGTAGCAAGAAAAGAGGTCAGAGAGACCCCAAAAACTTACTATTTACTTGAAACGAAAATAAGATACATTTGGTAATTCAATAGACAAGATAAAATCAGGCCTACAAAGCTGCACCGGGAAGGAGCAACATGATAAGGGAACTTTGGTTGATTACTGTTTTGGTCGTAAGATCTGAACTGTGGATGACACGCAATCGCTTTGTTTATGAAAACAAGAGGATTTGCTTGGGGATTCTTTAAAAAATATTTTTTTAATCAGGTGATGGAGTACTCCAGGCGGCTCAAAGGGAACATGAACAATACATTGGAGGACTTAAAGGTTTTGGATTTTTGTTAAGGTCTCTCATAGAAAGATGAAGTCGCTGGTACCAGTTGAATGCAGGTGGGATACTCCGGCTTTTGGAGAGTTGTTGCTTTGATGTGATGGTGCTGCTCGTGGGAATCCGGGCATAGCTGGAGCTGGAGTTGTTGCAAGGGATCATGAGGCTAATGTGGTTGGAGCTATGAGCATTGGTTTTGGTATAACCTCAAACTATCTTGCTGAAATCTACGGGATTATTATAGGGCTGGAATGGGATGTTCAATGGGTGTTTTGCACGTTTGTATTCGATCGGATTCGAAGAGTGCAGTGTTGGCTTTTACTACTTCCAAACTGCCATGGTTTGTTTGGCAAAGGTGGAGGGACGTTTCTTCTATGTTTGAGGCTATTCGGTTTGTCCACACATATAGAGAAGTTAACTTTGCAGCGGATAATATGGCAAAAAGGGGTTGTGCTCTTCCTAATGAAGAAGGAAGACATTATACAGGGAGACCTGATTTTTTAAATTCAGTTGAATATCCTAATGTATCTTGTTTTCGTTTCAAATAAATAGCAAGTTTTTGGGGTTTTTCTGACCTCTTTTCTTGTTGCTTGTTTTGCTTTGTAATTCTACTATTTATTAATTCATTTTGGACTTACCAAAAAAAAAAAATTCAACTTTTTCTATTGGCATGCATTAGTTAAAACCTTTTCAACCTTTCTCTGGTAAAGGTTGTTTTTGTTGTTGTTCTTTAATTCTTGCGAGAGGATGAAAACACACTGGGGGAGAGTTCTTATTTGAACTCGCGCTTAATGATATATCTTTCTGGGGATAAGAGGTTGCAGAATTTGAGGTAACAAATTTTTTAGGTAATCATTTTCCTGTTTAAGAAAATCCTGTTCATATTGCATATATTTTTGCTTTTGCTTAACAAAATTTCGGTACAATTGATATGTTCCATTATATTGTGTATGGATGTGTGTGTGATTCAACTGTTTCCGAGTAAGAAAATAACTGTGTCAATTTATTTGGTTTACCGTTTGGTATCTTCTTTATTGTTGGGTATCAAGTGTTTTTGCTTAACGAATTTCGGTGCAACTGCGGTGTTATAATGTTTATGTTTGTTTCAATTGCTTTCGGTTAAAAAATAATTGTGCAAGTCAATTTATTTTGGTTTGTATTTATTGTTTATGGCATAACAAAATACGGGATCATTTTTTTAGTCCAAACTAATTCCGGATAAGAGAAACTGAGTTAATTTTGATCTTAGTTAGACTTATCAAACTGGGGGATTTGGTTATTCAAGTCTAATCGAATGCCTTGACAAGAAAGATTAGTTAACTAACCTAGTGTTTTTCTTGTCTGAAGAGAAAGGTCTGAGTTATTGTCTGAATAATTAGAGCCTGGTGAGAGAAATAAAGTTAATTCTGATCTTTATTTTGGTTTTATCGAAATAAGCGATTGTACATACACAATCGGTTTAACAAGGGAATTAAGTTTCTTAGTCGATATGTTAAACTATTAGGGAAAATTGCTTCGGGAAATTGTTTCCTTGATAACATATTAAAACTAAATTACTTGTAGTTTCGGTTTTAATATTGGCTATCTAAAGTGGTATGTGAAACCTTCGTGCTTAACTCGTATAGGTTGTTTACAAGTCTTTTAGATTTGTAAGATCCTTTCGGTCTTTATTTGCTCGAACCATTATCATTTTATGAAAAAAGGGAGAGAAATATATGGAGTAAAAAAAGTGATTTTCAATCACTAAGGAAAAAAAAATTGTGCTTAAACGTTATATCTAACGAAAGAGTAAAGCATTGACTACAAAAATGGGAATAACAAAGATGTTCGGATTGAATATTTACCTAGCTTACCTTTAGGGGGAGAAAATATGTTGTTATTCAAATGCCAAAAACGACATTTATTGATTGAATTATACACGTTATTGTGATGTTGAAACTTGGAATCGAGCGTATGTAAAATGAATTCTTTTGTAATTTTTTTATCCATATGTATACAAGTTATCATGTTATTTCTAACACCTGAGGTCTGTGCTTTTATGAATAGACTCTGTATACTGAGGTCTGTGCTTTTATGAATAGACTCTGTATAGATGTTTCCATCCACTCAGATTGGTTCCTCAACTCCTACAACCAAGATGCTTCCATCCACTTAGATTGGTTAGTGTCATCCTTAATAAGCATAAATTTCTAGGCTCTGGAGTTTAATTATTGCAACTAAAAAGTTTCTCCCATACCCGCAAAATTAAATTTAACATTGTCCTCAATGTTCTAAAGATAAAATTAAAAGCATGATGATAAGTGTGTAAACACGACAATTTTACATCTCAATTTATAATTTTTAGTTCTCTATTTTGTACAATTTGATGGTTTTGTTTAGTTTTGTAGTGTTTGGAAAATTAAACTGGAATGCGATAAAATGCCAGGACTTTGCACGTAAAATGATATAAATAGCCAATCCGACTATCTCAAGGCACTATCGTTATTGGTTCTTGGACCATAGTAGACAGAGCCAGTCAGGAAAAAAAGAAGGAAGGCCCTGCTCCACATTTCCACACAACTCCACAAGCTCCCCACACTCAATTACTCGTATGCATGCAATTATACTACACAAGGAAATAAAATCCATATATTTAATAATGGGAAGATATTTGTCAATGAATAAATGAAGGAAAATCAGGGAAGAATGCTAAATGTCAACATCATAAAGGAGATATAAAAAGTGAAAGGAATGATTTGAATATTTTGGAAGTTTCCATTACATATTAGGAAGGAAATAGGGAGGATTTGAATTCATTTAACAAATGAATCTAAACCAGCACAATCATGACCGTGCATGCAAGATTTGAAGAATTAATTAAAAATCCCACCACTATGGAAACTAAAGGAAGTGGTAGGCTATATAAAGAGGGGGGTCGTCAGTTTTGGAGGACTTACAAAAAGTTTGGGAAGTTGCTCACGTTTTTCACTTTGGAGGCTTTTGTCTTTTCATTGATTTGTCCATTGTTTGGTTCTTGGTAAACTAAGAAAAAGAAGTGAATAAATCCATTGTAATCAAAATTAAGGTGAGTATTGCTTAGTTACATTGCTTGGCACCGAAACGGCTCCGTCTTGTAAGCATTTCTATTCAAATAAATATGATGGTTTATTTCTTTTCTTTATTTAATTTTGTCATGAGTAGCTAAATTTCTATCTAGGATTAGAGAGGAAGTCGTACTATGTGTGCTAATATGTTTTGATTATTTTCCATAACAATTCTCTTGATCCTTATTCTCGATTCGTCACGATGATGATTTTCTTCATGTGCCCTATAATACTTAAATAGTGACTTATATATTCTTTGTTAGAGACTAGCATTTAAAAGTGAAGAAGATTGTTAATTCTTTGAGAAAAATAATTGTTTGAAAAGATTTATTTTCCGAGACGTATTATTTGTCCTAAATCATCTTGTGTAATTTTGAGATTGATTATTTTCTATAACAATTCTCTTGATCCTTATTCTCGATTTATCACGATAATGATTTTCTTCATGTGCCCTATAATGCTTAAATAATGACTTATATATTCTTTGTTAGAGAATAACATTTAAAAGTGAAGAAGATTGTTAATTCTTTGAGAAAAATAATTGTTTGAAAAGATTTATTTTCCGAGACGTATTATTTGTCCTAAATCGTCTTGTGTAATTTTGAGAGAGTGTTATAGGGAATAGTTACAATCATTTAGTATGCGTAGTAGTGATGGAATCTTGACATCCTAGACTGCTTTAATTGAATACAAGAATAATTTTTAGCAATTTTTATCTAGTAATCTTTTCTTAATTAGTCTTAAAAACCGAATCCTTAAAAAGAGTCCGAGAATCGAATTCCTTACCTCCACTGTAAAAACTACACCAGTTTTTGGCGTCGCCGACACGGACTTTCCTTTAGGCTAGGTTTTAGATTTTTATCTTTTCTTTTTAGTGTTTTTAGTGTTTTTTTTTTTAGTTTAATTAATTTTTTTTCTTTGATTTTACTTGGGTATTTTTCTTATTTTTATTGTGCAGGTAATATTCTTCATTTATTGTGGAATTGCCTACCAAAAGAGGTAAGTAATAGAAACCATTTTTTTAATTCTTTTAGGTTTTATTTCCTTTTGTACATATTTCCTTTATTTTCTATTATTTATTTATTTTTTAAAAAACACGCACACACCAATTGCATTTCGTCTGGCACCGATTTTGGGAAAACACGTGGTTTAGTACGGTGAACCCTCTGGCGTTATCATCCGAAACACCACAAACCTCAACCCAGTACCTGTGACCAGTCTTTGACTGTAGGTATATTTTGCTGTAGGTAACCCAAGCTTACCTGATTTATTGAACCCCAGCATTTGCATGTGCACAATTTCTTGCTAAACACTGGTATTCTTGCTTGTGTATGCGACGTAACGGGTAGGAGATAGACTTGTAGAAAACAACCTTTTTAATTTGAGTCCGACCCGTTACACGGATTTAGGTGGTAATTCTATTTTTGTCGACATGGTTAGTGATGATGAAGCCCCGCCGACCAAAACCCTTAGAGATAGGATGAACCCATCTAGAGTGGTACGTGACCCAGGAGTTGTTTTACCGTCTACTACTGTGAAATTTGACATTAAACCTGGGACATTTAACATGCTTCGAAAATTTAGGGGAATAGAGAATGAAAACCCATATACCCATATAAGAGACTTCGAGATGATTTGTGACACAATGAATTATCCGAAGTCACCAAAGATGTGCTTAGGTTGCGTTTGTTTTCTTTTTCCCTAGAAGAGAGAGCCAATGAGTGGTACCATTTGATTCTATCTAAAACAATCACCACCTGGGATGGCCTTGTAGAGGTCTTTGTTAAGAAGTTCTACCCACACCACAAGACTGCTGCTGTTAGGCAGTCTATCCAAACCTTTAAGCAGAAAATAGGTGAGAGCCCACATGATTACATAGAAAGGTTTAATGAATTGTTATACCAATGCCCACACCATGGCTTTGAGAAAGGCCACATGGCCCAAATTTTATATGAGGGCCTAGATAGTGAAACCAGAATGCAGGTAGAAACAATTAGTGGTGGAGAATTTACCCATCAAGACCCAGAGGTATATTTTGACGAGTTTGTCGAGTTAGCTGATAAAACTAGACAATGGGCAATGAAGGAGACCGAAATAACTAGGAACCCTATCCATAGGGTCAATATAGTCGATAATGGGTCTGATATCCTTAGGCGTCTAGAGGCCTTAGAGATGAACCAAGGGTCTAACCAGACTATGAGTTGTAACAGTGAGCCCAAAACCTATCCATGTACCATTTGTGGTGATCAAAGTCATATTGGACCTCACTGTCCTCTGTTTTACCCTAATGAAACTACTCGTGACTAGGTTAGTGTCCTACATGGTGGTATGAACTCTAAATATGAGAGTCGACCCAAGTTCGATCCCTATTCTAATACCTATAACCCTGGTTGGAGACATAATCCTAATTTTTCATGGTCCAAAGGTGCCCATCAGGGTATCCCATCTAGCAAACCACCACTAGGTTTTCCTAGAAACTAACCTCAACCGAGCTCAGTCGACCAAAAGGTGTCGTCTCTAGAGGAAACTCTAAGACTATTTATTGAAGGTAGTGTCCGAAATAATGCCGAGACTAAACAAAATTTTGACACTTTATGTCATAGGTTCGATGAAATTCAATGTAACCAACAAAACAGTGATCGAGCTATTGTCAACATAGAGACACAAATAAGTTAACTGTCAAACAGGTTAAGTGATAGGGAGAATGGGAGATTTCCTAGCCAACCGACTCCGAATCCCAAAGGAGTTAACCAGGTTAATGGGTCAGGTAGTTCTAACCACAACGAACATGTCAAAGCATTTGTCACCCTTAGGAGTGGTAAAACATTAGAGTACTCGGTAGAACCACCTAAGGAAAAGAGTCCAGCTGAAAAAGAGACTGAAGTTTATCAAACTTCGTCTAAAGACCCTAATGAGCCCGAGAGTGCTAAGAGTCCAAGTGAGGAAAATATCCCTGAGAGAGTATACGTACCACCTGCACCATTTCCTCAGAGACTCGCTAAGAAAAAGCCTAGTACATATGTGAAATCCTAGACATCTTTAAGCAAGTTAAGATCAACCTTCCCTTGTTAGATGCAATAAAACATGTACCGACTATGGCCAAGTTCCTAAAAGAGATGTGTATTGTCAAGAAAGACGTGAGTGTCCATAATAAAGCATTTTTGACCCAACAAGTTAGTTCCATAATCTCACAAAAGTACCCAGTCAAATTTAAAGATCCTGGTTGCCCTACTGTCACATGTGTCATAGGTAAACAAACGATAAACAATGCTCTATTAGATCTCGGGGCTAGTGTGAATCTGTTACCGTTCACGGTATATGAACAACTTGGACTAGGTGAGATGAAACCAACTAGGATAACACTACAGTTAGCCGATAGGTCAGTCAAAATCCCACGTGGAATTATTGAAGACGTTTTGGTTCAGGTAGAAAACTTTATCTCCAGTTGACTTTGTGATTTTAGACACTCAACCTGTCTTTAGTCAAGATATTAATATCCCAATCATCCTAGGTCGTCCGTTTCTAGCCACTGCAAATGCAGTCAAACATTGTCAAACTGGCCTAGTAGAATTTTCCTTTGGGAATCAGAAAAATCTCGGTGAACGTTTTGAAGGCGTTACAAGCCCAACCGGACCCTGAACGCTATGAGTCTATATGCATGATTGATTCTCTAGTTGAGAATACCTTTACCACCAATAGTGTTAGCGATCCTTTACAGGCGTGCTTGGCCCACTTTGGAGCCTACTATGATGAGGTTAGTCATTTTGAAGAAGTTAATGCGTTGTTAGATTCTACGCCAGTAATAAATTATGGTAAATGGCAGCGTAAACCAGAACCTCTTCCGCCGACCATAGATAAACCCCTCCCATCATCAGTTAAGCCCCCCACCCTTAAACTAAAGCCGCTACCAGATACACTATAATATGTATTTCTTGGTAGTGAAAATACTCTTCCTGCCATAATTGCCTCTGACTTAGAGCCCGATCAGGAAAGTAGACTAGTTAGTGTTATTCGTGAGCAAAAGACTGCAATAGGGTGGACTATAGCAGATTTGAAAGGAATTAGTCTTGTCTATTGTATGCACCACATCTACCTAGAAGAAGGTGCCAAAACCTCAAGAGAAATGCAGAGACGTTTGAATCCTAATATGAAGGAAGTTGTTCGCACTGAAGTGCTCAAGTTGTTAGATGCGGGTATCATACACCCCATCTCTGATAGTAAATGGGTCAGTCCTGTCCAGGTTGTCCCAAAGAAGTCTGGGATTACGGTAGTTGCGAATGAGAACAATGAATTGATACCTACCCGTGTTACCACCGGGTGGAGAGTATGTATAGACTACCGTAATATGAACTCAGCCTCTAGGAAAGACCAATTTCCTTTACCATTCATCGACCAGATGTTAGAAAAATTAGTTGGCCACAACCACTATTGTTTCTTAGATGGATACTCTGGGAAAAAGGGAAAAAAGAAAAAACATAATGAGAGGAGAGATAAACTCTGGCGAAAACACTAGGGTTTAGGATTTTTTCACGTAGGTTTCATTCACTTTGGATTCAATATGGTAGAGGATAATCATAGTTCATCACGGATTCAGCAACACCAATCCTTTGCGGACAAGGTAAAGGCAAAACAAACCCTAAAGCCAACAGGATTTGATATTACTAGTTTACCTAATCCTACTCTGATTGATGGAGAGCCGTCCCTTGTTATACCTGCGGACTTCTATGAAGAGGGTTGTAAACCCTTTCAACACAGCTTCACTGCAAGATTAAACTTCACGGGACTGAAGTTCTTTGAGGTAAAAACAGTTTTAATCTCTCAATGGCAGATTAATCCTAATTGTGTTAGGTTTATGACTATGGGAAAAGGTTTCTTTGTTATTATGCTACAAGATGAGGAAACTAAGGAGAGAATCAGACGTACAAAGTGGTTTGTTCAACAGCATGAACTCAAGTTGATGGATTGGTACCCAGGTTTTGATCCTGATCGTCAAAAAACTTCCCATGCAAACGTATGGGTTCACTTTCCTAGTTTACATGCAGAACTATGGACTGAGAAGAACTTGTTATCAATGGGAAAATTTTTAGGGACTCCAATTATGGTTGATCAAAGAACCCTAAATCTGGAGTATGGAAACTTTGCCTCAGTTTTGGTAGATGTGGATTTTGCAAAACATATTCCAAGTAGAATTAAGATAACAGCTGGGGGGAGGACGTTTTGGCAATACTTGGATATCCCAAAATCACCTAAATTCTGTATGAAGTGCTGCATAATTGGTCATAATAATGATCAATGTAGAAGACAACCAAAGAATGATGAGAAATCGTCTAAGGCTGATGCGAAAGGGGAGTGGCAGAATGTGCGTAATAGGAGAAACCGTAAGGTAGGTGCTGGAGAGGATGCAACCACGGCTGGTGAGGGTACAAACGCTGTTGCTGTAGGTGTTGGCGCTGCTGTAGGTGGTGTGAACGTTGGTGCTGTTGTGGTTAATGAGGTTGTTAACGGTGCTGGTGATAATGTGGATGAATCTCTTGCTGTAGGGCATGGTGGAGCTGTGGTGAATGGGGTGGTTGAAGCTGGTATAGTGGAGAGTGTTGTTGGTTTGGAGCAAACTGTTCAGCTAGAGAATGAATTAGCGTCTTCTGAAGCCAATCTTCATGCAGCGACTGAAGCTTTTGAGAAGGCTAAGAAGGCGTTTGCTTTGAAAAAGGGTTTGGCTAGTGGGTTGTCAATGGTTGAAATTGCAACCTCATCTAAGTAAACTAAGAGTGGTGATAGATCTAATCACTCTAGTGATAGGAATGAGGCTAGTTCTTCTTTGACGCCGGTTGAGGCTGGTAATAAGTCTAAGTCTTTGCAATACATGGTGGTTGATAATATTGAGGATATATCAAGCTACAGAGCGGTTGCTGAAGCTCCTATTGTGGTTTCTCCTAATAAGTTCAATGTCTTGAATGATGAGTTGGGTGTTGAGAATGATGATGCTGAACACTATTCGGGAGGGGGTTCGGATGCTGCTGAAAACTCTTCTGGAGGTAGTTCGGATGAAGAGTTGACGCCGGAGAAAGCTTCATCAGGTGTTAAGTGGGCGGAAATACCAGTGGATATGCCAAAGAAAAGTAGGAAACCAAGCAGGGTTTTGCTTACAAGTTATAGTTCTTCTCAGCAACATTTTAGTGATTCCAAATCAGATTCGGATTCTGAAGTGAATGCTTTGGGAAACCGAGTTAGAAAGGGTGTCTCACCTGTTTTACAAAGTAGGATTCCTAGCAAGATTCCACAAGCTATTCATAAATATAAGAATATTGTTTCCTGATGATAGTTCTCTATTGGAATATTAATGGGGTGGCGAAGGTGGAAGCGGGTAGTAAGTTACGTAAGTTGGTGCATGAGTTCAGGCCGGTTGTACTTTGTATTGCTGAGCCTAAGATTCGTTGCACTGACAATGTTATGATAAGGTTAAATTTGGCTGGTTATAATAAAAAGGTAATTCATAATTCTACTTCTAGTTCTTTGGGTAATTTGTGGATTCTTTGGGTTGATTGTATTGAGGAGCCGGTGGTGATTAATATGTCTAGGCAGGCCATAACGGTTAAAACTGAGGGGGTATTTATCTCTTTTGTTCATGCTAGTTATATTCAAGTGTTTCGAAGGAGGCTTTGGAGTCAACTTGTTGCTGTTGACGCAACTACTCCTTGGTTGGTTATGGGTGATTTCAATTGTGTTCTTCGTCAAGATGAAAAGAAAGGGGGTAGGGTAACTCGTATCTCTTGTATTAATGAGTTTTCTGATTGGATGGAGGATAATAACTTGTTTGAAGCTGATTTGTTGGGGTCTAAGTTTACTTGGACCAATGGCCAGGCTGGTGTTGGAAGAATTATTAGTAAGTTGGATCGTGCTATTATTAATGAACCCTGGTTGTCTAAGTTTTCGAATTGGCGGTGTAAAGCTCTTCCTAGGGAAGTTTCTGACCATTCGACTCTTATTGGTTTTCCTTTTTGTGATCCTCGGCCTAGACGTGCTCCTTTTCGTATTCAGAAGATGTGGTTTTCTCATCCGGATTTTTTGAAGATGGTGGAGTTATCTTGGATGGCGCCGGTGTATGGTAATCATGGTTTTATCTTTCCTTTCAAATTGAAGCGGTTGAAGGAGGGATATAAGTTATGGAATCAATCTTTTTTGGCAATGTCAATGCTAGATTAAAGCAAACTCGTAAGTTTGAGGTAGCTAGTAGAATTCAGATAGATCCTTTTGATGTTTCTAAACTTAATATATGAAGGATGCTCTTGTTGAGGTTATATTCAGGCAGCAGATATAATGTTAAAGCAAAAATCTAGAAATAAGTGGTTGTTGGAGGGTTCTAGTAACACTTCTTTCTTTCACAACTCTATTAAAATTCGTAGAAGTGCTAATACAATCTCGGAGCTTGTTGCTGAAGATGGGAGTACTATTACCGATCCGGTTCATCTTAGTGCTCATGTGGTTTCTTATTATCAGGCTAAATTCAATGGTGAGGATAGTCAGGTAAGTGAAACTCTTTTTGATTATGATCATGATTCTATTACTGTGGAGAGTCGCATATGTTGGATGCTATTCCTACTTGTGATGAGATTAAACAGGCGGTTTTTGATTTGGGAGCTGATAGTGCGCCTGGTCCGGATGGTTTCTCGGGGTGTTTTTATAGACATTGTTGGGAGATTATTCATAGGGATCTGATTTTAGCGGTTACTTATTGCTGGTCTTCTAAAACCATTCCTAATGGGGTTAATTCTAGTCTTATTCTTTTGCTTGCAAAGGTTAGGGGAGCTGCTAGTTTGAAGAACTTTAGGCCGATTGGTTTAAGTAATTTCTTCTTTAAGATTTTTACTAAAATCTTGGCTACGAGGCTTGGTAGTGTGTTGGGTAAGTTGGTGTCTGAAGAGCAAGTGGCTTTCATGAAGGGAAGGAATATCCATGAGAATATTAGTTTAGCTTCTGAGATGGTGAATGAATTGCACATCAAAAGGAAGGACGGTAATTTGGGTTTGAAGCTTGATATCTCTCAGGCTTTTGATACTGTGAGCTGGTCTTTTGTTCTTGAAGTTTTTAGAAGGTATGGTTTTTCTGAAGATTGGTGCTCTTGGATTTGGAAAATTCTGAATTCGACGCGTATTTCTATTCTTCTTAATGGTAGTCCGGAGGGTTACTTCAAGATTAATAGGGGTTTACGGCAGGGGGACCCTCTTTCTCCTCTTATTTTTGTTTTGATTGAGGATGTGCTTAGTCGCAACATCACTAAACTCTTTCAGACTAAGGATATGTCTTATATGGTTAAGCGTAAGGGTATTGCTCCAACTCATTTATTTTTTGCTGATGATATTATGATTTTTTGCAAGGGAAATATGAAGAGTGTGAAAAATTTGGTGAAACTTTTGGAGAATCACCAGCAAGCTTCAGGTCAGAGGGTTTGTAGGGAGAAGAGCAAGATTTACTTTGGTGGTGGGACTTTGAGTAGGCGCCAGACCATTGCTACATTCATGGGTATGGAAATTTCTAACTTTCCTGATAGGTATTTGGGAGTTAAGGTGATGCCGGGAGTGGTAAAGTATAGTCACATCAGCAACGTTGTTGATAAGTTGAGGGATCAACTTTCGGTTCTGAAAGGTAAGATGTTATCTTTTCAAGATAGAGTTGTGCTTGTTAAGAATGTTCTTTCGAGCTATTCCATTCATAACATGGCTATGTACAAATGGCCGGTAAAATTCACTCTTCAATGTGAGCGTGTGATTCGTAATTTTCTGTGGTCGGGTGATTCTAATCTTTCTAGAGCTTTTGTAGTAGGTTTTGATAAGATTTGTAGTCCTTTAAAGGAAGGTGGTCTTGGGATCACTAGTCTAAGGACTATGAATAAAGTTTTGCTGATGAAATTGTGGTGGTCTATAAAGTCTTCTCGTAAGAGGTGGGCTCGGTTTTTGGAAGCCAAGTTCACTTGTAGGGATGGTGATATTTAGATGGCGGGGGTAAAATCTTCTATTCTTCCTGGTCTTCGTTGGGTTCATAAGGAGATGGTGAATAACACGAAGTGTTTTATTGGTGATGGTAGGGATACTTCTTTATTCTTTGATATTTGGTATGGAGATACAACCTTATCTAGCGTTTTAAATCGCACGGATTTAGACAGATCAGCTCGTGTTTGTGATATTATTGTGCAAGGAGATTGGCAGATTCAAGGAGTTCATTTGAAGCTCCTTTTAAGTGTTGGTGTGGTGCAACAAGATTTACCAAAAATTCATATGGGAGTGGATAGACGTATTTGGATGCCTGATTTACAAGGTAAATTTTCTGTCAAGGCAGCTAGGGAGTTGATTAGGAAGAAACATCCTATTTTGAGGGAGGCGTGGCTGTTATGGAAGAGGGTGGTGTATCCTTCATTGGCGGCTCAGAACTGGAAGTTTATTCATGGTGCGTGTGCAACTCTTGATAAGGTACGAAGCAGATTTAAAATTCAACTTGCATCTAAATGTAGTGTGTGTCAGATTGAGGAGGAGTCTCTCCAACATATTCTTTGGAGCTGTAATTTTGCGCGACAAGCTTGGGAGTGGATTGAAGGTATTTTCAAAATTAAACCTCATTATGATATTATTTATTCTTACCAAGAGGCAAAAAATCATAGTGGTATTGTTAAGGATCTGTGGTTGGTAGTGAATTTGGTTGTGCGTTCAGAATTATGGTTCACTAGAAACAAAAAAGTGTATGAAAAGAAGAACCCTTGTTGGTCTTTATTTCAAAAACGTGTTTTTAGTTTGATGCAAGAATATTCAGTTCGTATGAAGAGTTATATGCATAATTCTTTGGAATACTTGAGACTTCTGGAGTTTTTTTCGAGTTCGGCATAGAAAGGTGAAGTTTACTGATCCTAAGGAGTGTTTTTGGTTTCCTCCTAATACTAATGAATTGCTTTTGCACGGATGGTGCCTCAAGAGGTAATCCAGGGGTGGCGGGAGCTGGTGTTGTTGCAAGGAATGCAAATTGTGAAGTGGTTGGTGCAATGTGTATTGGATTGGGAGTTACTTCTAATTATTTGGCTGAATTGTATGGTATTATTGTGGGTATCGAGTGGGCAGTTCAGTGGGGATATGCTTGCATTGTTATTAGATCAGATTCTACAAGTGTGTTGAAGGATTTGGAAGAAGATAACGTTCCTTGGTTTGCTAGGAAAAGATGGATGGAGGTTAAAGGTTTATATGGTTCAATTCGTTTTGAACATTCCTTTAGAGAGGCAAACTTTGCAGCTGATGCAATGGCAAAACGTGGTTTCTTATTAGAGGATGGGGTTGGTTTTCACTTTGAAGGTCGCCCAGTTTTCTTAAGTTCAATTGAATCTCCAAATGTAATTTATTATCGTTTTAAATAGGTTTTAGGAGTTTTTGGGGTCACTCTGATCTCTTTTCTCCTATTTCTATCTTGTAAATATCTTTTTTATCAATATAATTTCTTGACTTAGCAAAAAAAAAAATTAGATGGATACTCTGGTTATAACCAAATCCCTATAGCACCAGAGTACCAAGAGAAAACAACCTTCACATGTCCATTTGGTACTTTTGCTTACAGGCGTATGCCTTTTGGGTTGTGCAATGCACCCGCAACATTCCAACGGTGCATGCTAAGTGTCTTCTCGGACATGGTTGAGCGATTTCTCGAGGTCTTCATGGATGATTTTTCGGTTTTGGATCCTCTTTCGATGAATGTTTGCACCACCTTACACTAGTTCTAGAACGTTGTACAGAAAAGAACTTAGTCCTTGATTGGGGAAAATGTCATTTTATGGTTAAATCTGGAATAGTGTTAGGACATGTGGTGTCCTCTAATGGAATAGAAGTTGATAAAGCCAAGATTGACCTAATTTCAAAATTAAGACCACCTAAGAATGTAACAGATGTTAGATCTTTCTTTGGCCATGCTGGATTTTATCGTCGTTTCATCAAAGACTTTAGCAAGATTGCCTTACCTCTATCGAACCTACTTGCTAAAGATACTGCTTTTGTATTGGATGAAGCCTGTGTTCAAGCTTTTGAAAAGCTTAAATTATTATTGACTTCTGCGCCTATCATCCAACCACCCGATTGGAACCTCCCATTTGAACTCATGTTTGATGCGTCTGATTATGCGGTTGGTGATGTCCTTGGCCAACGACGTGATAAAGCACCTAGTGTGATTTATTATGCTAGTAGGACCCTAAACGATGCCCAGTTAAACTATACTACTACTGTTAGCCATTGTTTTTGCTTTGGAGAAATTTAGATCATATCTCCTAGGGTCTAAGATCATAGTCTATTCTGATCATGCCGCACTCAAATATCTCCTTTCAAAGAATGACTCAAAACCTCGGCTGATTAGATGGGTTTTGTTATTCCAAGAATTTACTCTAGATATTCGTGATAAGAAAGGGTCTGAAAATGTAGTAGCTGACCATTTATCCCGTATTCTTTATGAGACTAGAGATGATGAGATACCAATCCATGATACGTTCCCTGATGAACAATTATTTTCCATCTCTGAGTTACCATGGTTTGATGACATTGTTAATTATTTGGTAACTGGTCAAATGCCTGACCATTGGTCTAAACAAGATAGAGTTAAGTTCTTTTCTGAGGTTAAATATTTTTTCTGGGATGATCCATACTTATTCAAGTACTGCCCTGATCAGATCATCCGTCGTTGTATACCTAACAACGAAATATCCAGTGTCTTGACTTTTTGTCATTCTGGAGCTTGTGGGGGTGACTTTAGTTCTAAGAAAACAGCTGCGAAGGTTTTGCAATCCGGTCTTTATTGGCCAACTCTGTTTAAGGACTCCCACCTATTTTGTCAAAGCTGTGAAAGATGTCAGAAATTAGGGAAGTTGGCACGACGTAATATGATGCCACTTAGTCCTATACTAATAATAGAAATATTTGATGTGTGGGGTATAGATTTTATGGGTCCTTTTTTCAATTCCTACGGAAACTTTTACATCTTATTAGATATTGACTATGTGTCTAAGTGGGTTGAAACAATAGATACCAAGACAAATGATCGCCACGTTGTGATCAAGTTTGTTAGAGACAATATTTTCTCTCGATTTGGTATGCCTAGAGCAATCATTAGTGATGGAGGATCCCATTTTTGTAACCGGTCTTTCGAGACGCTCATGAAGAAATACTCCATTACCTATAAGGTTTCTACACCTTACCACCCACAAACTTGTGGCCAAGTAGAAGTGTTTAATAGGCAGATCAAACAAATTTTAGAGAAGACCGTAAATCCTACCCGAAAGGATTGGTCTTTGCGCTTAATAGAAGCTTTGTGGGCTTACCGAACCGCTTTTAAGACTCCACTTGGGATGTCTCCGTATAGACTTTTCTTCGGTAAAGCCTGCCACTTGCCTGTAGAATTAGAACACCGAGCTTATTGGGCCATTAAACGGCTAAATTTTGATCTACCTACTGCTGGTGATAACCGTAGACTTCAGCTCAATGAGTTAGAAGAAATTCGTAATGATTCTTACCAAAATGCGAAAATTTACAAGGAGAAAACCAAAGTTTTTCACGACAAATCGATTCTTCGAAAGTCGTTTACACCAGGCCAGAAAGTTCTCTTGTATAATTCTCGCCTTCACCTTTTTCCTAGTAAGCTTAGATCTCGCTGGACTGGCCCATTCTTTGTCAAGACCGTGTATCCGCACGGTGCTATTGAGGTTGGGAACCATGATACTGGAGAGACTTTTAAAGTCAACGGTCAGCGTTTGAAACCATTTATCGAATTGACCAACCCTGAAGTGGAAAATACAAATTCACAGGATCCCGTTTATCACGACTAATTTTCTGTAGGTACTTTTTTTTTTTTGATAAGTCAAAAAATTGTATTAATGATGATAACAATATTTACAAGTAGTTTACAAGAAAAAGAGGTCAGAAAAACCTCAAAAAACTCATAAACTATTTAAATCTAAAATACTCTACATTTGGATATTCTATTGTACTCAAAAACTTTGGACGCCCAATCAAACTTCATTATCAAAAGAACACCTCTTTTTAGCCATTTGATCCGCTGAAAAATTAGCTTCACGAAAAGTATGAATAAAACGGACCGAATCATAAGAGTGACGCACATCCAACCATCTCTGTTATGCAAACTAGGGAATCGAATTCTCTTCAAAAGCCTTAATCACACTAGTAAAGTCTGAACGAATAAGAATTCACTGAAAATCCTACTGTCTCGCCCACTCCAAGCCAACAATTATGCCATACATCTCTGCCAAATAATTGGTTGTAATACCAAGTACAATGCTCATCGCTCCTAGCATATTGCAATCAGCATCTCTCGCTACAACTCCAGCACCTGCTACACCTGGGTTGCCACGAGCCGCCCATCACAACAAAGAAGTAATTCATTGCTCTCCGGAGGCTGCCAATAACAAGGAACAGGTTCCACATGCTTCACCTTTCTATGAGAAACTCTAAAAAGGTTAAAAATACGGACATCTTTAACTGACTTGTACATGAAACTCTTCAACCGGTAAGAGTACTCATGAATAAGCTTAAATACACGTTGTTTAAAGAAGTGTAAATTTGCTGTTTGTTTTTCATACACACACTTGTTACGAATGAACCATAATTCAGACCTTACCACCAGATTCGCCACAAGCCATAAATCCTTGATAATTCTACTACGACCCTTAGTTGCCTTGTAAGAAATAACTAGATTTGAGTTAGGTTTTAAACCAAACATACCAGAAATCCAAAGCCAGGCCTGAACAACAAAGTTGCACGACCATAAACACATGTTCCAAAGACTCCTCATCACATTTACACACCGTAGACTTGTTCAGAAAAGAATGTTTGAACCTGCTTTTAACTTTATCTAAAGTAGCGCAAGCACCCCATAAGAATTTCCAATTTTGAGCAGTTAAATTTGGATGAACAACTGAAGTCCAAAGCAAGCTAATCCCCTCCATAGCAATGTATTTAGTACGCACCAATTCCTTAGCATATTTAACATTAAATTTACCTTTGAAGTCCGGTATCCAAACTTTTCTGTCACTTCCCATATGCAGCCTAGGTAGGTTGTTCACGTCAACACCTGCAGAAAGCAAATGCTCCATGTGCTCCTCCGGGATCAGCCAAGAGCCTTGCTGAATCAAATCACCCACACGAGCCTGCCTATCTAAGTTCGTGTGATTCAAAACATCAGAATTACTCTTTTCACTGTACCATATATCATAATAAAGTGAAGTAATTCTTCCATCTCCTATAAGAAATATAGTATTCTGATCCACCACCTTGTAAACCCAACGCATTCCAGCATGAATTGTTGATTTTACACCATACTCCTTAAATTTGCCATTTCTATGCGTAAATTTTGTTTTCGAAAAACGAGACCATGCTTTAGAAGAGTATTTGATATTCCACCAAAGTTTCATAAGCAAAGCCATGAATTGTTGATTTTACACCATACTACTTAAATTTGTCATAGCGCGTTGATACGTTGCACCAGCATTCTTTAAACCAAATGGCATTACAGTATAATAAAAATTTCCGAGAGGAGTTCGAAAAGCTGCCTTACTTGCGTCATGCTCGTACATCCTTATATGATTGTAGCCGCTATATCCATCCATGAAGGATAACATTCCGTGACCGCTGGTGGAATCTACTAGCATGTCAATGTTAGGTAGAGGAAAATCGTCTTTGGGGCAGCATCCGTTCAAGTCTTTGAGATCCACGCAGCACCTGATCTGTCCGTTTTTCTTTTTCACCGGAACTACATTAGCCAACCAGGTCGTATGATGAATGGTTTTTTTTTTTGTTAAGTCAAAAGTTTATTATAACAAAAAAACATAATTACAAGAATTACAAATTTGGAGCACAAAAACTCCCTACCTATATCTATATCCAACCCCTTTCAATTTACTTCTGCTGTTACCAACTCTATACGATTTGCTCTTGGAAAAAAATTCAGCCATAATATCCGTATCAAAAGCATAATTACCCAAGATATCTTCATCTTCATCCACATAAAACTCTCCATCTTCATCCTCAGTGGCAAAGTTACCAGGAACAAGCTTAATAGGAAAAAACTTACTAGGGATTTTTTCTTAGAATTCATTCTTTCCATTTGGTCCCTCTTTTCTTTGAAATATTCTTGTCTAAAATATGGACTTCTAATGAACTTAGCACGCACATCTTCAATCTGAATATTGATTTCCACCTCTAATTCTTCCTTAGACAAAATATTATTCTTATCAAAAATAGTATCAACCAACCCGGCTTGAATTTCCATGTTAGTGTCACGGCTTGGAGATTCCTCAATAGACTTGCTGGGAGAAGATTCCAAACTTGAATCAGATTGCAAAGAACGCTTTGCTATAATTTGAGCAGCCTGTTTGGCAACTTTCCTAGCTTTTTTCCTTGCTAAAATGTCAGCATCAACTTCGCCCCAATCTTTAGATCCCATACTAACATTTGAGTCACTAGATTCCAACACTTGTTCCTCCTCCTCCTCCTCAATATTAACATTATCAAGGCCTAACTCAGATGCAAGGACATCATATTTGTTTTTAACCACAACTTCAGTTCGCATTATCTCATCCACATAAGGAGTAAAATCATTCTCAAAAGGAGTAAAAGAGAAAGGAGTACCTTTATTAGGAGATTTCTTCTCTTTCACCTCAGTCCAATCCTCTTTTGAATCCAATCTGAAAGATTCAAAACCACATCCTGTTTGCCCTCCAAAGCCACGGAAATCTCAGTTTCTGTATTTTGTTTAGACACGGACTTAGGGTTGTTATCCAAACTTGACACGGCCTTTGGTGTGATCACATTCTGGGCAACCATGCCATTTTTTTCCTTACGTGCAGCTATATCCGCCTGAGCTGCAATATCATTTTTTCACTTAATAAACTTCAGTTGAGCTTCACGATACTCAGCAGCAGCTTTATCAAGCTCCGTTTCCAACTGATTTGCTTCACCGACACTAGTTCGATGTTGCGCATTACTTGTACCTACTTAAGGAGGAGCGTTTATATTTTTTTCCAAAACACCCATGGACTGTGCATGGCCTGCATTAACAGAATTATTACGTGCAGAATTATTACTTGCAGCAGTTACCTCATCATCTTTCTTTTGTTTAACCTGCCATTGTTGGTTATTCCCTTTCCTCTTATTAGCCAATGCAGTTATCCATGGTCGGATGATGAATGGGTTTAATGAAGCCAGCAGCTGGCAACTTCTGAATCTCAGTCTTGATTTGCTCTTGTACCTCGTGTCTGAATTTCCTGGGAGATTGTTTGACCTGCTTGGATCCAGGTATGACAAGTAGATGATGAGTGACCAATTTTTTCATCTAAACCGGGCATTTCTTCATACGTCCAAGCGAATATGTCCTGGTACTCTTTGAGAAGTTCCACTAGCTTCGTGCGTTCCTCCGCACACAAGGTTGAGCTGATGGAGATAGGCCTAGGAGATTCCTCATTCCCGATATTAACGATTTCGAGCTCATCAATTGTCGAGTTGGTGCCATCTTGCAGATGCCGTGGAACATCTTCAGTTGTGGAGTTGGTGCCATCTTGCAGATGTCGTGGAGCATCTAGCACTTCTCCTTGTGGCTCGTCGTTGTTGTAGCATTTCGTTGGGCGGAGAGACTGGGTAACAGTCTCCCCTGCTAATTGCTAACGGCGGCGTCGGTACATATTTTTCCCTTTCTGGTCACGGCTTGCCACAAAAGTTCATTCTCTATTAGTGTGAGTGCGGGTCGCGGCTTCACATGATGAGGAAGAATTGAGACGCCTTGTCAGCAAGGATGCATCATGGGGATTAGCCTTCAAAGATGCAAGTCGGTCCTCCTCCTGGATTGACGCCCACATGGGGAGTGGGATGTAATGAACTTTGTCTGATCCTTCCCATGGAGATTCTCTTGGTTCAAACAATTCCACTCCACATATTGGTGCGTAAGGGGACAATGATGCAGGAATACGAATGACTTCTTTATTCAGCATAGTCTTCAGGCACTGGTGATATGTCGAGGGGACGATCATATTGTCATGAAGCCATGGTCTCCCCAGTATCATATGGTAGTCCAGATCATTTCCTATGACTTCGAATTTTACCTTTGATTGGACTGGCCCTACAGATAAATTCAGATTGACATACCTATACGTGTTGGTTTGGTTTCCTTCATAGTCTATCATCGTGGTATGCTGTCGCACGATCTTGTTTGGGCGAACCTTGTCCGTCCTGAGTTTCTTGAGAGTAATCACATTCGAATACGCTCCCGTGTCGATGAGGGCCCTCTTGAACTCTGAATCCTTGATGCGTGCAGTAATGTGTAGGGCACGGTTATCACCTTCTTCTGCCATCATGTCTGAAAAAGCGGGGGTCTAACAAAACCACCCAATATTTCGCTTAGCAATCTGTATGGACTAACTCCGAAATACTTTTCTAGAGAATCAACTAGACAGTCATACTCAATATAGATAAAAGTATCTCAATGAGTTAATATCTCTCTCTTGATTTGATTTTTACTCAAGCTAAAATCAATAGAGAGTCTTTATCAAATACAAGGAATAACTTGGACGGTACCAAAGACCAATGTCCAAGGATCAATCAATATCAATCAACAACCAAAGGTTGGATTTCCAATTGATGATCACGAACGCACAACCTGTATTATTTCAATTATATAAAATATAATGCGGAAAAGAAATAACACAGACACCAGAAGTTTTTTTAACGAGGAAACCGCAAATGCAAAAAAACCCCGAGACCTAGTCCAGATTGAATACACACTGTATTAATCCGCTACAGACACTAGCCTACTCCAAGCTAACTTCAGACTGGACTATAGTTGAACCCCAATCAGTCTCCCACTGATCCAAGGTACAATTATACTCCTACGCCTCTGATCCCAGCAAGATACTGCGCACTTGATTCCCTTAGCTAATCTCACCCACAACCAAGAGTTGCTGCAACCCAAAATCGCAGACTTGATAATAAACAAATATGTCTCACACAGAAAAGTCTATCAAAGGATAAATTTGTCTCCCACAGATAAACCCTAGGTTTTGTTCCGTCTTAAGATATGAAATCAAGGTGAACAGGAACTAATTGATTATTTATATTCCCGAAGAACAACCTAGATTAATCAATCACCTCTCTACAATCCTTCCTGACTACACAAGCGGTTTGTCGAGGAATTACAAACAGTGAGACGAAGATGTTTGTGACTTCTTTATCTTGCCTATCGGAGAACTCTCACGATCTCAATCCAATCAAAGATTGTACTCGTACGATAGAAGATGCAAGATCAGATCACATAACTACGATAAAAGTAGTATCGGTCTGGCTTCACAATCCCAATGAAGTCTTTTAGTCGTTAACCTGGTTTTAGAGAAGAAAACCAAAGGTTAAAGGAGAATCGACTCTAGCAAGCGCACTAGTATCACACAGACGTGTTGGGATTAGTTTTGCACAATGATAGATGTCTCCTTTATATAGTCTTCAAATCAGGGTTTTGCCTTAGTTACAAAGCAATCCATATTCACCGTTAGATGAAAACCTGATTTAGATTCAAGCTAATATTTCTCAACCGTTAGATCGAAAACTTAGCTTGTCACACACACTTGGGTAGACGTTTACTGGGTTTGTGAAAACCATGCCCAAACGTGTACGTGTATGTTGGTTCAACATAGTAACCCAAAAGGTTAACCATATGAGCATTTCATATTAACCTTGTTCTTCTTCACCATAACTAGTTCAATTGACTCAAATGAACTACTTAAAGAGTTGTTCAATTGATATGAGATCTTATGTAACTACACAAGACACAATTGAAATAAAGATGATTTGATTCGATTGAATCGGCTCATGAACTTTATAGCCACGGTTTGCATAAAGCATTCCTTAGTAATTTTGTTTAGAACTTCCAAATTAGGAATCCCCAAACCACCTTGTTTGTAAGGACAACAAATTTTATCATAACCAACCACAAAAGAACGAGATAAATTCGAGTCACCCGACCAAAGAAAATTCCTTATCACCCTCTCACACTGCTGAATAAACTTCTTTGGCCATTTATACATTGCCATGTTGTGAATTGAATAGCTAGAAAGAACTGAATTGATAAGAACTACTCTATCATGAAAAGAGAGAGTTTTACCATTCCAAATCGTGAGCTAATCCTTAAGCTTATCCACCACATTACTAATGTGAGAATACTTCACCGCTCCAGGCATGATCTTTACTACCAAATAGCGATCTGGGAAAGTAGTTATAGCCATACCCAAAAAATCAGAAATACTTTGACGACGATTCAAGGACCCACCCCCATAATAAATTTTGCTTTTCTAACGACACACAGTTTGACCTGAGGCCTGTCTATACCGCTCCTTAAACTTAGCGCAGGTACAACCATGTCTGGCTGAAGACATTAAACTTAGCGCTTTATGGGAGGCAACCCACCTTTGTGGTACATGGTCCTAGTAACATCTTTCTCTATCTCTTTTCTTTTGATCAACATTTATCTTTGTTCATGCATTCATATTTATACCTGGAACATCGAGAACTATGTTCAATTTAGGTTTGGGGTAAGGGAGAAAATTTTAGTTGTACCAAGAATCTCCAATATTTAGAGTCACACAGTATTCAGTTAGCTAAGTTTACATATTGTTTCTCACCGAAAGATGGTAATTTGAATTGCTAGGGATAACATTCTAGTGAGACATTAGAGAAAAAGACATTGAGATCATTGACAATCAGGAGAGAACATGTACCTTTTAGAGGGTAATCGTGATGGACCTAACCATCCATGATGGAAAGACAATTCGGTCAAAAGGAAATGCCAGAAAGACAAAGCAACCTCACAATGTAGTCTTAGTTACTGGATTACGACTCTCTCTCTCAGTAGAAACTTATCATCATCAACAAGCGGAGCGACATCAAAATATATGAAGAAAGTTGAAGATATTTAAGGTTTATAAGCATCAATAGAAAGAAAAGCAAAATTCAAAATCAAAGTTGAAGACTTAGAGTAAAGAAAATCAAACGATGTAAGTTATTGAAGTTCATGATACCAAGATACCACAAGTTGCGAAGATCCAAGTGCTAGAGAGTCCTTGTCTCATGGCCATGTAAATATTAGTCTTGTTATTACCGTGTTTCAAAAAAAAAATGAAAAAAAAATGAAAAATGAAAAAAATATATATACATAAAAAAATAATAAAAAAAGAGAAAAAAAAATAAAAAAAATGCACATTTAAATTTTGTTGTTAGTTTTGTTCAATAAGGCCATAGGGAATTAGAAATCTATAAGGAAGTTTCAAGCAAGAAACCGAAGAGAAGAGTTAATTGTTAAGGTTCTACGAAGTTCAAGAGTTTATGATCAACAGTTGAAGCCGAAGAAGACGTTGTATCTACTAAGCACTATGAGAGAGTCAAAGAGAGATGCATATTGGTTCCTTTGTTAGTCCGCTTTCCATCTGGCACAAGATCTTTCTAACACTGGTTCAACTCATCACACGTAATTTGTCCAGTTGTGTAGCAGATGTCCCTCTCATCTTTATCTCTCTCCTAATCTTATCCAGCTGTAAAGCGGATGCGTCTCATAATGTTTATCTAGATGTGTAGCGGATATCTCTTTATCTAGAAGTATAGCAGATGTGTCTCCCCTTTTCTTTATTCAGCTTTTGAGCGGATACCTTTAATTTCTTTGGCATTATAGTTACTTGGCGATAGGTTGAGAATATGTATGTCCTCGTAGCTCTTTGGATACTTGTGACTAATCATAGTTTGAGTAAAGGTTTTGTGGGTACATCTCTGGTAAACCCTCACGAGACTATATAATTAGCTCTGTCGAGTTTTTGCTTGAGTTTTTTAGGGTTTCCAGTTTTTTCACGTTTTTCTCCATTGTTTTGATCATCTTTGGATGATTTGCAATGGGGGAAAATCATGATCCGGGTTCTAGTAACTCGTCTCTTATAACTGCCGATTTTGCAGATATGGTTAAGGGGAAAAAAACGCTAAAACCTACCACTATAGATATTGGTAATCTCCCAAACCCTATTTTTCATGATAATAAACCTTCAATGGAATTGCCGCTGGATTTTTTCAGGAAGGGTGTGCGATCTGGAATCATAGTCTTATCGGAAGGTTGCATCTTAAAGCTAAAAGTTTTGCTGTGGTTACAAAATCTTTGGAAGATCAATGGAACTTAGGTCCGAGTAAGGTAAAGTTCACACCTATGAACAAAGGTTTTTTTATTATAAAGTTTTCATCTGAGGAAGATAAAGTAAAAATTCGTGATGGTAAAACTTGGAAAATTAATCAACAAGAGTTACGTCTCCAAGATTGGTTTCCTTGGTTTGATCCAGATAAAGAGAGTTCTTCACATGCTACTGTTTGGGTTAATTTTCCTGGGTTATATGTGGAGTTATGGACTGAAAAAATCTTGTTATCACTTGGTAAAAACCTTGGTAATCCCATTATGGTGGATAAGAAGACGTTAAATCATGATTATGGATGTTATGCAGCTGTATTAGTTGATATTGGTTTTGCGAAGACAGCGCCTGATTCCATTCATGTAACAGTGGGTGGTAGAAGTTTTGAACAGTTTGTGGAGCTACAAAAAATTCTCAAGTTTTGCTCCGCTGCAAAATTGTTGGACATGTTGAATCTGATTGTAGGCAGAAAACCAAGAAAAATCATCATGTTAATCCTACAAAGAGTATTCAAAAGTGGCAACCTGTTAAAGATAAGGTTATGCAAGGTGCTACTAATGTTCCTAGTACGAGTTCTGTTGAGAATAATCCAGTTGCAACTGCGTTGATTGCTGCTGGTAGTAGGGTTGATCTTACTGCCTCTGTAGCTAATCAAACTACTCAAAACATGGATTGGACTTTGGTAAATGGAAGGACTAATAAGAACAATGCAGCCAATTCTCCTACTCCTCTTGTGGATGAGTTACTCCAAATTGAAGTTGTTATGCAAAATAAATTTGAGATTCTTGTAAGCGAGTTAGGATTGGATTCCAACAATTTAGACACTGATTCTAGTAATGTGATCATTGAAAATAAGGAAGACAGTGATTTGGAAGAGTTTTCAGATGATGGAGATGTTGACGCGGATACTTTGGCTTGTTGGGAAGCAAAAAGAGTAGCTCGGAGAGCTGCAAAAATTCGGGCAGATCCCGAAGCTCAAGATAACGCTGATTCTGGCAGGGTATATTTGGATAGCAATGGGAAGGATATGGAATCCCCTGGTCGTGTTTTAGTGGAGGAAAAATCTGGGACTCCTAAAAATTTGGTTATGGACAATCCTGATTCAGTTAGGAATGTAGTGCCGGCTAAAGAGAAGTTTGGAGCGGTTACAAATTTGGATATGGGAAGTTCAAGGTCTGTTGAGCCGTACAAATTGTATGGGCCTACAAAAACTGCGGATCAAGACTTAGAAAAGGAAAAACGTGCAAGAATTTTGAAAGAACAAAGGAAGGTGTCTTTACAAGGCAAAGCCATTTTGGCCGAGCTAGAAGCTTCTCCAGATCTGTTTACAAATACCCTGGGTCTTAAGGCTCATCTTGGTAGGTCTCCTAGGCTTATAAAAAGTGGGAAGATCAATCAAAATCCAGTCAAACTTGTTCCGGGTAATATTACTTCGGATGAGGATGAGGAAGGAGAATTTTTGGATGGATATGAAGATATGAACATAATGGATACTATTTTCTCAAAGAGTAAATCTTCTAATCGCAGAAGAAAATTGAGAGGGGGAAAATAATTTTTACTTTCCTTTTATTTGTTTTTTTTTTCTTATAGTTTTCGTTAAGTTAGTAGTCTTTAGAGGTTAGTTTTTTTTCTATTTTCTATCCCTTTGGGAGGGGGGGGGGCTTTGAGCCTCCCTTTTCTGTAATTACTTGTAATTACGTCTTTTTTGCTCTAATAAACTTTTGGACTTAGCAAAAAAACCTCACATGACTATAACTCGTCCACGAGGCCACCTAGGGGTTTAAAGGCTTATTGCATACGCTAAATGTAATCGCGATGTCTGCAACAGTGAGTTAGGATTTTTTTTCATTTTTATTTTTGCTCGGGACTAGCAAAATGTAGGTTTGGGGGTATTTGATAAGTGTGTAAACACGACATTTTTACATCTCAATTTACAATTTTTAGTTCTCTATTTTGTACAATTTTATGGTTTTGTTTAGTTTTGCAGTATTTGGCAAATTAAGCTGGAGTGGGATATAATGCCGGGACTTTGCACGTAAAATGATATAAATAGACAATCCGGCTATCTCAAGGCACTATCGTTATTGGTTCTTGGACCATAGTAGACAGAGCTAGTCAGGAAGCAAAAGAAGGAAGGCCCTGCTCCACATTTCCACACAACTCCACAATCTCCCCACACTCAATTACTCGTATGCATGCAATTATACTGCACAGGGAAATAAAATTCATATATTTAATAATGGGAAGATATTTGTTAATAAAGAAATGAAGGAAAATCAGGGAAGAATGCTAAATGTCGACATCATAAAGGAAGATATAAAAAGTGAAAGGAATGATTTGACTAGTTTGGATGTTTCCATTACATATTAGGAAGGAAATATGGAGGATTTGAAATTCATTTAACAAATGAATCTAAACCAGCACAATCATGAACGTGCATGTAAGATTTGAAGAATTAATTAAAAATTCCACCACTATGGAAACTAAAGGAAGTGGTAGGCTATATAAATAGGGGATTGTCAGTTTTGGAGGACTTACAAAAAGTTTGGGAAGCTGCTCACGTTTTTCACTTTGGAGGCGTTTGTCTTTTCATTAATTTTTCCACTGTTTAGTGCTTGGTAAACTAAGAAAAAAAAGTGAATAAATCCATTGTAATCAAAATTAAGGCGAGTATTGCTTAGTTACATTGCTTGGCACCGAAACGGCTCCGTCTTGTAAGTATTTCTATTCAAATAAAAATGATGGTTTATTCTTTTCTTTCTTTAATTTTTTCATGAGTAGCTAAATTTCTATCTAGGATTAGAGAGGAAGTCCTACTATGTGTGCTAATATGTTTTGATTATTTTCCATAACAACTCTCTTGGTCCTTATTCTCGATTTGTCACGATAATGATTTTCTTCATGTGCCCTATAATGCTTAAATAATGACTTATATATTCTTTGTTAGAGACTAGCATTTAAAAGTGAAGAAGATTGTTAATTCTTTGAGAAAAATAATTGTTTGAAAAGATTTATTTTCCGAGACGTATTATTTGTGCTAAATCGTCTTGTGTAATTTTGAGAGAGTATTATAGGGAATAGTTAGAATCATTTAATATGCGTAGTAGTGATGGAATCTTGACATCCTAGACTGCTTTAATTGAATACAAAAATCATTTTTAGTAATTTTTGTCTAATAATCTTTTCTTAATTAGTCTTAAAAACCGAATCTCCGAGAATCGAATTGCTTACTTCCACTATAAAAACTACACCACATGAACAAGGAGAAACTGTTACCATTTGAAGCAAAAGAGTTAAGGAAATATATTACCGTGTTGCATGAGCATGGGGTTACCTCCCAATAAGTGCTAAGTTTAATGTCTTCAGCCAGACATATGAAAGAATTAATCACCTCGAATCATATAGCAATAACCGGAACAACTGTGGGTCGTCTGCATCAAAAAGTGTTATCACAGACAAAAGAAAACTGCAACAAACCAAGAAAGTGAATAAACATAGCCACCCTTGCCTAGTTTCCTGTTTAAGACAACTACATCTAGTTGTGGTTCACGTTATGGTTCTATAAAGGGGTCTAAATAAAATATTTTCATGTGTTGCACCTCCTCATAAGTAAGATCCAAATGATCAAGTTCTAAGATACGGAAAAATTTAGAAGCACATAATAATAACCTGAATAATTGAGGATCCTCATAGTCAATCATATTTGACTCACACAGTTGACCATAATGAAAGTGGTGGTCAATCTTAAGCAAATGTGTCGATTCTAATCTCCTAAAGTACTTATGCTTAGTCTCAAAACTTGATAAGTAACACATTTGAAACTCATACGTTCCCACAATTGGTTGAAAAATATTTGGTGGGAACACAAAATCAATCTGGGTATCATAGCCTGGGTAAACCACATCAACCATAGGATGGGTTTTTAACAATTGGACTTCTTCCCGGACATCATTAGGTTCGGGAAAACGTGTATGAAGATAATCTTTTAAAATCACTGAGGCACACATGTCAAGTCCCAAGTGAGGGACCTTTTTAAGAGTTAACGGTAAGGCACAGGGAGAATGATAATCACCCCCAAACTTAGAGTTTCTGGTGTCTCTAGATAGACTAGTCACAATTTTCCTAATTTCTAAGTCATTAGATTCCTGAAAATGGTCAATTGATTCTTCTAAGTCAGGTTCATCCTCACTCATCTCTACGAGTTCATTCTCTTTGTCTAAGACTATTGTTTCTAAATCGCTAGACTCAAAATAAACCCGTTCCTCTATACCATCATTGGCTTCATAAAAAGGAAATACTACATCGTCTAAAATGGGGATACTTCTAGTCAAATCCTCGTCCTTTTGATTAGGTGAATAATCATTAAAATTATTTGGATTTGAAATAGAAATAATATTATCATTATAAAACTCAATTGGAGTAACAAATTCCTGATCACTATGCCTACATATTTCAGATTCTTCCTCAACACTATCCTCATCATAATCATCATTGTAATAATATGAAAATGGTCGAACCTCGTCTAAAAAAATAGTGTTACCAATTCTAACCTCATCATCTTGATTATGCAAATAACTATCCTCATTTTCAAGGGTATTATTGGAAACACTATTGTTAGAGCACTGCTCGGTCGACCTCGCAAGTGTTTCTATCTCAAACTTGTTTGTCAAGTTTAGTTGCCGAAACTATAAGTTTTGATTTCTAGTCTACTTATAGCTAAGTCTCGGACTAGGATAGAAAGTGTAGTTGAGCTCTAGACTCCACAACGTCCATCATACAAAGACGAAGAACTACTCAAAGAACTGGTGGAACTTCATCGATTAAAGGGTATGTGGAGATTTGAACTTATCTATCACTCAAAAGTCTATCTACTCTATCTCATATCTTGAGACAAAAGTTGTATTGTTATATAGACTTCGATTATACACATTTGCTATTTCGAGCCGAGTTTATCTCGCTTATCTATTTCTCGAAATATGTGTTGGTAAGCTTTCGCTTTTGCCAAGTTCATCTTTACTGGTGACGAAAGTCATATTAGTTTCAATCACTTGAAAATCGAATTGACGAAAAATAGTTTGTGAACAACAACTATAGAACGTTCTCTAAGAATGTTCCAATGATTGAAGTGAGAGTTGAGAATATGTAACCATCTCTGGATATAAGCATATAGTGTGTTCGCACATTAGTGTATAAGTCCAAAACCGGGAACCAAATGTATACGTGTGTGTGTACTAAATGGTTGATAAAGACTGGGTAAGTATGCGTACCCGTACGCACTGGCGGAAGTTCAGGACCGTGAATTTCTGCTGAGTTTGGAAATCAAAACCAACTCAATCCGGTTACCAAAGTATGCGTACTCGTACGCATACTAGTGGAAAGTTCATATCTGTGAATTTCTGCTGAGTTTGAAAACAAAAACAAACTCAAATCTGGTTACTTAAGTACGCATACCCGTACGCATTCTTAAGTGTGTTACTTTCTAAAATTGGTTTGTTCATGAACTAAAACATTTATATAGGAATGCAATTTGCAAACCGTGGTTATAATGTTCATGAATCGATTCGAGTGAATTGGTCTTTGGTACCGTTCAAGTTAATTTCTCTAGTATTCAATTAGACTCGCAAATTTCTATTTGCTTGAGTAAGTATTGAATCGAGAAATTGAGATATAAGTCTTTGATATACTTTTTATAAGATTGAGTTTGACTGTCTAGTTGATTCTCTTAAAAGTATATTGGAATTTGTCCATACAGACTGCTAAGCGAAATATTGGGTGTGGTTGTTAGACCCCCGCTTTTTCAACTATATTGGAAATTAAGACTATCTTGAGCCAGTTTTTCCACAATCCTATTTGTATTCTCAATATATCGCTTGAGAAACTCTTCTAGAGATATCTTTGACTGATCTAGTGACTCGTATGGAATATTAAAGGTTTCCTTCATAAATAAGGAATGACTCTTCAGAGCCTCTTCTAGAGAAATAGAAGGATTGTTTTGCTCATATGACTGATGAGTGTGCGAATAGTAATTGGGCTCACCCTGGAATGAACCATAACTTTAAAAGGTTGATGTTCCCAACTACTATTCACACTATGGTCAAAGTAGTAATGTCCATTTCTAAACTTAAACGGATGTTCATTGTATTGGCTATTATAATACCAGCTCGACATTATATTGTGCACGTGCAAATGGAAAGTTGACTAAAATGGGTAAGCTCAGGTTACCAAAACAAAATATACCTACAATCAAAGACTGGTCAAAGGTACAAGGCTGAGGTTTGTGGACTTTCAGCTGGTAACTCCCATAAGGCCCAAGGCATGGGTTCAGCTTACTAATCCGCGAGTTTTACTAAATCGGTAGTCTGACTATGCAATTGGTGTATGGACGTGTTTTTTTTTTCTTTTATAAAAAATAAATACAAATAAACAATATATACAAATAAACAATAAAAATGAATAAAAACTAGCAAAAATAGATAAAAATCTCGGATTTTCTGTAATTTATTAGGCAAGTCCAACTTTCCACTTTTAGCTTCAAGCAAAACCTACACACCAAAAATAAAAATACCCAAGTAAAATCTAAAAAAAAATTAACAAATAATATAAAATAACCTAAAAAAATAAAAACCTAAGACCTAACCTAAAAACAATTCCGCGTCGGCGGCGCCAAAAATTGATGTGATTATAGATAGTGGTAAAAGAAGAGTTTCGATTCTCGGACTCGTAAAGGTTTGATTTTGCAAATGCTTCTCCATATCCATGTGCCCTTGGTTTTAATTGCATCCCTGAGTGGATCCGAATCTTTAAAAGATCTTGCTTGTAACACTTGAACCCGCTTTGCATCCTTCTCTTTTAATAGTCTCCAAGCCAATTTAGCTGTAAGGACCCTCAAGCTCGTCAACACTATTAGACCAGTCAAGAGACGATTTAGCCAATAATAACGTAATTAATTAAATATGAGCAACAAATTAGTAGGAATTAATCAAATAATAATTTGGACAAATAGTTAGTACCATCAGATAGATCTCGAAAATTTATGCGAAATGGACTACAAGAACGCGCAAAACGGATACCGTACGGAGAAGATACGAGACTCGGAAAATGGAATAGAAATTAGTCAAAGTGTCGTTGACCGGCGAACCATGACCTGACATTCGCCGTTGACTTGATTATTTGACTCTGTTGACCGTACCTCTGAATTTAGTGGACCTTTATATAGTAAATGGTTATCCCTTAATAAACGGTTAGGCACGAAACAATAGATCCCTTTAATATTTGAATTTTGAATGTAATGCTTCCAGGAAGCTTATCTTCCTTCTTCTTTTTGTTTTGTTGAGAAAGTGACGTAGGATTTTAGTTTGTTTTGAGTATGAGTCATAGGCTTTCCAAGGTGGTGGTGCTCTTGTTAGAAAATCAGTAGGAGAAATATATATCGAACTAGGATGATAGAAGATTCTTGGGAGATTTAATTTGTGAGAAATATGGTAGAGAGTTGTGAGAAATGTTAAAGAGATATGGGGTTAATTGTTGTTAACGGTGATGATTCAAAAGATGAGAATGAACTAGAGAATGAGTTGAATCATAGAATTAGAATTAGAGGCATGGAGAGTTGGGAGTGAGTAGTAGTAAAATCAATAGAAGGAGTGAAGTTGATCATGATGGTTTTGTTGTTGAATTAATGGTGTTAATTAATGAAGATGATGATTAGCATGATCCTATGATGACAATTGTTGCTCAATAAATCAAGGTAACCTTTCTAATGGTTTATATTAAGTTAGTTATGATTTGGGTATTTCTTAGATACCAAAATAGAATATGATTAATCAAGTTCTTATAGTTTAGATGTGATTATCATGATTTTATGTGTTTTATATTCTCAACCTTAATCCTGAATTTTAGACATCTTACGAGATGATTCAGATCCTTGTTTCTTCTTATGAAATGTAATACTCCCTCCGTCCAACTTTACTTGCCTAAATTGTGTTTTTTTTAACAATTTTGTACCAAAAAATTGGTGTATTTCCTATTAAAATTTTCTAATTATCAAGAAAGAAACAAAAACTATGCTATGAAAACTAGTATATTGAACAAACAATTTGAAAGATCGATGGTGTATGTGGAAGTAATTTGAATTTCTTTCAAGTTTTTGCAAAATCCAAATTAAGCAAGTAAACTTGGACGGAGGGAGTATATTGAATCATGAAACTATAGAAATCGAGTTTGTTCAATTTGGAGTTTGTATGAATAATATATAGCCATTTTAGGGTCCATTATGAAATCTGGATAAAACTTATCATTTCGATAAGTGAGCAACTTCTCGGCAATAATTAGCTAAGATAGAGGCCGAACTAGATCCGGGTAAAACTATAAAGTTGTAGGCCATCTATATTATAAAAAGAAGTGGTGTTTGTCTATTCGGATATATCCGACCATCGATTTCATCATCCCATGACGCAGATCGAGAGTTGGGTGAGAGATATTTTCGAGCGTCAGATCCATGGGTTTCCTGATTTTGGTACGCTTCCGTTAATAGGAAAAAAACGACAAGTTTATTTTTATATCCTTCTTTCAGGATTCGAGCTCTACTGAAATCATCCCATGGCGCAGATCGAGAATTGGGTGAGAGATATTTTCGAGAAGCTATTAGAAAAAATTCGCCTCGCTCGCTCGAACAATACAAATTTTTCGCGTCGCTCGAAAAATTTCGAACACAACAATACAAATTTCTCTAATTTCTAATAGCTTTTTGAATCTTATTAGTTTAGTATGGTTCGATTGTTATGATGCAGTGAAGAGGTCTAAATCTTCATTCTCAGAAGATAATCCATAGAAAACATATGTTGTATCAAACCCTAATTTTTTGGAATTAATATGGCTTTTTTTTACTTCATTGTTATTTTGATTGATGGGGTTCCTGCTATTCATGGTGTTCGGTTTAGGCAAGATCATTGCAACGAAAAATGTTGTTTGAACCAATCTCTATGCATCAAATCAATTTTACGAGGTATTATTATTTTAACTGATTTGTAAATTGAGATTAGAGCTGGGTAAAATAATTTGTTTGTCTAACCATCACTCTTTTCCTATTTGTATTAACTCAAGCTGATTCTTCTTCAGAATCGTAAGGCCCTTTTCTTTTGATTCTATATTCGTGACTTTTAGGTTTTCTTTCCGTTTTGCTTAACTTTAGAAATCATGTTTGTTATCGTATACTAAAGGTACGAAGGGAAGATTTAAGTACTGCACGTGCTCCTTTTAAGCATGTAAATTGGAAGTTGGAGATTTGGAAGCACTGTTGGACATAGCCTTCTCAATATTTTGAGATTTGGGAGCATCGTTGGGCATAATCTTCGCGACAGGGAGGTGTTGATGGTGGTTTTTAGTTTAGGATTGAAATCGTAAAACCTTGCATTTGATGTGACGTCACTCTGTAAGGAAACGGTGCCGTGAGTGCTAACCTCTCCATCGACATATTTATTCAGTCGTTCTGTATACTTACATCCAATTTATCCAGACTGGCGAATGTAGCAACCATCCCAGATGTTCTGTAAATTTCGGTGATAGGTGTGATAAACACCTTAATATTTATCTACTGTTTATGCTTTCTTTGCGAGTTTTCTTGTAAATTATATATCTTATGTTTAATTTTGAGTTATTAGGTACTATGGAGTTATTTGGATCAAAAGAAGAAGAAATCGTGCATTTGGAGCAAAAAGAGGCAAAAGCGTCATTTCATCGCAAGTACTATTCGGATCCCAGTCGAAGATAAGGGACAACCAGTTGGGGTCTAAAAAGAATTGCTAAAAACACCCATGGGTGTTGATAGCCGTCCCAGTTATTACACCAAACCCTGAAATTGAGAAGTCATTTTCTCATTCGTGTTTCTTTCCCAAATTTCCTTCTGCTGCTCAACAGAAGTGGAGGTCGAGAGGGGTTAACCTGAAATTGACCGAGAAGAAGATAGAGTTGCTGATGGAGGTAAATCAGATTGAGAAGAAATAGGAGTGATTCTGTTGCTGAGTGCTGGACAGAGTTCAAGAGAAGTTTAGAAGATTTTGACACTGTTTTGCAAATGAAGAATTAAGGCACAGATCCATTATGGGTTTTGATGGAATTGATTGACATGGGTATTTTGATGAAGTGGTGTAGATCGAGAAGGAAGAACTGTTAATGGGTTATTTTTGCTGCTGATTTGAGTCTTGAGATTACAAAGAAGACAGAGAAATTGGTCTGTTGAACCTGTGGTGGTTGAGAAAGCAGCTAGTGGTGATTGTACTGAAGAACATGGAGAGAACAAAACTGCAGAATTGAAGAGTGCAACTGATAGGAGAGTTTGTGTTGCTGCAATGTAAAGAATGGCCTGAACTGGGTTTTGCAGATGCAAGAAGTTAACTGGAGCTATAAGAAATGAATTGCAGGTGATGTGTGTTATGGAATGAATGTTGCAGTCAAGAGCTGAAATGCAGGTGGTCTGGTGGTGTTAGTGGCAATGGCTAATACATGGATTGAAGGCAAAGAAATGATGCAACTGAGTTAGGTGGTGATGCAATGGGTGTTTGCTCTGCGTTTGTGGCTGTTGCAATCGATGGAAGGAGGTAGCAAAAATGGGCTTGATGCAGTGAACTGAACTGCAGATGATGCTGGTTGAAGGCAGTGGTGATGTTATCGATGCTTTGAGCTAAAGGAGGAGATGTCAATGGATATGTTGGTGGTGATAAAACAAGATGGAGGAAGTACCGATGGATCTGTAATTCAGATTTGGATGAAGACTGTTGATGTTGTTCAATGTTGGAAACTCAGGTGCAGCGAAGTGTCTCGTTAGGGAGCAAGGAGATGGCAGTGTCGTGGTGGTGCAGGACAATCGAATGCAGGGATGTTGTCGAAAAATCTGATGCTGCAGGAATTGGTTGAGTGTGCATCTGGTACCGAGAAGATCTGAGAGGTGAGACTGAGATGGGAAGTGCATGTAGTCTTGTAGCTGATTGCAGAAGACTGATCGAGTGCTAGTGCTATTGAACCTATGGAATTATGGGATGAGTTGAGAAGATTGTATTACAGGGAAGAACTCAGCAACTGAATGTACGGCCTGAGATAGTTTCGAAACTGCAGAAACAGTGCGGGAATGCAGTGAAAATGCTGATGCTGTGTATGAGCAATAACAGGTTGAGGACGAGGAATTGTGAGCCGATGGAGATCAGGGAGGAGCTGGTGACATGAATCTGGGGAAAAAATGAGTTGCGTTGTGACTGGTGGCGTGAAGTAGAGTTGGAAGGTTGATGAGGAAATGGTTCTGATCTGCAGAGAACGATGTTGGGAGCTGAATCGCAGAATGATATTGCAATTGAAGAATGAAGTGGTTTTCTTGGTGCAGTTGAGAATTGAGAATGATAATGGAGCTGTGAAGTGTGCAACTGGTGCCAGTGAAATTGCAGGTGCGGAACAAGGGAGTATGTGGTGGTGTAATCAGCTTAGCCATGTTGCAGGTGGTTATATGAGGCAATTTTGTGAGGGAAATGGATTGGTGCTGTAAAATAGATGAATGAATGATTGTGCAGGGAAGAATCAATAAAATGGCCTGGAACTATTTGGCCGGGAACATGCATATACATGGGTGACTCTGCCTGAGTTTCACCCTGGCGAGTTAACTCAGTGATTCGATCCGACTCAGATGACCCAGTTCAACTCGTATGGACTTGGATCTGCTTTGACTGGGCTTCACTTGTGGGCTGTTTGGCAGAGGATGGGTGCGACATAGGTTAAGAAATCAGAGAAGGGAAAGTATAAAAGGGAGACTTATATCTCTCAACGAAAAGGCGATCATCTTCTCTTTTATTTTTTCCTAGGGTTTAGAGACATGATAGGTTTTCTTTTCCTTCTTGTTATGAACTCCACTCACATGTTTAGATAATTCTCTTTTGGTTAAGGAATAAGTTGGAGTTCCAACCATGATATTTATGCAATGAATAGTTTTGTCTCCATATTTTGTTGCTTATGATTCACTTTTAATATTGTTATATGATTTGAATGCATGTTTAGTCGAGTCGCGAATCGATTGAATTAGTTTTCATCTCTATTGCTAGATTAGGGTTATTATACGCAAAAGTGATAATTCCTGATTGCAAGTAGCATAATTGTGAGTATTGCTTGTAGTGATACATCCTAGTAGTCACAAGTGGATCATAACCTTTGTTAAAACGGATTAGTGCTTTTACACGTTCGTTTGCATTGATTAGTCTTATTTCATAGAACTTAGTGCTCTTAGGGAGTTAAGCTTAATTGTGCTTTTACACTTTAGGTTGCTTTCTAGGTAGAATTCACATTCGCATCTTTTAACGTGTTTGTGAATGAAAATCAATCCTTGACCAATATTATAATCTTATTGATTTTTCTTTATTTATTTGTTTTGCTATTATTTTATTTTAATATATAAAAATCAGAAAATCCCCCTGGCTTTACATAAGAAACCGAAACATATTGGAAACCTAAGACCTCTCTGGGAACTATCCTTTCTTGCCCTTACTTCATAATATATTTTGAGTAGTAAAAAAGTGTAATTATTTTTGACGCCTACAACAACGATCATTCGTCGCCTCGCATATATTCACTTAATATAAGTTCCTTCGAATTCCTTCTATGCTATGTTCTCCGGCTGAACCCTTAATAGTGATATGGCTTGACAATTTGTGTTCACTCACAGCAGAGTAACACAAATTTCCAAGTATCAAGGATAAGGTCTTTGCATAAGGTATTCAATCGGAAAAGCATGCTGCTCTCTGGCAATGAACTTAAAAGAACTCTGTGTCAACACATAGAATTCAATCAATTGCCCAGACTAACTTGCAGAAGTTAGGGTTTTGCGCCTCGCGCAGTATATCAGACATTTCTCGTCGAAATTAAACCTAGGCAAACTAGATAATTAATCCGACATGGATTAGCAGGTGCAAAACCTTGCTTAGAATCAGAAAACAGGGAGTCGCAACAGCAAAGAGAGGCGTGGCCATGACTTAGGACAACTGGCGCCACTTTCCATTGGCCACGCCCCTTCCTAAACCGGCCCTATTTATCTCAACCAATCGTGTCGCCTCAAATTAGCCACGCTCACATAAGTTGTGGCTGGGCCCATACTTGCTGGCCCCACTTCCCATCGACCAATCAGGTCGCTCTAAAGCCGCCACACTCTCACCAGAAGTGTAGCCACGCCCATGCTTGGCCGACCCTCTTTTAATCGACCAATCAGGTCGCTCTAAAGCCGCTGATCGAATTTTATATAGTGGTAAAGGTTGTCGTTCACTCGGACTTGATGAGATTGATTTTAAGAATTAATAAATTAAAATAAAAGAAAAATATATAAAAAAAAAATGTCACGGGATGAAGAATTTATTGGGACTCAGGATTTCACTGTTTTTCATGTTCATGGGGTTCAGAAATTAATTGTAGACATTTATAGCTCAACATAAAGGAAATACGAACTCTATTCTTTGCAAAAGTAGATTTCATAAAATGTTACGCGTAGTTCATAAGCATGGCGCATCAAAATTACCTAGAACTAAGCATCCTCCATCAAACAAAGTAACGAGCAATTAATAGAAATCATAATTCATTAAAAATCAAAGAAAATAGTAAATAAACAATCAATTAAGTTATCCCAATAGTGAAATCCAGCTTCCTCCGTTGTCCCAATGTTGGGTTTTAGCTTCTCATATTGTAGACACGCTCAAAGGATAATTTATTGCTCAAAAAGGTGTTTACAAATGGTGAAAATGGGAGAAAATGATTAAAACCGGGTTTGTAACAAATATAATTGTGACAAAGCAAACTGTTACAGAGAAAAATAAATGATAACTGTGACTGTCACTGTAGCACTACGACCCTCCAGTGTTATGTCGTTGTCACTGTAGATGAACGACAGTTCTTTATGGTCTTATGTTCTTCGTTTTCTCCTTCAATGGCAGCAACAGAGACAAGCTCTGCAACTCTATTTCTCACCCATTTTTGTCCCCTAACTCTCCATAAACCTTCTATGGTCCCCTAGCATCGTTTATATAATCAACAGGAAAGAGAATCCTCCCTCATAACTCCGAATATTCTCAAAAATCATTTCATGCGGTCACGGGAAATAATTCCCAAAATTAACACCTTCACGCGTCTGTCAACAACCTAAACCATCCAAACACGCTTCCAACTCATCAAATATTCAGTCAACACGCTCAAGCCTTAATAAATCTTCCCGGAATAACAAGAAATCCCGAGAAAACTTCACCGTATACTGTAGTTCCCTGATTTCTTCAAACCTTCATTGCAACCCAATTTCCTCGATCCTGATGGACTTACCAGTCTTGTTCGGGTGTAACATGCCCAATACAATAGATTGTAGCGATCGAATCTCCCTGGACAACTTCGAAATCCATAAACAACAGCCTCGGGTTTTCACCTAAAACTGTTCTTCCCCTGTTTTGTCTCCACACAATCAACCAGCCAAACTGGATCAATTCCAACGACCCTACCACGACTGTTAAGCTAAATAAAGTCTTCCCATGAAATTTCAGCCATTAAGTCTCCTTGATCTCCTCCACAATTCGAACCCTAATCTGCCTGTTAAGCTGCATAAGTTCCCCGCCAAAAACATAATTTGAAATGAAGAAGAAGGTCATCCCTTAACCAACAGCTGGTAATGCGAATATCAGCTAGTGTGCCCCTTAGTAAATGGATGCCCCTTAGACAAAACTGCGAGTCCGAATAGTACATGTCCTCCGGGTTGCTTTTAACACTTTTTCGAGCCAATTTTTCTGAAAATGTTTATTTCCTAAAAATACATAAAAACACAATATTAGTACAAAAATCGAGTACCAACAATACAGGGAATTAAGGACAACGTAGACACAAAAATTTGTCTATCAAATACCCCCAAACCTATTATTTGCTAGTCCTCGAGCAAAACTAAAAAAAATAAAATCCTAACTCACTAGGTGGCCCTAGTGACCGAGATATAATCTCGGGAGGGTTTACCAGAGGTGTACCCACAAAACCATGACTTCTAATTGGTCAAAAGTATCCAAAGAGCTATGAGGACATACATATTATCAACCTGTCTCCAAGTAACTAGAATTGCCGGAGAAATTAAAGGTGCCAGCTCTAAAGCTGACTAAAGAAAATGGGAGACACATCCGCAACACTGCTATATAAAGAGATATCCGCTACACAGCTAGATAAACATTGTAAGATGCGTCCGCTAATTTACATCTGGATAAGATTAGTAGAGAGATAAAGATGAGAGGGACATCTGCTACACAGCTGGACTAATTACGTGTGATGAGTTAAACTAGTGCTAGAAAGATCTTGTGCCAGATTGAAAGCGGACTAACAATGCAACCAAAATGCATCTTTCTTCGACTCTCTCATAGTACTTAGTAGAAAAAACGTCTTCTTCGGCTTCAAATGTTGATGATAAACTATCGAACTTCATAGAATCCTGACAATTAACTTTTCTCCTTAATTTCTCGCTTGAAACTTCCTTATAGATTTTTACTTCCCTATGGTCTTATTGAACAAAATATAACGATGATTTTTTCATTTTTCAATTTTTTTTTCATCATTTTTTCATCATTTTTTTTTAATTTTTTAATTTTTAATTTTTTTTTTAATTTTTTCAACACAAAAATAACAAGACAAAATTCTAAATGGCCATGAGAGAAGGACTTTAGAACTTGGATCTTCGCAACTTGGTATCATGAACTTCAACAACTTATATCATTTGCTCTTATAACTTCTTGTAACTAAGTCTTCAACTTTGATTTTTGAATTATTCTTTTCTGTTGTTGCTTCTAAACCTTAAACGTCTTCAACTTTCTTCATAGATTTTGATGTCGCTCTGCTTATTGATGATTATAAGTTTCCACTAAGAGAGAGTCGTAATCCAGTAACTAAGACCACATTGTGAGGTTGCTTTGTCTTTCTGGCATTTCCTTCTGACCTACTTTCCTTTCCATCATGGATGGTTAGGTCCATCACGGTTACCCTCTAAAAGGAACAGGTTCTCTCCTGAATTTCAAAGATCTCAATGTCTTTTTCTCTAATGTCTCAATAGAATGTTATCCCTAGCAATTCCAATTTCTATCTTTTCGGCGAGAAACAGTATGTAAACTTAGCTAACCGGATACTATGTGACGCTAGAAGTTTCTCCCTTACCCCCAAACTTAAATCTAACATTGTCCTCAATGTTCTAAATATAAAATTAAAAACATGAACAAGAAGAAAGTATTACCACTTGAGGGAAAAGAAATAAGGAAGAATATTACCGTGTCGCATGAAAATGGGTTACCTCCCAAGAAGTGCTAAGTTTAAAGTCTTCAGCCAGACATCGGAAGGAATTAGTCACCCCATAAAATCATATAGAAGTAGCCGGAATAACTGTGGGTCATCTGGATCAAAAAGTGTTAACCACAAGAAGAGGAAACTGCAACAGACCAAGAAGATACCTAACATACCCTTGTTTAAGACAACTACAACTAGTTGTGGTTCAGGCTCTATCAAAGAGTCTAGATAAAATATTTTCATGGACTGCATTTCCTCATAGCTAAGATCCGATTCAGGTATTAGAGTCTGGAAAACTCAAGTAAAAACTTAGAAGCATATAATAATAACCTAAATAACTGCGGATCCTTAAAGTCAATCAGGTTTGACTCACACAGCTGACCACAAAGAAAGAGGTGGTCATCCTTAAGCAAATGTGTTGACCCTATTCTCCTAAAGTAATTAGGTTTAGTCTTGAAACTTAATAACCGACACATCTGAAAATCGTAAGTTCCCACAATTGGAAGAAAAGTTTTTGGTGGGAAAACAAAGTCAATCTTGGTATCATAGCCTGGGTTAACCACATCAACCAGAGGATGGGTTTCTAACAACTGAGCTCTCTTACGGACACAACTAGGTTCAGGAAAAAGAGTATGAATATAATCTTGTAAGATGGTTGAGGCATAAATTTCAAGTCCCAAGTGAGGGATCTTTGTAAGAGCTAAAGGTATGGCACAAGGAAAATGATAATCACCCCCAAACTTAGATTTTTGGGTATTTTTAGATAGACTAGCTACAATTTCCCTAATTTCTAGATCGTTGGAATCCTGAAAATCGTCAATTGCTTCTTCTAGGTTATACTCAAGTGACGCATCCTCACTCATATTTAATAGCTCTACGAGTTCATTTTCTTCGTCTAAGACCATTGTTTCTAAATCGCTAGACTCTAAAACGGTATTCTCAGAATAAACTCGTTCCTCTAGATCATTATCGACTTCGTAATCAAAAGGAAATACTACATCATATAAATAAGTGGTATCTCTAATCAAATCCTCGTCCTTTTGAATAGGTGAATAATCATTAAAATTATCGGGATTTGAACCAGAAATAACACTATCACCATAAAGTTTATTAGGAGTAAAAAATTCTTGATCACCATGCCTAGATTCTTCATCGACATTGTCCATATCATAATCATCATTATAATAACATGAAAATGGCTGAACCTCATCTACACAAGGAGTGTCACCAAATCTAACCTCGATATCTTGATTATGCAAATAATTAAACTCATTTTCTAGGGTATTATTGGATACACTACATTGGCAATTCAAGTCATTTCGAGCAATACTTTCGTTCATATCCAACTCAAGTCTACGTGTCGACTCAGCTATCCTCTCAAGGGTCACTTCTAAAGAAAGCTTCCTAAGGATTGGATCTAAGTTTTCACTTAACCTATGGAGGATATCTTCCAAAGAAGATTCAGTCGTTGTTGCAGTCCTTTCGTCCATAACTACGTTATTCACCTCAGCTAACTTACATGTCGATTCAGCTAACTTTCCTGTCGACTCAGCTAAACCCCTGAGGGACTCTTCTAGAGAAGGAATAGGAACAGAAGGATCATAAAAAAGGACTACTTTTCAAAAAATTTATTGTATCCTCTACAGACAAAGAACTATTACTATAATTTTCTTGCTCGAATGACCGAAGCACGTGTGGATAGTAATTGGGCTCACCATGGTATGACCCATAACCTTCGAAAGGTTGGCGTTCCCAACCACTATTCACACTATGGTCATAAAAAGAGTGATGTCCATATTGTTCAGTTGGATATTCATATTCATTCTGATGGCTATTATAATATCAGTTTGACATCCTAACTGCAAGGGAATTCTAAACAAGCACAAAGAAGGCTGACTCCACCACAACAAGCCTATTTTATCTATCAAACAAAAATCATGATGGCTCCCTTAGATTGTTTCTAGACCTGCTTCTATTCTTTCGAAAAGGAATTCGTTACAATCTGAGGAAACCTTTCTGGAATCAATCCGAGTTTAAGTAAGTTGAATTGAGACGAGGGAAGCTGTGTGGAGCTTTGATACCCAAGGCCTCACCGGCATTACAAGGCGGCGTATTCAACTCACAGAAACCATCACGAACTTCGAAGTATGCTCAATAGAGCAACCAATATTTTTCGAACGACTTTCCTATTAAGCTCGTTACCCTATGGTTCTCGTTCTAGTCCAAATTTTAAGGCTTAGGTTCACGTAGGTTACGTGTTCCTAAGGCGGGCAAGAAGGAAACAGTGATGAAATCTGATTCCTTATCTTGATTTGTCCAGGCCTTGCCCTTTACTAGAAAATTAAATCCGATTTCAGGTCCTCAACATATATGCATACAAAATCATCCAGTAAACCCGCTGACAGGGGATTCACGGGTGTTTAGAATTCTTACCTCCCGTTCCAGACGGGGGATGAACCATTGAAGTCGACTCGGGCCACCGACTCCAATGTCAGTGTACGAACCCGAGGGGCCGAGACAGTATCGTAACTGTCGTCCTTCCCTGTGCAGTTTATGTTTAAAACCACCCATCCGTAGGGTTTAAAAAAAATAAAAATGTCCAATGTCCAAAAATAAAAGTTTACAAAAATAAAAATCTTAATTAGAATTTCTAAAAAAAAACAAAATAAAATTGTTTACAAAACCTTCTTGTTCACTCCTTTTGGATTTCTCTTTTCTTTCCTTTTTGGGCTTTGCCTTTCTTTTCAGCACTTTCTCCCCTTTTCTTTAGCTTAGATCCAAATCTGAAAGCAAACAAAAATACCAAAACGCGTAAAAAAGAACAAATAATATAAAACCTAAAAACAAATCTATAAACAAATCCGCGTCGGCGGCGCCAAAAATTGATCGAATTTTATATAGTGGTAAAGGTTTTCGTTCACTCGGACTTGATGAGATTGATTTTAAGAATTAATAAATTAAAATAAAAGAAAAGTATATACAAAAAAATGTCACGGGATGAAGAATTTATTGGGGCTCAGGATTTCACTGTTTTTCATGTTCATGGGGTTCAAAAATTAATTGTAGAGATTTATAGCTCAACACAAAGGAGTACCAACTCTATTCTTTTCCAAAGTAGATTTCATAAAATGTTACGCGTAGGTCATAAGCATGGCGCATCAAAATTACCTAGAACTAAGCATGCTCCATCAAAAAAAGTCACGAGTAATTAATAGAAATCATAATTCATTAAAAATCAAAGCAAATAGTAAATAAACAATCAATTAAGTTACCCCAATGGTGAAATCCAGCTTCCTCCGTTGTCCCAATGTTGGGTTTTAGCTCCTCATATTGTAGACACGCTCAAAGGATAATTTATTGCTCAAAAAGGTGTTTACAAATGATGAAAATGGGAGAAAATGATTAAAACCGGGTTTGTAACAAATATAATTGTTACAAACCAAACTGTTACAGAGAACAATAAATGATAACTGTGACTGTCACTGTAGCACTACGACCCCCCAATGTTGTGTCGTTGTCACTGTAGATGAACGACAGTTCTTTAGGGTCTTATGTTCTTCGTTTCCTCCTTCAATGGCAGCATCTGAGACAAGCTCTGCAACTCTATTTCTCACCCTTTTTCGTCCACTAACTTTACATAACCCTTCTATGGTCCCCTAGCATCGTTTATATACTCAACAGGAAAGAGAATCCTCCCTCATAACTCCGAATATTCTCAAAAATCATCTCATGCAGTCACGGGAAATAATTCCCAAAATTAACACCTTCACGCGTCTGTCAACAACCTAAACCATCCAAACACGCTTCCAACTCATCAAATATTGAGTCAACACGCTCATGTCTCAATAAATCTTCCCGGAATAACAAGAAATCCCGAGAAAACTTCACTGTATATTATAGTTCCCTGATTTCTTAAAACCTTCATTGCAACCCAATTTCCTCGATCCTTATTGACTTACCAGTCCTATTTGGGTGTAACAGGCCCAATACAATAGATTGTAGCGATCGAATCTCCTTGGACAACTTCGAAATCCATAAACATCAGCCTCGGGTTTTCACATAAAACTGCCCTTCCCCTGTTTTGTCTCCACACAATCAACCAGCCAAACTGGATCAATTCCAACGACCCTACCACGACTGTTAAGCTAAATAAAGTCTTCCCATGAAGTTTCAGCCATTAAGTCTCTTTGAATCTCCTCCACAATCCGAACCCTAATCTGCCTGTTAAGCTGCATAAGTTCCCCGCCAAAAACATAATTTGAAATGAAGAAGAAGGTCAACCCTTAACCAACAGCTGGTGGTGCGAATATCAACTAGTGTGCCCCTTAGTAAATGGATGCCCCTTAGCCAAAACTGTGAGTCCGAATAGTACATGTCCTCCGGGTTGCCTTTAACACTTTTTCGAGCCAATTTTTCCGAAAATGTTTATTTCCTAAAAATACATAAAAATACAATATTAGTACAAATTTCGAGTACCAACAATATAAGGAATTAAGGACAATGTAGACACAAAAATTTGTCTATCAAATACCCACAAACCTATTATTTGCTAGTCCTCGAGCAAAACTAAAAAAAATAAAATCCTAACTCACTAGGTGGCCCTAGTGACCGAGATATAATCTCAGGAGGGTTTACCAGAGGTATACCCACAAAACCATGACTTCTAATTGGTCACAAGTATCCAAAGAGCTATGAGGACATACATATTCTCAACCTATCTCCAAGTAACTAGAATTGCCAGAGAAATTAAAGGTGCCAGCTCTAAAGTTGACTAAAGAAAATGGGAGACACATCCGCAACACTGCTAGATAAAGAGATATCCGCTACACAGCTAGATAAACATTGTAAAATGTGTCCGCTGATTTACAGCTGGATAAGATTAGAAGATGGATAAAGATGAGAGGGACATATGCTACACAACTGGACTAATTATGTGTGATGAGTTAAACCATTTCTAGGAAGATCTTTTGCCAGATTGAAAGCGGACTAACAAAGCAACCAAAATGCATCTTTCTTCGACTCTCTCATAGTACTTAGTACAAACAACGTCTTCTTCGGCTTCAACTGTTGATGATAAACTATCGAACTTCATAGAACCCTGACAATTAACTTTTCTCCTTAATTTCTTGTTTGAAACTTCCTTATAGATTTTTACTTCCCTGTGGCCTTATTGAACAAAACATAACGATGATTTTTTCATTTTTCAAAATTTTTTTCATCATTTTTTTTTTGGATCTTCGCAACGTGGTATCATGAACTTCAACAACTTATATCATTTGCTCTTATAACTTCTTGTAACTAAGTCTTCAACTTTGATTTTTGAATTATTCTTTTCTGTTGTTGCTTCTAAACCTTAAACGTCTTCAACTTTCTTCATAGATTTTGATGTCGCTCTGCTTATTGATGATGATAAGTTTCTACTAAGAGAGAGTCGTAATCCAGTAACTAAGACTACATTGTGAGGTTGCTTTGTCTTTCTGGCATTTCCTTCTGACCTACTTGCCTTTCCATCATGGATGGTTAGGTCCATCACGATTACCCTCTAAAAGGAATAGGTTATCTCCGGAATTTCAAAGATCTCAATGTCTTTTTCTCTAATGTCTCAATAGAATGTTATCCCTAGCAAAGGAAGGCGTGGCCATGCCTTAGGCCAAATGGCGCCACTTGCTATTGGTCGCTCCCCTTCCTAAACTGGCCCTATTTCTCTCGACCAACCGTGTCGCCTCAAATTAGCCACGCGCACATAAGTTGTGGCGGGCCCATACTTGCCGGCCCCACTTGCCATCGACCAATCAGGTCGTTCTAAAGCCGCCACACTATCACTAGAAGTGTAGCCACGCCCATGCTTGGTCGACCCTCTTTTAATCGACCAATCAGGTCGCTCTAAAGCCGCCACACTTTCACCGGAAGTGTAGCCGCGCCATATGTTTGGCCTGCCCCTTTTCTTGGCCAATCAAGTCACTCTGAACTTGTCACCATACATTAAAGGCCAAACGCACCCTGCCGCGCCACCATACCGGCAAGCCAAACGCGCCTTACCACAACATCATATTGATCGGCATGCCAACATGCCACTCTGTCGCGGTAGCATGCCACCTTAGCCTTGGCCACGCCTCCAAACCCTAATTCTTACCAAGACGCCAAATCCTAGCCTTGGCCACGCCGCCAAGCCCTAATTCTTACCATGGCGCCAAATCCTAGCCTTGGACACGCCGTCAAGCCCTGATTCTTACCACGACGCCAAATCCTAGCCTTGGCCACGCCGCCAAGACCCAATTCTTACCACGGCGCCAAATCCAAGCCTTGGCCACGCCGCCAAGCCCTAATTCTTACCACGGCGCCAAATCCTAGCCTTGGCCACGCCGCAAAGATCTAATTCTTACAACGACGCCCAATCCTAACCTTGTCCACACCGTCAAGCCCTAATTCTTACCACGGCGCCGAAGCCTAGACCTGGCCACGCCGCCAAGCCCTAATTCTTACCACGACGCCTAGTCTTGGCCAAGCCTCCAAACCCTAATTCTTGCCACGTCGCCAAATCCAAGCCTTGGCCACGCCGCCAAGCCCTAATTCTTACCACAACGCAAAATCCTAGCCTTGGCCACGCCGCCAAGCCCTAATTTTACCACGGCGCCGAATCCCAGCCTTGGCCATGCCACCAAGCCTTAATTTTGGCCACGAATCCAAATATTAGCTTTGGCCATGCTACAACGCCACAGGCGTGGCCATGGCACGACGCTACCGGCATTCCTCTATGCCACGGCTACTAGCATGCCGCTATGCCACGGCTACTAGCATGCCTCCATGTCACAAAGATGCCACTAGCATGCCGCTATGCCGCGGCTCCACCAGGCGCTACTATACCAATGACCACCCTTCCTCATGAGATGCAATCTCAGCCATCCAAGTTCGCCACTGAGCTGACGGACTTGCGGCAAGCCCCAGGAAACCCGCTACGCCACGACTACGTCGGGCGCCACTATGCTAATGGCGCCACTTTGCTACACAACAAAGATGTGACCATAATCAACGGCTACCCTTCCTCATGAGATGTAATCTCAGCCATTCAAGTTCGCCACCAAACTGACAGACTTGTGGAAAGTTTTAGGCGGCCGACCAAGGCAAACCTAATAGCATCACATGTTATTTTCCTATGGAAAAGTCTCTTGACTTTGACTTGCCACACATAGCAACCTGCTACACGTTTTCCACGAAAACACTCGAGACATCAAACATGTCACAAACCGGGGGATACTCATCAGGGTATTGGTCTGGTGGTTTACAGCTTGCGGCGTGCAATGCGCCCGTTACAAGAAAGTGTCATGAAGTAGGACAATTAGTGGTGGTGAAAATTAACGGTGTAAACAATTCATTACCTTCATCATGGAAGCGTAATGACTGACGGTTACATAATTCACTTCCCTTATCATGGAAGCATAACGTCTGACGGTTACACTATTGTTCCACCACTCAATCGTTTCCACTTCCTACGAGACCATGGTACGTTTCAATATGACTTGTATAAATAGGCTTCACCAATTTTCACCAAAAAAAAAGTTTTTGGTCGGCAACAATACAGTATCTAGAAATCACCTGGTAGCTTTCCATTCTGCTAGTCAGTTCTACTTTCTGATACAAGTGATAAGAAACCACACCTTCAGAATCAACGATTCTGGTCTCAACACTCTCTTCGCTTCCCTCCCTAAGACCAACCTTTCTCCTTCACTTTGTGACCGAAGCAAGCCTGTAACGGCCATTTCTTGGTTTAGTCCAGGATTGTACAGATTGATCTCTCGAATCAAAAGTACTCTCGTGCAGTACATTGTTTAGGGTCTAGACTCGTTTCTCATCCACACACCCAAAATTACCAAAATCAGCAGAAACGGTTTTCACCCACAAACAATTGGCAACCACAGCGGGAGATTAATCTCTCGGTTGCCATATCAATTTCCAATTTCATTTTTCAATCCCGATCTCAAGATGGTAGAACTCAGGTTCGGATAAGCAACAAACCTTGAAAACACTAGCGCTGAGATTACTTTTGGTATTAACGTTTCTTCCAGTGGCAATAATATGCCACCTGTCAACATCAGCGGCGCGGAAAACGTTCCTTCAGGCATTACACCTCCAGTCACCAGAGCCAGAGCCGCTGCCGCCACCCCCAACGTTTCTTCAAGTGTGACACCTCCAACAGTCACCAGAGCCGCTGCTACTCCACCATCAGGACGAGAGACTGGGGGAGCCGATCCCTTATTACCATTGCTGATTTGATGAAAATACAAGAATTTTTTGTTAAGGCTCAGACAGACATGGCCACAACTCAAAAGGAGTGAAACAATGAACATCCGAATGATTAGTCAGGGGATTCAGAATTCGGGCGTTAGATTTTCATAAACCAAATGTGACCGAGCATCAATTGGTAGAGTTATGCATTAATGCTTTCTGGGGATTCTGTTCACAAAACCATGTAATCTATAACGGAGCATTGTGTGAGACTTTTTATTTCTCCAAAGTGCAGCGCCGAGATATATTTTCAAGCTCTCGGCCGTGTTGCATTTGCACTTCGAACTTTACTCCAGGAGCCGCTTCTACTTTTCGCTTCAGAAGCCGCTCCGCTTCAACGTTCTCTCCAGAAGCCGCTCCGCCTCAACGTTTCGCTCCAGGAGCCTCTTCAACGTTTCGCTCCAGAAGCTGTTCCTCTTCAACGTTTCGCTCCAGAAGTTGTTCCGCTTCAACGTTTCGCTCCAGGAGCCGCTTCAAAGTTGTCTCCAGAAGCCGCTCCCCTTCAACGTTCTCTCCAGAAGCCGCTCTGCTTCAACATTCTCTCCAGAAGCTGTTCCTCTTCAACTTTTCGCTCCAGAAGCTATTCCGCTTCAACGTTTTGCTCCAGGAGCCGCTTCAACGTTCTCTTCAGAAGCCACTCCGCTTCAACTTTCTCTCCAGAAGTCGCTCCGCTTCAACGTTTCGCCCCAAGAGACGCTTCAACGTCTCACCTCCAGAAGACGCTCCCCTTCAACGTTTCGCTCCAGAAGCAGCTTCAACGTTTCTCTCCAAGAGCCGATCTGCTTCAACGTTTTCTCCAGAAGTCGACACTCCTCCTGTCAAGGATCGTGATCACAGCCAGCCAAGGTTCGTAGTTGTGGCCACTTTTTGATCCATCCCGCCAAACCTCGTGGTCGTGGACAGTTTACTCGCTTACCCATACAACCAATCCCTTTGCTTCCATGGACGCCCATGCAATTTCATCCAACCTATTTTGGTTCCCATGACGATGTAGTCTCTTCCGATCACATCTGCTGCCAAGAACTGTTGCTGCTCGTTTGTCAGAGCTTTACCATAGCAACAACCACTACAAAGGTAATCCATACTCCTCCATATTTTAGTTTCACGTGGAAGAAGTAATAGAGTCACCAGTACGGATGCAAGATGATGTCTTTATCTTGGTCAAATCATCGATCATACAAGGTAGAAATATGTAAACCACACTTGGGGACTGAGGCTCTACACGGGATCCCTTCACTGTCAAATCTCAGAAGACACGGTAAACCAAAAGGTCATAGCCACGACAAGTTCATCCACCTTTCAAAGGTATAGCGTAATAATATCATCACCTCTATGTCTAGAAGGCGCCTGCAACACTTTACGAGGCCGCGGCGGATCGTACAAGGTATGACCTTGTACAAGGTATGACGTGAACATATTTTAGTTTCACGTGGAAGAAGTAATAGAGTCACCAGTACGGATGCAAGATGATGTCTTTATCGTGGTCAAATCACCGATCATACAAGGTAGAAACATGTAAACCACACTTGGGGACTGAGGCTCTATACGGGATCCCTTCACTGTCAAAGCTCAGAAGACACGGTCAACCAAAAAGTCATAGCCACGACAAGGTATGAATATCATCACCTCTCTGTCTAGAAGGCGCATGCAACACTTTACGAGGCCGCGGCGGATCCCAAGCCTACTCAGAGAAAACAACTTCAGTAACCAAAGAGAAGTGCGACTGGGGACCGCTCATCACGGTCCATCCCCGACAACAATCAAGCATTCGTGAGATAACTCCAGAGATGCGGTTGAAACATTTTCTTGAAGAGACAGAGGGAGCCACGATTAACAACATAACTCTCTCACTTCTACCTCTTCGTTATCCAGAATGTTTCGTCCATGTGATATTTCAAGCATCCCAGCATCACATCCAGGAGAGTATGATAAGATTGTATCAAATCCCATAGGCGTGGATTCAACGCGGTGCAATTAAAGTAGGCTACACTTGGGGACTGAAGCCTCCTTCATGTTTAGAAGCTTAAACACAATCATCACCTTACCAGTGAATGCAGCAGAAGCACATCTTTCACGAGAAAATAGGCTCGGGATAATTACACATGGGGACTACCAGAATGGGATGCCTTCACTGCCCTCAACCAGGTTATTTCCGATTTAAACATCATCATTGTCGAAGTTTTACGAGCCGCAAGAATTTCTCAACATGAAGCCGTACACGTGCATTAAAGACCCCAAAAGCACACCAAAGAGATACATTCACATATCCGGCCACGGCATCGGATCTAACAGAAGTATAACTGGAGACTGCTCACCACATCCCATTCCATACAATAGTCCAAGATTCAGAAGATGGTTCAAAGGATGTTGCTTGGAATGAAGTCCTGGTAGCAGCACATCGACAACGGAGCGCCTCTCAACTCATCTATTTCGCCCAATGGTTTCAGAAGATTTCGACCATGCAAGCATCCACAACATATCATTATCGCAATCAGAAAGTCTAAGAAGCAAATAATCTAAAATCAAGGGTGGACCAACAACGCAACCACAATCTCCAAGATTAGCCCTGACATGATCATTGTCGAGCATATATTTCATCCATCTATCCCAGGATCGCAATGGATTTTGGTAAATTTTGAAATTCACCGGAGAGGTTAGATACTCATTCTTCTGGAGTCAGAGCCTTATTACACATTTTGGAGAAGATCGATGGTACTGTTGGGTGGATACATGCGATAGCACCTACCTTGAGTTCTCCTAGCTTGCCTTATCGTTGATTATAACTGTTAGAGATTGTTTTGTTGCCATTAATGCTCGCTCTACCATCGCTAAGAAATGACGATGAGAAGCCAGATGCTGCAGATGAAAGCACGGAGCCGGACGAACAACAAAAACAGAAGAGGGTCAATACCCATTTTCATACGAACGCGGTTTCTAGAGTTTGAACAGAATAAGGATTCCTTATTGCTCCATGAACGGTAATAGATGACTATGCACACCACACTCATGATCCATAGCCGAATAAGTAGTGTGCCAATATCTCCGCCCCATGACTGAACCAGCAGCGCGCCAGCACGAGGAACACCAGTCGCTCAACCTACAAACGCTTCATGGCTCCAGCACTCCGTGGTCAAGCCAACTTTCCATGGATCCAGCACTTCGTGGTCAAGCCAACTCTCCATGGCTCCAGCACTCCGTGGTCAAGCTAACTTTCCAAGGCTCCAGCACTCCGTGGTCAAGCCAACTCTCCATGACTCGATCACTCTATGGTTAAGTTAGCGCCAGCGCTCCAACATTCCGTGATCCAGCCAGCAAGCCTTCCAAGTGCCATTTCCACCGTTCCACGGACTAAATCCATCATCTCCACCATCACCATTTGAAGCCAAAGTTCCAGCGCTATCATCACCGCTTGGTAGCCAAAGTTCCAGTGCCATCATCACCGCTTGGTAGCCAAAATTCCATCGCTATCATCACCGTTTTGAAGCCAAAGTTCCAGCGCCATAGTTTCACCATTCCACGGAATGAAGCCAGCTTCCACCATTCCATGGACTGAAGCTAGTTTCCACCATTCCATGGAATGAAGCCAGTTTCACCATTCCGCGGACTGAAGCCAGTTTCCACCATTCCGCGGACTGAAGCCAGTTTCCACCATTCCAAGCTAGACGCGCCATCCGCCACTCCAAGCTAGCCGCGCCCATACGCTACTTCAAACAAGCCGTGCCATCCACCATTCCAATCTAGACGCGCCATCCGCCACTCCAAGCTAGCCGCGCCCATCCGCTACTTCAAACAAGCCGCGACATCTACCTTTCCTAGCCAACCAGCGCCCGTTCCGCGTGCCAAGTTGCAATGTCACCTCTGCTGATCGATATCCAAAGCTGCAGCGCTGATGCCAATACCCCATGGCCAAGTCGAATTTATGCAAAACCACCAATACATGGATCACGGATTCCTCATGCCTTCCGCTAAAGGTTAGTTGAATTTCCTCGACAATCTCTTCACGTCTTGTCCTTTCGATTTTACTCTTGTCTGTCACCATCTCATGCTTACCCCGCAACAACGCCATCGTTACATGCTAAGCAGGGGACTTAATGTTGATGGTGTTTTTAGCTTAGGGTTGAAATCGTAAAACCTTGCATCTGATGTGACGTCACTCTGTAATGAAACGGTGTCGTGAGTGCTAACCTCTCGATCGGAATATTTATTGAGCTTTTCAGTACACTTACATGAAATTTATCCAGACTGGCGAATGTAGCAACCATCCCAGATGTTCTGTAAATTTCGGCGCCTCGCCTATATTCACTTAATATAAGTTCCTTCGAACGCCTTATATGCTATGTTCTCCGGCTGAACCCTTAATGTTGATATGGCATGACAATTTGTGTTCTATCGCAGCAGAGTAGCACAAATTTCCAAGTATCAAGGATAAGGTCTTTGCATAAGGTATTCAATCAGAAAAAACATGCTGCTCTCTGGAAATGAACTTAAAAGAACTCTATGTCAACACATAAAATTCAATCAATTGCCTTGACTAACTTGCAGAAGTTACGGTTTTGCGCCTCGCGCAGTATATCAGACCTTGCTCGTCGAAATTAAACCTAGGCAAACTAGGTAATTAATCCGCCATGGATTAGCAGGTGCAAAACCTTGCTCAGAATTAGAAAACAGGGAGCCGCAGCAAAAAAGGGGGGTGTGGCCATGCCTTAGGCCAACTGGCGCCACTTGCAATTGGCCACGCCCCTTCCTAAACCAGCCTTATTTCTCTCGACCAATCGTGTCGCCTCAAATTAGCCACGCGTACATAAGTTGTGGCTGGGACCATACTTGTCGGCCCCACTTCCCGTCGACCAATCAGGTCACTCTAAAGCCGCCAAACTCTCACCAGAAGTGTAGCCACGCCCATGCTTGGCCGACCCTCTTTTAATCGACCAATCAGGTCGCTCTAAAGCCGCCACACTTTCACCAGAAGTGTAGCCGCGCTTTATGTTTGGCCGACCCCTTTCCTTGGCCAATCAAGTCACTCTGAACTTTACACCATACATTAAAGGCCAAACGCACCCTGCCGCGCCACCATACTGGAAAGTCAAACGCGCCTTACCACAACAACATATTGATCGGCATGCCAACATGCCACTTTGCCGCGGTAGCATGCCACTTTAGCCTTGACCACGTCGCCAAACCCTAATTCTTACCACGATGCCAAATCCTAGCCTTGCCCACGCCGCCAAGCCCTAATTCTTACCACGACGCCAAATCCTAGCCTTGCCCACGCCGCCAAGCCCTAATTCTTACCACGACGCCGAATCCTCGGGCACGCCGCCAATCCCTAATTCTTACCACGACGCCGAATCCTAGCCTTGGACACGCCGCCAAGCCCTAATTCTTACCACGGCGCCAATTCCTAGCCTTGGCCACGCCGCCAAGCCCTAATTCTTACCACGATGCCAAATCCTAGCCTTGGCCACGCCGCCAAGCCCTAATTTTACCACAACGCCGAATCCCAGCCTTGGCCACGCCGCCAAGCCTTAATATTGGCCACGAGGCCAAATCTTAGCTTTGATCATGCTACAACGCCACAGGCGTGGCCATGCCACAACGCCACCGGCATGCCGCGCTGCCACGGCTACTAGCATGCCGCTATGCCACGACTACTAGCATGCTGACATGTCACGGCTACGCCACCGGCATGCCGCCATGCCACGACTACTAGCATGCCGCCATGCCACGACTACTAGCATGCCGCCATGCCACGACTACTAGCATGCCGCCATGCCGCGGCTACACCAGGTGCTACTATGCCAATGGCGTCACTTCGCTATACAAAAAGATGCGGCCATAATCAATGGCCACTCTTCCTCATGAGATGCAATCTCAGCCATCCAACTTTGTCACTGAACTGACGGACTTGCGGCAAGCCCCAGGAAACCCGCTATGCCACGACTACGCCAGGCGCCACCATGCTAATGGCGCCACTTTGCTACACAACAAATATGTTGCCGTAATAAACGACTACCCTTCCTCATGAGATGTAATCTCAGCCATTCAAGTTCGCCACCAAACTGATGAACTTGTGGCAAGTTTTAGGCGGCCGACCAAGGAAAGCCTAATAGCATCACATGCTATTTTCTTATGGCAAAGTCTCTTGACTTTGACTTGCACACATAGCAACCTGCTACACGTTTTCCACGAAAACACTCGAGACATCAAACATGTCACAAACTGGGGGATACTCATCAGGGTATTGGTCTGGAGGTTTACAACGTGCGGCGTGCAACGCGCCCGTTAAAAGAAAGTGTCATGAAGTAGGACAATTAGTGGTAGTGAAAAGTAACAGTGTAAACAATTCATTACCTTCATCATGGAAGCGTAATGACTGACGGTTACACAAATTCACTTCCCTCATCATGGAAGCATAACGTCTGACGGTTACATTATTCTTCCACCACTCAATCGTTTCCACTTACGAGATCAGGGTACGTTTCAATATGACTTGTATAAATAGGCTTCACTTATTTTCACCAAAAAACAAGTTTTTGGTCAGAAACAATACAATATCTAGAAACACATGGTAGCTTTCCATTCTGCTAGCCAGTTCTACTTTCTGATACAAGTCATAAGCAACCACACCTTCAGAATCAACGATTCTGGTCTCAACACTCTCTTCGCTTCCGTCCCTAAGACCAACCCTTCTCCTTCACTTTGAGACCGAAGCAAGCCTGGAACGGCCATTTCTTGGTTTAGACCAGGATTGTACAGATTGAGCTCTCGAATCAATACTCCGGTGCAGTACATTGTTTAGGGTCTAGACTCGTTTCTCATCCACACATCCAAAATTACCAAAATCAGCAGAAACGGATTTCACCCACAAACAGGAGGACAATGTCAAAGCTTTGTTTTGCAATGACATGTTGGTATCTCTCCCAATAACACACACTTCTTGGCTGAAACAGTAAGCTGCCAATGGTTTTACATAGATGACCTTTTACATAAAGTTTGGGATTAACAAACTTTCTCCGGATGTTGCACTTGCTCTTGCTCCTCATATGGAGTATCGTGCTCAGTAGATCATGTAGGTACCTGTATTTATTTTGTATCATTATACGTGTAATAAGCTTAAGAATGGTTTATGAATCTATTAGGTAATATAGATTGTCACAAACTCAGAGCACAATCATTGTTTTGGACACTTTTAGGTCTTATTTTTTGTTGATGGCCTTCTATCATCTGAAGCCCCAAAAATTAGAGGAGGTACGGTAATACTTATATAAAAGGGTTTATTTGTACTAAAGGGTTTATTTGTCATGTTCAGCTCTTAGCTCCTGTGGTTTTCTCAATACTTCAAGAAGCAATGAATGGATGTTGAACTTCAGAAACTTCGATCACTCCCAGAATGATTCTGAAGTATGTTGCTTATGGTGCTGCTGGACATGTGTATTATTGTCTCTTGAACTATCTAAATTTCAAAGACTGGAAGGGTCTCTTCCGTACATTCCAACTTACTGCTTTGTTTTTTTTTATTTTATAATAGTTATTGTCTTGACTGGATAGGATTGTTAAAAATTGCAAAGCTCACCTGAAAATTTTGAAGTAAGATGCTTTCTTTTTTGTCGTCTGATACACAACTGCATTAAACAACCAATTTAGTTAACCTAAAATTTGTTTATTTACTGGAGTATATCCTATTGGTGATGATGTTATTGACATTTTTTTGATGGTAATAGCCTTGTAGAATTAGTTTTTGTTCCGATGTTGCGCTTTCAAAATTCATATGATCTGGAGGTCATATGGATCATTTGGGTAACCACTAATAGTAGCATCTCAAATTATGAAAGAGGAGTAAAATGTATTAGTTTCCATGGTTTTATCAAGAAGTGGACGTATATCAACTTCACCTCCCTTGACGCTTCTCTTCGCATTGTTACTCTTTTTTATTTGTTTTTTTTATTGGTTCATTCTGCATCCCGTGGTTTCCTCCCACAGTTCTTATGAATTGATAGTGTACTTTGTAATTCATCGTTAACATAACCCACTCTCACTTTTAAATATGAAACATTTTTGGAGTGTTGAGAAGTTTATTAATTGATGAGCTGTTGTTTGCAGATTCAATGATGCTTTATCCCTTGAACTCACAACTGACCACGTAAGTATGTGCAGTATATGTTGAAACGTTAGCTGGTGTACTCACCGTTCACCATGGGTAGTTTTAAGAATCCAGTCAAAGAAATGTCCTTAGTGCTTGCAAGTTGTTACAGTACTAACTTTTTACTTAATTCCTTTTTTGTTTTAATGATCACATAATTCTGGATCCTTGTTATTTGTTTCTTCATGGTGCAGTTCCGTCAGAATCATGGAGTTCCATTAGATAGCACAGTGCTATTATGTGCATTGTTGGGATGAAGAAATGTGGGAAATGGTCCCGAAGACAGTAGTAGATGATTCTTCTCATGTCTTCTCTGCTGAATATAATAATCTTTTTTTTTTTTGTACTGTTGCTTTGGTTAGTGTTGGCATTGCGAAAATATTTTGAGTTTGATTATTTTTCCGACTTTCTAAGATGTAAAAATTGAAGCACGAGAAGGAAAATTTCATACGGTACTGATCAAAGTCGTTGACGGGGTTTCACCACAATTACCTAGAACACCGTTGTTACGGTGGGAGGGCTGACCGAAGACACCACTGTAATAAGATTGTAAAACAAATATTGCAACCCCTAAGATGGGTGCGATCGATTTGCTTCTCTCTTTATAGTAATAAGCCGTAGTGGATAACGGGCACCATAATAGCAAGGACACGAACATGAATTGTTTAGTTTTGGCCGGGTAATCTAATACGATCTGATTTCGACACCAACATCACCGACGTCATACACATGGAAGATGGTGACTTCAAATCCGACATCAACATGGTAAATCGGTGATAGTGCTGGCGCCATTGGTGGTCTCAGTGATATTGGTGGTGGTGATTTCGAACACAATGGCACGACATTGTTATTATTATAAATGGGAAATGAAGGAATAAGTTAAGTTTTTAAGCAAATAAAAGAGCAGAAAAATGAACTCATAGATGGACTGGCAGGCTGGCACGTCATTAGCTAACCCTTATAATAAATGGGACACGTGTGAAACACCTGATTTTTTCTTTCTAGAAACACAAATCTTTTAGATTAGCCTGCATGTTCTCCTCCTCAGTATGTAATCAGAACTCATCCACATTAGCCTACATCGCTATAACCTCTTCATATGTTCACCTCTTTTAGCTTAAATCGTCTGGATACATGGTGTTGATGGAATCAGTACATCGTAAAATTATTTCTTGGGAGAAATATTTGGTTTAATTTTTGAGATTTAGGTTCTGTCATTTCTTTTAATCATTTACTATCAGCATACTTATGTTCAATTATATTTATTAAAGATTTGAGTTAATCTTTGAACCGGTTCCAAAATGAGTTTGGGTGAATTGTGCAATGGGTTTTGCTTCTATTGACGATGTTATGTTCTTAAGAAACTTGATGAAATTTTACAATCTGAATTTTTTTCTTCTAATCTGGGGGTGTATGGTAGATTTCATTTCTTATAATAATCTAATTTCTAATTTCATGTCTTAATTTCTGTTTTTCTTTCAATTAAAAAAGGTATGAATCGAAATAAAATTAATTGGTATATGAAATTGTAGTTGAAAATAGTAGAAATTTATGTGGTGCCGATGGTACTTATGACAGCGAGGAGATCGAAGGTGGTGGAGGATGGTGGTGTGCTGACAATTGGGAGGAGGAAGAAACGATGTTATTTTGAAGATGATTTGAATTTGAAAATTTCAATGGTTTCGGTTGAATGTGGTGTTGATGGTGGTGGAGGATGGTGGTGCTAACGTTTCAGAATAGAGTTGACTAGGTCATATCTTTTAGAATCGGAATTGCATTTGAAATCGAAATGGAAATTAAAAATTGGGTTTGCAATCGAAGTTTCATTTGAAATCGGAACTGAAAATAAGAAGGTACCTGGTTATGGTGCTGCTGGTGTTGGAGAAGAAGGGTGGCGGCAGTTGTTGGATATTTTCAAGATTTGCCGCTACGCAGAGTTATACGGTGATCGACCTAAGTAAAACCTAGAATTTTCCATTCAAAATTGAACAGACGCGTCTCTTCCCATAAGCCACCATTAATGGCTTTTGGAAGCGTCTGTTGGTGATGAAACGACACTACCAACAGGCATGAATATCACTATAAGTAGCGAAGATGTTCTCCCATTCCAATACATCAAAAACAATCTGTTTTCTTCTTCTCTAAAAAGCATCATCAGAACCTTATACAGTGTGATTCTTGGTCGGGTCAAGGAAGTACAATCCTTGAATTCGATTACGGTGTTAGGGCTTCATTGAATCCTGAAGGCATAATTCGAGAGACCGTTTGTACTCGCCAAATTTATTGGGAAAGGTCGAATTATTGTCTAAAAGAATCGAAAGAGCCTTAAAGTCAGGGATACACCATTTTCTATTTCTGTTTTCATTCTCTTGTTTAACCCAAAATTTCCAACAACAGTGACGGTGTTACTGGTCACGTTGGTGGTCGTGTTTTACTGGTGCTGCTGGTGGTGGAGGAAGCCATCAGTAAAATATGGTGGCGGATCTGTGGGTGATTTGAATTGGTCGCGATGATGGAGTTATCTTTAAATTGAAGAGGAAAAGAAAGAGATGCTAATCAGCGAGGAGGAGGAGGAGGAGGGTTATTTTCGTCCATGAAAAAAGCTACGGAATCTCAAATCTTTTAATGAAATTGAAAATTTCCGTTACTCTTCATTTGATAAAAAAATGACCATAAAAACGACTCCCTCCTTACGGGTCCTTATAAAAAAATGACCATAAAAGCGACTCCTTCCTTACGGGCCCTTCAGGCCCTCCGATCGGTCGGCCCAATTAGTGATGTTTCGAAAATCGGGAAAGATGTTGCTCTTTTAGAACTTTTGGATGGGTTAAGCTTTTGTTGACCCTGTTAGTTTAGTTTCAGCTTATATCATTATGCTATCAGATTATGCGCGACCATTAAGTTTCATTCAAATAAAATAAATTAGAACACCGTGGCAACACCGCTGCGACGGTGGGAAGGCCGACCGAAAAAAAACTAATTAAGATGGTTTATAAAGTTTAATCATCATAAGAGTCATTTTTTTCTTTCTTAATCATAATTAGGTAAATGCATTCGATCCAATATCTGCTATTTTCTTTCGAGGTCCAGCATGTGCATTTGCACAAAGTGAAGTGGGACATGCGACGACCAACGCGTGGTTTGATTTCCCTATGCCAACACAACAACCAAACACAAAACAACACCTAAATCTTCTCCGCCCATGTTCTATTCCATTTCTTCAGTTCTAATCTCTTTTTCCTTGGACAAATTTTCCTTAGACAAATATTTGTGATTAATTTTACCTGCTCCGAATAAGTTTGAACAATTTTATCTAATTGATACATCATTGTACACCACCATCCGTAGATCTTACCACTATCATCACCACCGTTCTTTTCCAATTGGTTTATACACAAAATATCTATTGAATATTGAAGTTTGATTTGTAAGGCTGTTGTATCTGCTGTATGAATTGAAAACGTAATTGGTATGAATTGATTGATTTTGATTTCGACCAATTTTCCCAATTTCAATTTAAATTCAATACCAGTTTTGATTTCAATTCAAAAAAGACAAAAAATCTGTGACGGTGTTGCTGGTTTCTGGTTGTGGAAGATAAGGGTGGTGCTAGAGACAGTGGGGATATGATATTGGAAGAGGTGGAGGGATGGTGGTGCTGAAAATGGGAGAAGGGAGGAGGAAGAAGCGATGTGATATAGGAAATGGTTTTAAAAATATGCAATTTTGCTGGTTACGGTTGCGGTGGTGGAGGGTGGCGGTGGTTTGTTGGAGAAGACGAAATATGAAAAGTTTGCAATGGTACTGTGATGTAGGTGTGCTGCTGGTAATGATGATGGCGGCGGAGGTGGTTTTGTCGTGCTGGTGGTAGAGGTGGCACTGTTGGTGTGGTGGTTCTGGTTGTGAGGATGATGGGTTCTGGTTGCGGTGATGGTGATGCTTTGTGTGGCGGTGGTTGTTTGGGTTATGCCCAAAAACAATAGTTTGACATTACATTTTAAATATTATTTAACAGTTCACTTTAAATATGGTTCGTGAGATATGGTCGAATATATTAGTTGTAATTTATACAGTGGGAGATATAATTTATACAGCGGGAGATATAATATATTGGTGACATTTTAGTTCGTAATATATGTGTATCATTTTTATTGATTAAATTATAACTTGCTATGATTATTACGTACGTATTATGATAAATCTCATCATAGAAGTGGAGACTTCTAAATCTAGCAGGTTGATGTAATTGGATTATGTCGAACCGGTCGGTTATTTCTGTTCATAATTTATCAGCTTGTGAATAGATCTTAAGTTACTACTTTACATAAGTTCTTAATCCTGAGAATATGTATATATCCTATGTGTATTTTCGGGCATCTTGTCTTACCAAGCAGTGAGGTCATTTTTGGATCCAATATCTGGGTAAGATGGATAATCGTGAGTACGCAGTAAGAATATACATATTCAATATCTGGGTAAGATGGATAGTCGTGAGTACGCAGTAAGAATATACATATTCAATATGGTATCTGTCTCGATGTGTATTCCCTTGGATTATTGTGCGGGAATTATTATTCTAGACTGGCCAGTGGTCACTTGAATTGTTTAAGTGATTATTAGAATAATAAAGTAAAAAGCGCATCAAGGACCAAATATAAATTCTGCATAGGGAGCTGATGTGTAATTTTTACACGCCTATGAGAATTTATGAATACCGGTATTCACGGAGGGACTTATTGTAAGAAAGTAGAGGAAGGATTTTACATTTATTAAAACAAACAATTTTAGAGTGTTTGTCAATTACAAGTCTTTGGTGGAATGACTTGTAATTTCCTAATCGTATTTGGAATTGTGTGAGACACATAGAGTCCTGTACGGTTAAGAAAAGCTAAAATTGTTTGTAGCCCAAGAAACCTAATTGTATTTGGAAAAGGTATTTGAAAATAAGAGGGACAGCTCCTAGTATGAAAACTATATAAGGGGAGCAAGCAATCAAGGATAGAACTACCGAAAAAACTAAGAAAGTTGTGCCTTCTTATTTTCCCGTCCCTATACAATTAAGGATTTTGGAAGAAAGTCCAAAACTATCCTACGTGTCTTTCTAGTTTTGTGACATCAATTGTCTTTTGTCTTATTTTCCTAAGCAAAAGCTATACGAGCTTTTATTCCCAAAAGCTACAGAAACTTGTTTTACATTTTCTTCTTCAAGGATACAGTCGGTGCTTTCGAATCACGGTGATTGTTAGTGAAAGTACAAACAGATCAAAAGTAGTTTGGTTTGATTCAAGTGAACAAAGTTGTTGGTGGTAATCAATTGGAGTTTGGTGTTTAGAAACAAAGCTACAAGACTTGTTCTTCTTCCTTCCGTTACGGTGGTTTTGGAGATAAAGCTAAAAGTGGATTTTGCTGTTCTTCTTGGAGATTTGGATTAACAAAAGGAAAGATACACAAAATCTCTAATCCCTCTTTGCTCTTATTAACATCTATGAAACAAGGGGTTTGATAGAAAAATTTTAAACCAATTTCCGTTGAGTTTTTGATCTATTCACAACAATGGTATCAGAGCTAGGTTTAAATGTTAATAATTGCAATTTTATTTATCATGATAGAGATTATGATGGGTTATAAAAATTAGGGCTTTTTCAATTTGGTAATTTCTATTAATCGATGGAACCCTAGATTTATCAATTGATGGATGTTGATTATCGATGATTTATTTGGTTATTTTGAGATGGGTATCGGTTGAATCTTGTATGTGATGCAAATTAATGTATGTGTATGGATAATTAATGTTTTTATGCTAGAGTATGAAATCACTTTGAGGGATATATGGGTTCCTTTGTATTTCTACATGAAATGTAAGAAGTGGGTTAGATTTTTTGAAATTTTGTTTCCCGTGTAAACCAAAGTTTTCATGGGTAGTCAACAGTATATCAATGGATTGTTTGTTAACCCTTAATTGGATTAAGAGGGTAACTGAATTGGTTGATAATGAAGACCAAAATTTGTTTTAGTAAGTCCAAAACAGTTTTGGTACGGTGTATTAAAACAAGTTTTTAACGGGTCTTGACACATTACAAACGTCAACAGTTAGTTATCCCTTTAGATAACCAATGTTACACAGTATCAATGTGTTTAGTTGGTGATTCAGGGAACTTTAGTAACTATTAGTTTATGTGCATATATATTTTAGCTGTAGTATCATCTTGGAATAATTAGATTGGTAATCATAAAATCGCAATATTATTTTGGTTTATGCATGAGATGTTTGAACGGTGATTGTCCTTGTATAAGAAATTAAGTGGGAGAGGGATTTTCGTATCTCGCGGCCTTCCATAGGCGAAATTCAGATTACATGAATTGTTTTATTCTCCCCAAGGAGACTATCCAATTTATGTAGGCTCTGAGATATAGTCTATGGGTTACACTTAACTTAAAATAATTAATTTGATTTCCCTAAGGAAACAAATATTTATTTTAGAGGCCGAACATATCAGATTGTTGATTTAATATTACATGAGATGTCTAGGGTTGTTAAATTAATGGAAAGATCTTCCACCTGAAAAACTATATGCGTAACTAATTCCCTAAGGAATGTTACGGATGTAAAGTTTTGGGAATCCGATCTTTATCGTAATACTAGGGAGTTGCGATAAATAAATTTTTATTTTTGTTTTTGTTTTTTTTAAGAGCTGTTTTATCTCACTACGACTTATTTGTTATGCATGTTTAGATGTCAATGTCGAGCCTCAGTCCCTTACAGATTATCTTGAAAGAAACCCAGTTAACCGGTCCCAACTATGTTGATTGGAAAAGAAACTTGGATATTGTACTCACTGTACAAGATTACAAGTTTATTCTTAGTGAGCCAGAACCTATACTCCCTGAACCTGAAGCCACAGTAGGTGAGCATGCAAGGTGGAAAAAGGCTAATGATATGGCCAAGTGCTATATCATGGCTTCTATTTCCAATGTATTGCAGCACCAGTATGAGGGCTTTGAGAAAGCTGCTGAGATCATTAATGGTCTAAAAGAGATGTTTTCTGAACACAGTCGTCCCGCCAAAGCGGAAGCGACTAGAAAGCTAATGAACACTAAGATCCAAGAAGGAACTCCAATTCGTGAGCACATCATTCTCATGATGTCTCTGTTTAACGAATTGGAAACCCTTGGGTCAACTATCGATGCTGATATGAAAGTTGACATTGTTCTTAATTCCCTTCCCAGTTCGTTTGCACATTTCAAGTTGAATGTCAACATGAATAAGATGGTTTTAACTCTTCCCGAGTTACTTAACCAATTGCAAACTGCGGAAGGAATTTTGCACAATAAAAAGGCAACTGGAAGTGTTAACTTAGCAGAGGATTCTAAGCGCAAACCTAAGCGAAAGAATCCTAAGAAGAAAGGTCAGAAAACAACTCCTTCAGCGAACCATGCTTTGGGTGTTAAAAATAACAAGGGAGAAAGTGTTGCAAAAGGAAAGTGTTTCCACTGCAACAAGCCTGGTCATTGGAAGCACAAATGCACGGAGTACTTAGCTAAGAAGAAATCAGAAAGTAATTTTGAATCTTTAGTTGTTGAGGCAAATGTTGCCACTTATACATCAAACAGTTGGTGTATATATTCTGGAGCCACTAATCATGTATGCAATTCATTGCAGGGGTTTCAGATAACCAGACAACTAAGTAAAGGAGAAATTTACCTGAACCTAGGTTCGAATGCAAGAGTTGCTGCCGTAGTCGTAGGAAGAGTTCGTCTTAGTAGTAGTAGTAACAATGAGAATAAGGTTTTAGTTTTGAAAGATTGTTTATATGTGCCAGACATTAGGCGGAATTTAATTTCAGTGTCTTGTCTCGTTAGAGATGGTTTGACAATTAAATTTGATTCTTTTAAGGTTTTAATAATTAAAGACAGTTTAGTTATTTTTACTGGTGTGTTGGCGCATGGTTTATATCTTATTTCTCCTATTGTTTCTTATGTTTTAAATAATGAATGTATACCATCTGTTATCACTCTTGAAAGGAAAAGTCCTTCTACTAATGCTACATACTTATGGCATCTAAGGCTTGGTCATATCAACCTTAACAGGATCAAACGTTTGGTTCAAAATGGATATCTGGATTCGTTAGAAATTGAACCATGGTTAGTTTGTGAGTCCTGTTTGGAAGGTAAAATGAGCAAGAGACCATTTACTGGGAAAGGTGTTAGAGCCTATGAAGTATTAGAATTAGTACACACTGATGTATGTGGACCGATGAATGTTAGAGCTAGAGGTGGCTATGAGTATTTCATCACTTTCACTGATGATTATTCTAGATATGGATACATCTACCTTATGCATCATAAGTATGATTCTTTTGAAAAGTTCAAAGAATACAAGGCAGAGGTCGAAAACCAAACAGGAAAGAAATTGAAATCCATTCGATCAGATCGAGGTGGCGAGTATCTTTCAACTCTGTTTGGTGCATACTTAGTAGAACATGGGATTGTATCCCAGTTGACTGCACCTGGAACACCACAACAAAATGGTGTGGCAGAGAGAAGGAATAGAACTTTACTAGAGATGGTAAGGTCCATGATGAGTTATACTACATTACCTATATCTTTTTGGGGATTATCCTTAGAAACAGCAGCATATATTCTGAATTTGGTACCTAGTAAGGCAGTTTCTAAGACACCCAGGGAGTTGTGGTCTGGGTGTAAGCCAAGTCTACGGCATTTAATAATATGGGGTTGTCCTGCACATGTGCTAAAAGGAAAGTCTAGTAAACTAGAATCAAGGTCAGAAGTTTGCTTGTTTGTAGGATACCCAAAAGGTACTAGAGCTGGTCTATTTTATAATCCGAAAGAGCAAAAGTTGGTAGTAAGTACTAATGCAATATTTCTTGAAGACGATTATATGATGGACAATAAGCCTCGAAGTAAAGTTGTTCTTGAAAAGTTGTGTGAAAATGGTTCAGTGGGAGTTAGTAGTACTTCTAGTTCACTTCCAGTAAACAGTGAAGTGTCTAACAAAACTGCTCCAAATTTGTGACTAACTTCCTTTGATATTCCTGAATTCTATGAACAAGCTAGTAATAATACACATACAAATACACCAGTAGTTGTGCAACAACCAATAGTTCAGCAGGATCCTCCGATCTTTGATGAACCATTAGTAGATCTGGGTCTTCATATGGATGAAGAAGTAGTACATCCTCAACATGAAGTTGAACCACAAGTTCAACCGCTAGTTGTAGGACAACCGGAACAACAAGTTGAACATATAGTTGTTTCTCAACCAAATCAGCCTCGTCGTAGTACTAGACCAAGGAGACGAAATCCTAAGTATGCTCAGTTCTTTGGAGAAAATTTTCAAGTTATCCTAGATGAGCAGGATTCGGATCCTACTAGTTACAACAAGGCAGTAAATGACCCTGAATCGAGAAAATGGCTGTCCGGTATGGATACTGAAATAGAATCCATGCATTCTAATGGAGTCTGGAGTATTGTAGATCTACCACCTAATATTAAACCTATTGGGTGTAAATGGATTTACAAGAAGAAAAGAGGACCAGATGGTAAGGTTGAAACCTTTAAATCTAGGCTGGTGGCGAAAGGGTACCCTCAGAAAGAGGGAATCGATTACGAGGATACTTTTTCGCCAGTAGCAATGCTTAAGTCCATTAGAATACTCTTGTCCATTGCAGCTCATTTTGACTATGAGATTTGGCAAATGGACGTCAAGACTGCCTTTCTGAATGGCAATCTTGAAGAGGACATTTACATGATCCAACCAGAGGGATATGTAATTAAAGGCCAGGAGCATAAAGTATGCAAGTTGCATAAGTCTATTTATGGACTTAAGCAAGCATCTCGAAGCTGGAATATTAGATTTGATGAGGCCATTAAATCTGTGGGTTTTGAGCAAAATCTTGATGAACCGTGTGTTTAAAAGAAGACTCAAGAAAACATGGTAATGTTTTTGGTATTGTATATATATGATATATTACTCATTGGAAATGATGTAGGAGCATTATCGTCAGTAAAGCTATCATTGTCCAATCAGTTTAGCATGAAAGACTTGGGAGAGGCCAGTTACATTCTAGGCATTAAAATTCTCAGAAATCGAAATGCTAGAATGATAGGCTTATCCCAAGCCACTTACATTGACAAATTGCTGGAGAGATTTGATATGCAAAACTCAAAGAAGGGTTTCTTACCCTATAGACATGGCATTAAGCTTACAAAGACTCTTTGTCCCAAGACATCAGAGGAAATGCAAGAAATGAGTAATGTTCCTTATGCTTCGGCTGTAGGCAGTCTCATGTATGCTATGCTATTTACTAGGCCAGACATTTGTTATGCGGTTGGGATGGTCAGTCGGTTCCAATCCAGTGCAGGAAGGGAACATTGGATTGCCGTAAAACATATTCTAAAGTATCTCAGGAGAACTAGAGATCATATGTTGGTTTACGGATCCGAAGAATTGGTACCTCTTGGTTATGCTGATTCTGATTTTCAATCAGATGAGGATAAGAGAAAGTCAACTTCAGGATATGTGTTCACATTAGGTGGAGCAGCCGTTAGTTGGAGAAGTGTCAAGCAAAAATGTATTGCTGACTCTACTACTGAAGCTGAATATGTAGCGGCTTGCGAAGCAGCTAAAGAAGCAGTATGGCTAAAGAATTTTCTAACTAGTCTTACAGTGGTTCCTGCAGCTATACCACCTATTATTATTTTTTGTGATAATAGTGGTGTTGTATCTAACTGTAAAGAACCTAGACACCACTCTAAGAACAAGCACATTCAAAGAAAGTATCATATTATTAGAGACATGTCAAAGAAAGGCGAAGTAGTTGTCACTAAGATAGCCTCAACGCAGAATTTGGCAGATCCCTTTACCAAAGCCTTGACACAAAAGGCGTTTGATTCTCATGTTGATGGGATGGGAGTCAAAACTGATTTTTGATTGTTTTCGTGCAAGTGGGAGATTGTTGGGGTTATGCCCAAAAACAATAGTTTGACATTACATTTTAAATATTATTTAACAGTTCACTTTAAACATGCTTTGTGAGATATGGTCGAATATATTAGTTGTAATTTATACAGTGGGAGATATAATATATTGGTGACATTTTAGTTCGTAATCTATGTGTATCATTTTTATTGATTAGATTATAACTTTCTATGATTATTACGTACGTATTATGATAAATCTAATCATAGAAGTGGAGACTTCTAAATCTAGCAGGTTGATGTAATTGGATTATGTCGAACCGGTCGGTTATTTCTGTTCATAATTTATCAGCTTGTGAATAGATCTAAGTTACTACTTTACATAAGTTCTTAATCCTGAGAATATGTATATACCCTACGTGTATTTCCAGGCATCTTGTCTTACCAAGCAGTGAGGTCATTTTTGGATCCAATATCTGGGTAAGATGGATAGTCGTGAGTACGCAGTAAGAATATACACATATTCAATATGGTATCCGTCTCGATGTGTATTCCCTTGGATTATTGTGCGGGAATTATTATTCTAGACTGGCCAGTGGTCACTTGAATTGTTTAAGTGATTATTAGAATAATAATGTAAAAAGCGCATCAAGGACCAAATATAAATTCTGCATAGGGAGCTGATGTGTAATTTTTACACGCCTATGAGAATTTATGAATACCGGTATTCACGGAGGGACTTATTGTAAGAAAGTAGAGGAAGGATTTTACTTTTATTAAAACAAACAATTTTAGAGTGTTTGTCAATTACAAGTCTTTGGTGGAATGACTTGTAATTTCCTAATCGTATTTGGAATTGTGTGAGACACATAGAGTCCTGTACGGTTAAGAAAAGCTAAAATTGTTTGTAGCCCAAGAGACCTAATTGTATTTGGAAAAGGTATTTGAAAATAAGAGGGACAGCTCCTAGTATGAAAACTATATAAGGGGAGCAAGCAATCAAGGCTAGAACTACCGAAAAAACTAAGAAAGTTGTGCCTTCTTATTTTCCCGTCCCTATACAATTAAGGATTTTGGAAGAAAGTCCAAAACTAACCTACATGTCTTTCTAGTTTTGTGGCAGCAATTGTCTTTTGTCTTATTTTCCTAAGCAAAAGCTATACGAGCTTTTATTCCCAAAAACTACAGAAACTTGTTTTACATTCTCTTCTTCAAGGATACAGTCGGTGCTTTCGAATCACGGTGATTGTTAGTGAAAGTACAAACAGATCAAAAGTAGTTTGGTTTGATTCAAGTGAACAAAGTTGTTGGAGGTAATCAATTGGAGTTTGGTGTTTAGAAACAAAGCTACTGGACTTGTTCTTCTTCCTTCCGTTACGGTGGTTTTGGAGATAAAGCTAAAAGTGGATTTTGCTGTTCTTCTTGGAGATTTTGATTAGCAAAAGGAAAGGTACACAAAATCTCTAATCCCTCTTTGCTCTTATTAACATCTATGAAACAAGGGGTTTGATAGAAAAATTTTAAACCAATTTCCGCTGCGTTTTTGATCGATTCACAACAGTGGTAGCAGTAGCTACGGTGGTCGTGGTGTCGGTGATTGTAAATGGAGAAGAAGGTACCTGGTTATGGTGCTGCTGGTGTTGGAGAAGAAGGGTGGCGGCGGTGACGGTGTTACTGGTCACGTTGGTGGTGGTGTTTTACTGTGGTGTTGTTGTAAGCTATAGGAGGGTTGTCGAAGACCACGTGAGATTTTGATTTTGATATTGGTGGAGGTGGTTAAGGGGGTGTTGATGGTGGTAGTTATTATTAGGCTTATGGTGGTGGCAGTGGTTCTGGTAGCAGCTTAAACGTTGAAAGGGTTCCTGTTATGGTGGTTTGGTGACGATGGGTCTATCTAAACCGGATAGAAAATAGGAAAGAGATACGATTGATTTTAGGATTATTTTTGTCAAGTAATGAAAAAAAGCTACGGAATCTCAATTTTTTTTTGTCAAATTGAACAATTTCGTTACTCTACATTTGACAAAAAAATGGCCATAGAAGGGACTCCCTCCCTTCGGGCCCTCCGGTCGGTCGGCCCAATAATAAATTTTTATAAAATTAATTTAGATTCAAGTTAATAAGAAAAAGAAATCAAGTTTTTAAGATTTTTTTTAAATAAAAAAAAGTTTGCTATGTCCCAAAATTTGTTAAATAAAAAGTTCTTTCATTGTAAACCCCTAAATCTTCAATCTCTAGGGCCGTGAGCTAAGTCTGCAAAGATCGTGAGTTATGTCCCAAAAATTGTTAAAAAAAAGTATTTTCATTGTAAAACCCCATTGTCTGAGCTGGGATAGGCCAGATCGGTCCGTGCGGAGTTGAGTCTACTCGGAATAAATTTTGGAACCATTTCCTGTTTCTTAGATTTCTCCCTCTCTTTTCAGCAGAAGTCTACCTCAAAAAAAAGTCATTTGCATTCACATATTCATGATTAACCACCACCTCTTTACAGGCTTTACCCGGTCCTGAACTATTTGCTATTGATAGCTGATAATGAAGAAGAACTCCACAAAAGGGATAGAGTGATGAACTCCACAAAAGGGATAGAGTGATGAACTCCACAAATTTTTGAATGAAACTAATGTTTTATAAATGAAATCTCTATAAGATTAACAAAATTTGAATTGCAGATGCCACTCTCAGTCAATTCAAAATTCGTATTTATAGCGATAGGGCACATTACATATGAGCTATAACCGTGCAGTAAGTATTACTACTAAGAATTCTAAAAGAAACCCTACATACAATATCCAGCAGCACCATGTTTCTCAACCATGTAACAATCATACCTCCCTGCAAACATGTTTTAGTTTTAAAGTTTGTCAAAAATGTACCTGCTTGCATATCCTGTTGGTGACTCTCATCCAAATCATCTCCTGCATTGTTGATTTGCTCATCAAACTCGAGCATATCGTCAAATGTTGTATGTATGGGAGCTACAAATTAGAAATTGTGTATGACTTGGGCAGTTACTGAATTGTATGTTCGATACAATAGAAAAATTCAAGTACAAAAACTTACCTTTGTGTTCAGGCACCAACTCCATATAGCCTTCGCTGGTATTCATTCCTATTGTTGAGATGCGACCGATAAGTCTCTCAACTTCTGCCTGAGCATGTTCATGCATAACATGTTCAACTAAGTTTGATGAAGTGTTGCCTGCTGATGATGAAGGAAAGTTCAGCTTTTCTTTGGCGGCTAAGTATCGATTATGATCACACTCGCTTTCAATCAACCTCTGCTCCTCCATCATTTTGTCGATGGGTTCTCTGCCGAACACGGTCTCTTTGTCGTTCACCAGCCAGCTGTTTTTCGATATGTGTGCATCATCGTTGACTATAGATGTTGAAGGAAGGTTTAGCTTTTCCTTGGCGGCTTTTTTTCGATTACGATCACGCTCACGTTCAATCAACCGCTGCTCTTCTGTCATAATTAGACGACGGGTTCTTTGTCGAACACGCTTCCTGTCTCGTTCACCGGCCAGCTGTTCTTCGGACATGTTTCGTCTCCGAACTACAAAGTTCCATAACAATATATGTAAATCTGATCAGTTCCAAGGATTGACAGTTATTAACTAATAATATATATCTTTGAAAAGTGTTAAAGGCAGAAGGAAAGGAAATGCTGGGACATTCATTCAAAGCTGACCAATGCTGGGACTGGAACCATCCAGTGTATCCACACTGCCGACCTCCCCACCTGATTTGAAGTGTATCTAGAGGGTTATTCATTTGGTAGGAGGCTTATTCACGTCATAGCTCAACCCCTTTAGTGTATCTAGAGAGGGACACTATAGGGGTCCTAGTTGACCCAACCAAAAACTTTCTCGAATCATATATGCTAGGAACCTAACAACCACAGTTGACGGGCAAAACTAACAGTAAGCACAAAAACCAAATTTGACTGTTAATATTATCACCCTTTCAAAAACAATGAGGCATCATTTATCAGCAATAGGAATCTAACGAAAAACTAAGATAATTAGGTCTTCTTAATACATATCCTATATACATAATGCATCAACCTAACTAAGACAATTTTTTTACTTATCCGGTTTTGTTAGAGGACTATGATTTGCCTATGTTTCACTGGACTTTAGTAGATTAATCCAATGACTAATCCGGTGTAAGATGTTTTCAGCCAACTAAGTTCAGAAACTTATTCTGCTAACTACAGCATTACCTTGATTCAACGATTCTGCTGTGTTCCCGTGTGCAATAAATCTGGGGCTTCGGCGAGGAATGAATCCTCCAGCTGAGTTAGACACTTGAACACTTGCTGCACATGTAAAAAGCTATATATAATAAGCTTATGTTGCAAAATCCTTGCTTATGGTTATGTGATAAGGTTTTCAGCCAACTAAGTTCGGCAACTAAATATGCTAACTGCAGCATTACCTTGATCACTTGTTTCGGCTGTGTTTCCGCATCCCATAAATCTTGGGCTTCGGCGACGAATCAAGACCGATTCTGCTTTATGTGCTCCAGCTGAGTTAGACAGTTGAACACTTGCTTCACATGTAAAAAAGCTATCTATAATAAGCTTATGTTGTAAAATCCTTGCTTATGGGTATGTGATGAGCATTATTGATCAGTAAACTTACAGCTTGTACCGGCTTCATCCATTCTTGTCTTCCGAATTTGATAAGCAAGATGTCGTCTTTCATTGAACGCCTGTTCGGTCAGTATCTCTTGTTTTGATTTATATTGAGCATGCCAGAGTTGTTTTTGCCTATCTTGCAGCTCAACAATTCTTGGGCTTCGACGTACGTCATCTTGCAATGAATCCATCTATTTACACATACACATATGACAATATTAATTTTACCTACTTCAGATTATAATCAAAGGCAGTTTATACTTCTAAACTGGATTCGAAGTTCCTATCTGTTCGCATATTGAGTCAGCTGTTTGGGGAAAATAATTGCGATGAAAATGGAAAAATTGAAGCATAAGAGAGTAACATCCATAATTTGGAAGAGAGTAAACATAAGAGAGTAACACCATTTCTAATTGAAGCACCCATTGGTATGGGTTCATCTTACATATACATTCTTGGTTCTCTTAAGCTAAAACCTGTTGTTTATAAAGTTTCTGCCAGCCTATAATTAAAGATCCATTGGCACAGCAATTGTTGCTTGAGCATTAGTTACGCATTTACTTGCAAAACAAAAATAAGACTACTCTCCAGAATTTTAATCAAAGACTACTAGTACTAATAACAATGGATTAAAAGAACGATCAACAAACAAAAGAGACCCTCTGCAACTAAATACAGAGACACAAATTCAAGATTATCATCTTCAGAAACTTAACAAGAGATTTAGGGAGAAACAACGTGAGATTTGAAAAATCAAACATCTACTGGAGTACAAGCAGTTCGTTATCATCTGTACTCTTCACATTTAACATTCAATCTCATTCAAAACCATACAAACACCCATACAGTATGTTCAAAGAATGGAATTGGGAAATTTAACCATACCTTGGTCACCCAAATGATAATTGAGATACAGCTATGTTGAACATGGAACCCTGATTTGATTTTGAATAACTCTGGTGATTCGATTGATTCAATTCTCGACTCAAAACCTAATGAAGAAACACCCATACAGTATGTTCAAAGAATGGAATTGGGAAATTTCCCAGTTTTGCAGAATTAAAGAAAATTGGAATTGGGAAATTTAACACATACCTTCGTCACCCAAATGATAATTGAGCAACAACTATGTTGAACATGGAACCCTGATTTGATTTTGAATAACTCTGGTGATTTGATTGATTCAATTCTCGACTCAAACCCTAATGAAGAAGATGAAAACTCGAACGACCATGAGAAATTGGGTTAGTGTCGCTAGTGGTGGTGGCGATGGAGGTGATGGTGTTGGAGGCGGCGATGGTAATGGTTGTAGTCTGGCGCTGCCGGTGGTGGAGGAGCTATCGGGGACGATGACGACGGGGACGAAACCAAAGAGAACTGGAGAGAAAAGAAAAAGAAAAAAGAGATGCGTTTAGAAAAAGGAGGGGTAAATTTGTCCGGGTAAAAAAAGCTACGAAAGGGGAAATTAGGCTCAGACCCAACCCATGGATAACCCATAATATGAGGCCCTTAATTAAAAAAAGTTTAAATCTAGGCCCCGAGTTTTTAAAAGACCTTGATACCCTTATGCATATTGTCAAGCCCATAATTAAATAAAATTTAAATCTAGGCCCAAAATTATTAAATCTAGGCCCGAAATTATTAAAATACAGTGTGAAGGTGTAAACAGAAGTTACACATGCATATGGCATGTGTAACCAGAAGTTACACATCTTATGATATGTGTAATGCAAAGTTACACTTATATATATATATGTAGAAAATAAACATCAAAAAGAAAACACAAAAGAAATACATGTATTACTTTAATATTCATTTACAACAATTTCTTAGCATGTGTAACTAGAATTTACACACACATCTGTCTAGTGTAATTGAGAGTTACATATGTGTCTATCTAGTGTAATTGAGAGTTACACATGCATCTGACTTGTGTATTCAGCGTCAACTCCAGCTCCAGCGAGACCATTACCACATTTAAGCAATTAGCTTTTAAGAAGTTATCTGAAACCTAAAATATAACAACAAACAATCAGTATTTATAAGATTAAAATGAACAGTACATACAACAGTGTATATTCAGTTTCACAAGCATCTGACTAGATGCATCTGAATTGTGTAACTGAGAGTTACACATGCATATAACATGTGTAACTAGGAGATACACATGCATCTGGCTTATGTAACTAGGAGTTACACCTGCATATGAAATATGCCATTTATCATGAACTTGCAAGCGTAAGTTACCTAAAGCAAAGTATGTGTAAGTAAAGGTTACACATCTAATTAGCATATGTAACTAGAAATTACACATCTATTTAGATTGTGTAACTAGAAGTTACACATGTAATTAGCATGTGTAACTAAAAATGACACATCCATACCAAAACACCATCACTAAGACAAGCAGAATGTAAAGTAGATCCAAATTACAATGTCTAACACATCCATACCAAAACACCACCACTAAGACAAGCATAATGTAAAGTAGATCCAACTTACAGTGTCTAATACAGCTCTAACATCCATACCAAACCTCTCAGCTTCATACCAAAACACCACCACTAACTCCAAATACAAATTATCCTCCAAATATGATCCAGTACCACCACCACTGCTTCCTCATCCTCCTCCAAAACCTGCACCTCCACCATCAACACCACCACAACTTAATAACCAATAGCTTCCGACAAGCTAAACATAAAATGAGTCATCAACATACTCAACAGGAGAAATATATCATATGCAGAAAGCAATAGATACAAATGTGTCTTAAAGATACAAATGCTACAACTATTTACAAATACACATGCAACAGGATATATATGTGTAACTTCAAGTTACACATGCTAAAAATAAAACTGGATATATACGTGTAACCTCAAGTTACACATACTGTAACAAAAAACAGCATGACTACATTATCAATTTGAAGTTGTTCTTCTGAAACAACATTGTTTCTTCATCCTCTTCTCAGTATAAAACAAAAAACTCACAAAAAATTCACAAAAAACAAGAGACAAACAGAAAAATAAAAATTCCATGCTAAAAATACAACTGGATATATGTGTAACCTCAAGTTACACATACTGTAACAAAAAACAACATGACTACATCATCAATTTGAAGGTGTTCTTCTGAAACAACATTGTTTCTTCATCCTCTTCTCAGTATTAAACAAAAAACTCACAAAAAATTCACAAAAAACAAGAAACAAAGAGAAAAATACAAATTCCATGCTAAAAATACAACATGATATATACGTGTAACCTCAAGTTACACATACTGTAACAAAAAACAACATGTCTACATCATCAATTTAAAGTTGTTCTTCCAAAACAAGATTGTTTCTTCATCCTCTTCTCGGTATCAAACAAAAACTCAAAAAATTCAAAAAAATAAAAGAAACAAATAGAAAAATACAAATTCCATGCTAAAAATACAACAAGATATATATGTGTAACCTCAAGTCACACATACTGTAACAAAAAAAAACAGCATGTCTACATCATCAATTTAAAGTTGTTCTTCTGAAACAAGATTTTTTCTTCATCCTTTTCACAGTATCAAACAAAAAACTCACAGTAAATTCATAAAAAACAAAAAACAAACAGAAAAATACAAATTCCATGCTAAAAATACAACAGGATATATATGTGTAACCTCAAGTTACACATATTGTAACAAAAAAACAGCATGTCTACATCATCAATTTAAAGTTGTTCTTCTGAAACAAGATTTTTTCTTCATCCTTTTCTCAGTATCAAAAAAAAACTCACAGTAAATTCATAAAAAACAAAAAACAAACAGAAAAATACAAATTCCATGCTAAAAATACAACATGATATATATGTGTAACCTCAGGTTACACATACTGTAACAAAAATTATCATTCACTAGATTGCTGTAGAATTGGACAACACAACGTTTTAGCCCTTCTTTAATCTCATCAGCATAAGCTACGTAATCTATAGCATTAATAAGATAACGATTCGTTGATATCAAATCTGAAAACAAAATTTCAGTCGAGAATTAAGATAAAGAGATTGATTGATTCTCAATAAAGAAACCTAGCAAATTTTTGTAATATGTTTTCAAGATTTTCATCTAAAAACCAATGTAAACAGATGTAAACTCCGGTTACGAGTTCATCAAATAATATCATTTGAAATAGTAAAAATGTTTCTAATCAAAGCTGTTTACAAATCTGAAATCAAAAATAAAGATTAAAATCATATTACGAATCTGGAAAAAAATCCCTGACAGATATATGCAATTCATTTTCATTTGACTATTCCTCTGCGGCTCCACAAGAGCTTTGATTTTTTTTCTTCACTGTCCAAGGAGACAAATACAGCGTATGAGAGAGTCTTAACAAACCAAGAAATGAAAGCGAAATGCATTAATAGAAGATGATACTCATACTTAGATTTTTGATGAATTCATGTTGAATCTGCGGATCTATTAATTCGAATCTGTTTCGTGGATTTATTTTTTCTACTGAAACTGATACTCCTCCTTCTCCTGGTGGTGGATTTGTGATCTCCATCGTCGCCATCAATGACAATAATTTACCCTGATAGAGATAAAGATGAATCTCAGAAACCCTATAAACTATTTTTCTACAGCAGAGAGAGAGATCAAGATGAGAGAGAAAGAAAATAGAAAAATGAAAATGTATTATGATATTACTCTTGAATAAATACTAAAGGGTATTCTTGGTATTATTAAAATTCGTATTGATTAATTATGGGCCAGATCTGAAGAAAATTTGATTCTTTGGGCCTAGCAATATCATTTTCTGAAAGTATGGAGTTGACAATATATGATCCATTTGGTGGGGCTTCAAAATATTGAACCCATATAATAGGGTGTTTCTAGTATTTTTCACAATCTGAAATCTTTTTATGAAATTGAAATTCGTAAAAAATACGGTTTAGTTCAAAAACGCGTCAAAAAGTAAAATTTAGTCTAGACCGAGTCAACTAGATACATATTAGTTCAAAAATTATTTAAAATATGGAAAATACATAAATAACCTTGCTGATTTACAACTTAGTCCAAATATTTACGGTTTAGTCCAAAATGACTCATATTGATGTCAACAATTTTAAATAATATAAAAATAATTAAAAACCAATTTATCTTTTAAACCGCTCATCCAAAATTCACAAACTTTATATATTCGGAAAGTTCTTTCCGAGATCAACAAAAAGAGTACCCATATGACTATAATTTTTATTTTTTAAAAATGTTGATTTACGCTAGTGTGTACAACTATGTTTGACAGGGAATATAGGCAGTGAGTTTAAGTAATGCGTACTGCATCAACTGCTACCTTTGCACGACCTCTAATAGTAATTAACAAAGATCCAGTGAGACAGCGATATCCTTGTTCAGGGGCGATAAGATGTAATTGGTAACCATCTGCTTCAGTAATTATCTTTCATACGTTCTCCATCACAAGTTGCTTATCAAATTTCAATTTTTCAGAGATGCATGAAGTTGATTGTTGAAAACATTGTAGATTTTATCAGCACCTGGGCGTCTGCAGAGAGTAAAAAAAAGCTGCAGTTACATACATGTCGTCAAGATGTTCTTTGTAAATTTCATCGAAAAGAAACATAAACAAAACAAGATTTAGGTTATGTCATCCCATAAGTCACCCCCAATGTATGAGATTGAAGTCCAATTTTCGACCGTAATCATAAAAGTCAGATCAAGGGCTTCATAATTTAAAAACTATAGTCAACTACAAAAACAATCAACATGTGTACAACTATGTACACATTAAAAATATACATATGTAAAACTATCTACACATGTTGGATAAAGAGTGAACATTTTTTCAGGAAAGAACGACAACTAACAAGAACTGAGAACATATAAAGCTATAAGTATGCCAAAGAATCTGCAACATTTTGTTATCAGGAAAGCTCAAGCATACATGGAAATGAAACGAAAAATTGTAATTAAACTCAAGCTATTATTGTATCATGCTCCTACAGAAAGCTTACGAAGAATCAAAACATTGTTTTACCTTACTATATACACATTTAACAACATGTGCACATATACATGTATACAAGTATGACATAAGACATCAGTGTACATGTACACACCTATAGATATGACATGTATCCAACATTGAAAACTACAATACAGGTCATATGTCCATCAAATGATGCACCGATGTACAATAAAGTACACATCTACAAAATCTAACAAGCTTAACGTCCATGCTCACACAAAACTGACTATATCTACTTTCATCCATGGCATAACACACTGGAGTAAAAGTATGTACACATACACAAAAATCTAACAAAATCCAAGAAAAATAATATAAACAAAGAAAAATTAAAGCAACTACTTGCAGATCTTCGGGATGGGAAAGTACCACCCCAATAGGAGAATTGCCAGAAAGGTCAATATCAACTACTCTCACGTCTCTTATTTCCAATGTCAGTCGATCCTAACAAAACAAAAAAAACTGAATATACAAACACTCTTATATACCTAGAATTGAAACACTAATGCAGAGATTGGACCAGCATCAACTGAGTCGTTGGAGTTGAAACCATTCATTACCACCTCCATGTAAGACCACTTTGACATTCCAATAAATGCTTCATCTGTAAGATGAGAATTCATCCACTACTCATTTTAGAGAATTACTCATTTATACAAAATTACAAAGAAGAAAAGTCCAAACCCAGAAACGAAAACAGATTGTTCACTAAAATTTAATTAAGAGTCCTAGTGTGGGGCCTGTGGGCTACTAAAAACATATGTAATTTCTGTCACATGTGTACAACAATATACTTGTATTATAGGTGTACTAATATGTACACATGTAAATTCTGTCACATGTGTACAATAATGTACACTTATATTATAAGTGTACTAATATGTTAATTTTTGTCATAACCAATAATGAGTGACTCATATAAATCCAAGAAATGAAAAAACATATTCACTAAAATATGATTAAGAATCCTAGAGTGGGCTATTATGTACACACGTAATTCTGTAACATGTATACAATAATGTACACTTATACTTCAGCTATCCAAGCTAACTCTTATATTGGAAGCCTAATATCTGATAGGAAATAAGAAATGCCAAGACATTCCACAAAGCAGATATTTATTAAGATGAGATCGAAAATAGAAAATAGATGAAATTCAAATTTTTTTGATTGATAGTAGAGTCTAAGATGCATCGATCTCGAATCTGAAGTCCAATTTTGGATCGTAATCATATATTGAAAACCAAATCAAAGTCTTCATACATTCAAAAACTATGGTGAACTTCAAAAAGAATCAATATGTGCATAACTATGTACACATTAGCAATCAGGTGTACAACTATGTACAAATTAGCAATCAATAGGTGTACAACAATTTACACGTTAAGAATCAATATGAACTTACCATAGTGGCTAAAGTTGCAAAAATAAGAGATTGAATCCCATCACCGACAACCTTACGCTCATTATCTGAAGGCCTCCAAAGAGAGGATATCTTGTCACTACGAAATATCTCTGGTGTGCCCACCAAAAAAAAAGAAGAAGATTGTATTAGCAATTGAACCCAGTATATATATGTCGATTGGGGACTTTGCAGCATGTACTGATGAAGTTTGATGTTTCTGATATGCATTTAGTGCAGTCTCTAAAAGAAAGTAGATAAAGTTCAAGTAGAAACTCAAGGTCTCTTACCTGATTCCAAGCCGAATTATTAAAAATATCATCTTCAAGAAGCTGGTGATAGTAATCAAGTTCACCTTCCCAACCGCCCAAGGCCTGAAACACCCACTGGAAGAACCATGCCGACTTTCAATCTCATTAAGTTAAATTTTGATGGAGCTCAAAAGTTAAACATGACAACTGCTGAATGAACTTGAATACACATTCGCAAAAAAACTATTCCTCTTACAAGCTAAAATTACATGGTCCACAATTCTTCACGAATGAGATAAAACAGAGGAGTATTGTCAGTGGAAAACTTAGCCCATTAATCTGTTATAAAGTGTTACTCTTGACGTCCAGTCCAACGTATGTGCTCGTAAGGAAATCAATGAGAGATGATCTAGTCATTTAGGAATATTAGAAATCAACTACTACCGTTACAAAATAGGAAAAACTAAACATTTTGAATACCGAACAAATTAACTTTAAGGGAAGCAATTACAGATTCTGTACATGTTTATTTGTGAACCATCAGTAGGCAAAACAGATACCTGCGATGGGAATTGCATACCTGTCGGTGGGCCATGCATGATAATTTTTCGCAACAACTCCCACCTTGCCAAACACATACTAGCTCGTTTTATTTCTAAAATAATTTTTCAGCAGCTTGGTTGCCGAGTATTTGAAGTTCGTAATATTGATACCAGAACCACAATGTTTATGCTTCAGTCAGTAATTCAAAACCAGTAAAGTTAAACATACGACTAAGAATCAAGATAACATATTTAATCTAAGAATCAACATGTGCACTCATTAACAATAAACGGGTGTACAATCATGTGCACATTAACAATCAACAGGTGTACAACCATGTGCACATTAAATCAACAGGTCTACAACTATGTACACATTAAAAATCAACATGTGTACAACTAGGTACACATAAAAATCAATGAATCTTAAACCTGGAATACAAGAGACTAGCTTCAAAGGAAATCTGCAGCTCCTAATACATCACAATAGGCCAGGAGTACTCGATTCAACATAAGAGTGTCAACAATATGAACATTTACTTAAAGAAAAGAGAGTTCTTGGCTTCTTATTTCATTGCACATCAGCCAAGGTTTTGAGCTAACAAACCTCTGCGGACCACATAAATGATCTAAGGATTGACTTACTCTAAGGATGATCTCAACCAATTTTTAAGGTCACTATCAGATAAGATGGTATCAAAATCAAACCCTATTAGAAATGCTAATCACCACTTAAAGCTTCTGCTTGAATCCTTATTGACCACATAAAAATTGTATTCATTATTGATTAACGTGATCCTGTAGCTCGGAATTAATAACAAGATACCAATAGCTTACAGTGTCATTTTCACACTCAATGGTCCATAATGGTACATCAAACTGGGGCCAAGTCTTAAAATTCTACTGCATCTGTACTTCCAGGTTCCAACCCTACAAAAAGAGGAACAAGGACTGAGTACACTCTAGTCTTGCATAAAATAGGCAGACCAAAATCAGTAAAGTAACAATCTAACAGATACATTATAGAAAAGTAAAAGAGACAATATTTGTAGAAGAGAGAAATTACCCTGCAAGACAAGTGTAAAACACTTGCTTTGAAAATTCATTGCATTTCTCAACAGTGGCAGGTCCCCAAATGAATCAGTCCAGTACCCATCAGAGTAATCAGTTCGAATTATCTGAAATCTATCGACATAGTAAATTTTAAAATGAAGTAGTCCGTATGATGAAACAAAAACGAGTACCTAAAATGAGATACTCTTCATTTTTTAATGCTGCAACAAAGGAAAAGTGGTAGTAAATAATGTACACTCATATGATCAGTTTGTCCGGAGATACACACTTACACACACAGTATCCTCTTTGATTGGCCAATAATGTACACTCTTATGGTAGTAAACAAATTAATAATTATTCTCGGATGAAACTCTAGCCTTTAGTGATTTTCTTTTATAAGGCTTGCAATTGTACTAAATTTCAAGCAAACTAAATCATTGTGTATTCTTCTCATCTTCCAATATAATCCCTTCCTTTAAACATTGATTATTACTAGCTATCCTAATAATGCATCAACCCTGCTGCCATACTTTTAAAACATGGCCAAATCAAACCAGAACATAAAAAATCTAAACTCATTAACTTACCTTAACACCTTCAATTTCCCCATAACTTTCACCCCTTCTCCGACATAAGATCCATGCTCCTGAAGAAACCGTAATTATTCTTTGAGCATCCTCACTGTCGTAGCTACACACATATCATAAGAGCAAATTTCATTCCAAATACACTAAAACCCCACCCTACTCATGAAATTTTAAGATCTCTCTTCCGTTAATAAAATCAAAACCCATAATATAATAAACTATCAAAACCGTAGTTCAGCAAAAAATTGAAGATAAAAAAAAAGACACAATGAATTTAGTGTAGAACAAGTAAAATCACTTAAACCTAACACAAAACCACAAAAATTAAGCAAAATGAACTCTAATTTGACGAAAATTTGAAATTAGGTTTATCCATTTAGGTAGTGATGTTAAAAAGAGAAGTCAATTAGATTTTACCTCTAGAATTGAGATCAATATGCTGAGCTTCAAGACGATTTAAATAATGAGACTTCGGTCGAACTTGAAGTTTGAGATCGTGAAGATGTTGAATGTTATATTGTCCAAGACCTTCTCCTGAGTTACGCGTAGCAGTCGTGATATTCTTTAAGTTTACTGCATCAAAAAATAATGATGCTCATCCACTTATTTCTACCTTCTTCCCTTCTACTTCTACTACCGCTATTGAAGGTTAAGAGATTTCATTTTGTTTCATTACTCTCCGATCTGCAAATTTCCTTTGGTATTGTTTCTCTCCAAAAGTTTATGAAATGAATACGAAAACCTGGAAAGGGTAATTGAGGTAATGATAAAAATATGTATTTTCTAGATCGGCTGGAATTTGGACTGACTTGTCGGAATTTGGACTGTCGAGCCGGGGGATATTTGGACTAATTGGTACTAGGCTTTTGATGAGAGGAAAGAAGCGTCCAAAGCCCAAAAGATCTGGGACTAAACGTCAATTTCTACTTGAAATATTCCGTTACTCTACAATTGACAAAAAAGTGGCCATAAAAGGGACTCCCTCCCTACGGGCCCTTCGGACCCTCCGATCGGTCGGCCCAACTAAATGAATCAATGTTTATTCATTCCATGTTTCTCTTTCCGAATCTTCAGTTGTCATGTCTTTTTTGTCCTCCTATAAAAATCAGTAAAATGAGATTGTGAATGCTATTTGAGTTAAGACCAAGGTAAACCTTCTATTCGCTCGACTAAGTATGCAAATATAGTTAGATTTCCAATTGTAATTTAATTTTCCACAATGTCATATTTTAAAAAAATTCTATAATGCCATATTTAAGGGGACACAGTTGGGGCCAAATGCCAGATTAATTCGACCCGACCAACATAACACCAGGACTGCATGCCCATCCAAGCACTGGGCCTTTCTTAATGGCTGTAGGTCCCGATTACTATGAACCCTCTAACTAAACACGATATTGTATTATGCCTATTTAAATATCAGTTTTATGAGTGTTGACTAGAGTATTGTGGGAGGATTTAGACCGGCCGAACAAACAACATAAAAATATCAGAGTATTATGGGTTGTAAATCCCGGTTAATTTGACACGACCAAAAAAATATTAGGGCATGCTTAAGAGGCCATGGATGTAAGCCTCGGCTAATTTGACACGACCAAGAAAACACTAGGGTATGCTTAAGAGGCCATAGCCGGGGCTGTAAGCCCCGACTAATTTGACATGACCAAGAAAACAATAGGGCATGCTTAAGAGGTCAGGGCCGGGGCTGTAAGCCCCGGCTAATTTGACAGAACCAACAAAACACTAGGGCATGATGAAGAGGCCACGACCGGGGCTGTAAGACCCAATTAATTTGACACGACCAATAAAACACTAGGTTCGCAGGTCCTGACAAACTTATAGGCTCGATGTTTCTAATCAATTTTGTTAACGACTAAATTTTTGATGGAGCACACTGACCAGTCAACCAAACAACAAAAACAAAATCAAAAAAGGTTGATTCCCGGCCGTAGGCCGGGGTGATACCTAGCATTTCCGTAGAGCCAACAACTACTCAATTTGGATAAGAAACTAATGAATTAGAGACCCCCGAAGTTAGACCCTTGTGTTGTGAACAAGTAGAAAAATACTTAAAAACGTATGCAAGGTGTTTGATAAAATGACTGAGTTGACTCGGTGAGTGGGTGAGTCAGACAAGTCGGATAATTCGGATCTTGAAGCGGGTAAACGGGTCGGATCGGATTGTGGGTTGACCCGATGGGTCAGTAAGTGGGTTAACGGGTCGGTTCAGTGGGTCGTGTCGGATCAGGCCCGTTGGGCTAGAGTTAGGGCCATAAATCTTAATTAAAGTTTTTAGACCACTTCTGGTCCGAATTAGCTTTTGGTTCCTTCTGCAAAGTTGTAGCATTTTTCAAGGTCTTTCCGATGACACCCAATTTGACCCCACTCGGATAAGTGGATATTAATTTATGCCTAGAACACTTAATACGAGGTTGTGAAACCATTAATAGAACTAGAACCCTTAGTTATTTCACTTAACCTTTAACTAGAGAATTATATGAAATTATGTTATGAGCCTTGTGTGAGCCTTTTGGCTAAACTCTCAGAGTGCTTGTATGATTAACAATTGATCTTTATTAACAACGATCGATTCATACGACGAACCAGTGGATTGTGGATCTCGAGGTAGGCGTGGCTTGTCATCAGATCAGGTGGGAACTCTTGTAACCTTCTTGTAATCATTAAGTTTACTTTATCTGGGAACATGACGAGTCTTTAGTTTCTGTAAGCATATTGTTTGGAATTCAATGGGTATGTTGTGTGATATGTGATGTGTGATTTCCCCGCGAAGAATGTCTGTGTTTCCCCATATCTCTTGGCTAAGTTTAGTAGTGCAATGCTACGTTGTTTGAATATTATGTAGTAGTCCGGATTTACCCCAGTTAAATATTATTACATTTTATTGTCTTAAGATAGTAGTCCGGCTTTACCCCGGTTGATTATTAGTTAGTAGTCCGGCTTTACCCCTGCTAGATATTATATATACTATATTTTATTTGGGGAAGTCACTCTGTGCATATCATACTTGTTTGTTCAGTCTTAGTAGTATGACTGGGTTACTATGACCTTGACTTAGGAAGAAATTCTAGGTGCATGACTAGATATGGTCAATATTTGGAGACTTCGGCCTACGAATAATGATTGGGCCTTTTGTGAACCAGCTATGTGGGGTCAGATCATAGTAATCAAAACCTTATTATATTTTAGACTTAGATGGTGGCATTTGGATTTATGAGGTGTACGCATTCCACAATAATATCTTACGGAACCTATTGAGACTAGAGTTATTCCTAGCATCTTCTTCTCCATTGAGTGCGACGAGGTTAGAATAACATATGTTTAGGTTGTTTAACTCTATTCTCGTAGATCCATCCGGTGGTGGATATTTCATGGATATTTCCACGATGGACGCAAAATCTGGGGAAAAGAGTTGAAGCAATCTTCTGCTTTGTGTTGTGTGTAAAAGGTGTTATCTGTTTTCTTCTATTATTCTGTTTTAGTTTCATTATCTTTTAGAACTGAGAATCATGTTAGTTATTACTTCTAGGTTATATGTTTCCATTGGGCACCCCTTTGGGATGATGTGCTCACTCGTTCCCACTTCAGTTTCAGTAATCAGAAGAAATGGTACGCGTGAAGATATCAGTTATCATAGCTTAAAGGTTTTTGCGATGTTAGAGATTTTATGAAACTTTTATATATCTTTATTCTTCATTTATTCTGTAAAACAACTCATTAATATATTCATATCACAAGAGAGTTCTTCATTTATACAATATCAGAGTGTATGGGTTTGTTTTTGGAATTAGCTTATGTAACTGAGTTTCTTAAGATCGGTAATACAGGTTTGGTGCTTCAATTAGGTTGTAATCCTATTAGATAAGCAGGTGATTAGATTGGGGCGTCACATGTTGGTATCAGAGCTCACTATTAGATCTTACATGGGCAACAATAGGTGTTAACCAGTATTAGTTATTGAACTAGATAAGTATAGAACTGGGATGGGTTGTGAGATAAATCTTAATCACTAAAAGCTATCAAGAACTAAAAGATTTATTGGTTGCAACTTTTCTTGTTGTGTTTATACATAGTATGCAGTAAAAATTGTAGGGTAAACCAATTATTTTGTGTTTTGGAAAGCTAATAGAGAATATAAAATAATTAGTCTAAAATTAAGAATACATAGACAATCCAATACTGGAAAAATAATGAGATTAGTATATCTGATAGATCCTGAAAAGTCATATAGAAACTTATTGAGTACCTTGACTTATACGAAGAGCTATCAATTGATTGACATAAAAAAAAATCAGTGTGAAGAACTTAGACTTATTTATTTATTAGTGTTTAAATTAATGTACCTGAGGTTGATAATTTCGATTGATAGGTTACAGATTCATATAGAACCTTTATGATAGAGTATCTTCGAATGTACTTAGAACCAATAGTCTATAAAAAAACAGAAATTAGTCTACAAAGAACCTAGAACTACAACTTTTAAATATTAGTTGTAGAAAGACATATAGATTTGTGATTTGTTTATAATTGTTTCGAACTCATTTGAAATGAGTTAGTTTTTCGCGGGTTGTAAGTATGAGCAGTACTTGCATTTTGTCGAGAGATAGTATTTCTCTATAAGGTGGGGAGTTTTGAAGATTAGAAGGATGGTTCGATTTTCGAGGAAGAAAATGTTATAAGGTGGGGATAATGTAAGGACCCTCAAGCTCGTCAACGTTATTAGACCAGTCAAGAGACGATTTAGCCGATAATGAAGTAATTAATTAAATATGAACAATAAATTAATAGGCTTTTGTTTTGTTGAGAAGGTGACGTAGGATTTTAGTTTGTTTTGAGTATAAGTCATAGGTTTTCCAAGGTGGTGGTGCTCTTGTTAGAAAATTAGTAGGAGAAATATATATATATATATATATATATATATATATATATAGAACTAGGATGATAGAAGATTCTTGGGAGATATAATTTGTGAGAAATATGGTAGAGAGTTGTGAGAAATGTTAAAGAGACATGGGGTTAATTATTGGTAACGGTGATGATTCAAACGATGAGAATGAACTAGAGAATGAGATGAATAGAGAATTAAAATTAGAGGCATGGAGAGTTGGGAGTGAGTAGTAATAAAATCAGTAGAAGGAGTGAAGTTGATCACGATGGTTTTGTTGTTGAATTAATGGTGTTAATTAATGGAGATGCTGATTAGCATGATCTTAAAAAAAAATGGCACTTTTAAGATAAAGTATATAACATTTCCAAATGGTTGATCTCTCAACAAACAAAATCTCACGATTAAAGTCAACAAAATTAGGCATCTACAGATGAAAAGTCATGCGATTTTCTTGCGACGCTGATTAAAGTCAACAAAATTTAGTTCTTCGATTCTTCTTCTGATTATGATTTAATCTCAAAAGTTCATTAAAATTTTCTTATTCTCCAATTGATTTTAACTATTTCCCATAGTTTTAATTTTGGTTTTGGTTCAGTTCATACGATTATTGAAAACTATCAAATGACCTAATTTCTTAGTTTTTGTTTACGATTTCTTACTCTTGTTAATCTTTATTGACTTTCCATGGATTTCCAATTAATTTAGTTTCCTGTGAATTTCTTAATTGATTTAACTTATTGTTGTTTGTCTTCTTCAACTAACCCTCATTTATCCTTGTTTTTATTATAGGTCATGAGCTATTGAAGGGGTAGTCATAGTTTTCTTGGCTATCATCATGAGATTCTTAAGGCAACAAAGGCTAATGGAGAAGACAGTTCACAGATGATAAAGGGTATGGTTTTAAATCTGGGTTTTCATTCAGAAATTTGAAGGTTTCTTTGGTTTTTTGTAATACTTCACACGGAAAGTTTGATAATTTCAATCAGTCTGTATTTTTCACTGAAGTGTTATAGAGATCCTACCTAGTGTAGGGATTTGATGATGTTTATTAGGCAAGTGGGTATTCATTTAGAAACTTGAAGATTTACTTGGTTATTTGTAATACTTCACACGGGAATTTTGATAAGTTCAATCAGTCTGTATTTTTCTCTGAAGTGTTATAGAGATCCTACCTAGAGTAGGGATTTGATGATGTTTATTAGGCAAGAGAGATGGTTTATCTCTGTTGTTAATGGGAATCAATTAAATTATCTGGTTCAAGTTTTATAATCAAATTAAAAATTATGTTTTTTTTTTATAAGTGGGTTATTAAAGCTGGAATGTTCATTGTTCTTTCTCTTAATGGATTTGATAGCAGAGGGGGATTAGCTGCTTCAATGCATAAAAAGTTGTAATTACATTTTTTAATCTTATACTAGTTTAGTTTTTTATTTAAAGATGAAAATCGTGATTAGTAAGATTATGGAATCTTTGCAGAAGTATTGGTTAATTCAGTGTTTTTTCTACACTTTGAATCTTCTCATCTATGATAGTTAACTGAATGATCTCCTTCTGATACTTGAGAATAAGCATTATTCACTATTAATTCCCGACATTAATTGTTATATCTTAAAAATGGTGTTGTCAACTCTTAATTACAAGCATGCAGCCTTAGTTAATGTGCCTTTCACTTCTTACATTGAGAGCAGTGTTTAATCAATTAAAACTACTCAGTTGTCTGTTATTAACTGTCATTCTCTCAATACAGTATTGTCACTTCAGGTTCTTGTTTTGTACTATCAATTTCTAGTTCTCTTGCTTTCCTTTGTTTAGTTTCTATATATGCTATACTTGAATCAATTTCTCCTCTCAGTATCTTCTGTTTCCTTTTATCACTATTTCTAGAATTTCTCTTCTGTGAGTGTTTCCACGATGGCATTACCAGCTGAACAAGTGAGAGTTCTTGACCTTGATGAAGATATAAAAGAATATCCTCATAGATTTGCTGCTCTTCTCTGTGATAGTAGTCGTAATTACCATAAGTCCTCAGTTAAGCACCATCTTAATAGGATTTGGCATATTACCTCAGCTGACTTCAAGCTTGCCAAACCTTATATTCAGGACATGGGTAATCTAAACTTATTTGTTGTCATGTTTAAGAAGAGTCAAGATAGATATATTGCTTTCCTATCAAGACCAACCTTTTTATTTAGTAAGATCTTTGTTGTCCAGCCTTTGGGTGATTTGGAATCGATTTTTGATCTTGTTTGGGAAGTTACTCTAATGTCAGTCCAGATACCCATTCACTCAGATCTAGTTAATAAAGGCAAGGTTCGTCAAGTTTTCGACCAGATAGGTACCTTTGTTTCATCAGGACCCACTCCAGGTAATTGGTATGAGGCCAAGGTTATGGTGCCTTTGAAGACACCTATGACTAGGAAGGTTGTCATTAACACTGCTAAGTGAACTTATAACATGTCTACTTTTTATCCTAGCTTACCTTATCGTTCTTGCAAGAAATGCTTGGTTCTGTATCATGATGATATCAAATGCAAGGAGATTCAGTCAAGGCTCTATGTTAGGGCTCTTCCAGCTCCTACTCCTCGGGAAACTCATATGGCGGTTACCAGTGTTAAGGCACACTCTGAGGCGGGTGAAAGCTCCAGGTCTACTATCCCTGTTAGTGGTCCTATCACTCTTGATCAATCCAAACCATCAGCCTTCTCGGTCAGCCTTCATCCACTGGGTAATACTGGTAACATGAGTTCTTCATTCTCTCCTCTTGTTTTGTCAACTGATTTGCCTGTTGTATCTGCTCTTACCATTAAGGAACCCTCAAACCCTCCGTTGTCTTTACCAAATGTTTCAAATACTGGTTTTACCTCGTCGGGCTTTGTTTCTCCATCTGAAAACTTTTCTTTCGGAGATATCGGGATAGTGCATGATAGAAAAGGAAAGAGACCTAAAACAACTTTTGAGTCTGTGTATTTAGAAGCTAGCACCTTCTCATCGTTTACCATGATGCCGACTCCTCGTTGGCCTCCGGTTTCCTCGGTGCCTCCTTTTTCGCCTCCTACTGAATCTTTCAGTATTTGGAAGTGTAGGAATTGCTTCTACTCAAGCTTCGGTTAGTAATGTTATTTGGGCTACCACTAGTCCTTCTCTCACTCAGACTGTTTTTTCGTCATCAAGTTTCTCTTGTAGCTCAATTTCAGATATGAGTTATTTATCTGAGGTTATAGTGCCACCAGTTTTTGAAGCTGAACTCTCTAATGCTCCATCTCTGGCTGAAGAGCTTAAGGATGGTATTATTTTGGAGCCTATGCATTTAGCCTTTCTTCCACCAGAACCGGTTATAACTGATGAAGATTTCGAGAAGGAAGTGGATCTCATGATGTTGGACCAAGATACTATGACTGATGCTCCTGACATGGATCATGACCCAGTAAGTACATCTATCTTTCTATTAATTTTATTTATTTTCTATTTCAAACTTCCCCCTGTTTTGTGCTTGTATTCCTCAGTTTTCTTGAGTCCTTTGCTACTTTCTTTAAATATGATGATATTGAGATGGAATATTAATGGTTGTTGTTCTGATAAAAAATGGAGACACTGATCGAATTTTAGATAGTGGTAAGAAAGGTTGTCGTTCACTCAGACTTGTTGGATTAATTTTTAAGTTTTAATAAAAGAAAATACTAAAAATAAGAAAATATATATACAAATTTTTGTCACAGGATGAAGAGAGACCGGGACTCGGGATTCCACTGCTTTTCATGTCCATGGGGTTCAATAATTAATCCTAGACATTTATAGCTCAAAATAAAAGAAACAATAACTCTATTCTTTGCCAAAGTAGATTTCGTAAAACATCAATTGTAAATTACAAGCATAGTGTATCTAAAGCACCTAAGACTAAGCATACACTATCTAACAAGATAACAATTGATTAATAGAAATCATAAATCATTTAAAACCGGTGCAAAAAGTAAATAAAGAATTAATTAAATTACCCCAAGAATGAAATCCAGCTTCCTCCATCGTTCCGGTAATGGGATTTAGTTCCACATGGTGAAAACACGCTCAAAATAATTTTTCATTGCTCAAGAGATGTTTACAATGACAAAAAATGAGAAATAGCTAAAAGATGTTCTTGGAAAAATATAACTCTCACAATTAATTTTCCCTCGCAACATTTTTACTATATTCTCTAACTCGGCTCCTAACTCCCGTCTCCCCAAAGATCCTCTCCTTCATTGCTCGAAGTCCTCCACTCTTATATTGCTGATGTTTCCATTTTCATCACTTGGAAAAATAGTAAAATTGTTTCCATAGTAGATATATTCTTGTCGCAATTCCCGTTCCTTAATTAAGTGACGAAATGTGAAGCATACTGACTCACGAATTACACGAGCAAAAATCGGACAAATTAGGTAAGTACTTAGTTGACTCTTCTTCATCACGAGCAAAAGTGTGGTACCGTCTGGACTCCAAGTGCATCCAGGAGTAAGTACGTGAGAATTAAGTGCTAACTGATGCATGCACAATTAAAGTGACTTCTCAACCATTACTGCCATTACACCCCAATAACGAATATTTTGTTTCCAAGTCAAGTGGTCCCCTTAGCAAGGAGGGAAATGAGAATTTCGAATTCCTCTTTGTATCATCCAAAGTTTTGGCTGGTTTTCACACTAATGCTCCCCACGTACAAATGGGCTTATCTAATTCACCCCCCATGCCCAGTATACGCACGTAGAAGCCCAATAAATCAAATTAAGCCGAGTTATACGCGATAGCTATTTTTACCGGTACACCTAAAAACACACATAAATAAATAATATTAATACAAAAACAAGGAATATCACAGTATAAAAATGAGACTAATTAAGACGCAAAAATGCGTCTATCAATACCCCCAAACTAATTATTTGCTAGTCCCGAGCAAATCTAATCCTAACTCACTAGGTGGCGCTAGTGACCGAGTTATAATCTCGGGAGGGTTTACCAAAGGTGTACCTACAAAACCATGACTTCTAATTGGTCACAAGTATCCAAAGAGCTATGAGGACATACATATTCTCAACCTATCTCCAAATAACTAGAATGCCATAGAAATTAAAGGTGCCAGCTCTAAAGCTGACTAAAGAAAATGGGAGACACATCCGCAACACTGCTAGATAAAGAGATATCCACTACACAGCTAGATAAACATTGTAAGATGCATCCGCTTTACAACTGGATAAGATTAGGAGAGAGATAAAGATGAGAGGGACATCTGCTACACAGCTGGACTAATTACGTGTGATGAGTTGAACCAGTGCTAGAAATATCTTGTGCCATATGGAAAGCGGACTAACAAAGCAACCAATATGCATCTCTATTCGACTCTCTCATAGTACTCAGTAGAAACAACGTCTTCTTCGGCTTCAACTGTTGATGATAAACTCTCGAACCTCGTAGAACCTTGACAATTTAACTTTTCTCCTTAATTTCATGCTTGAAACTTCCTTATAGATTTCTGCTTTCCCTATGGCCTTATTGAACAAAACGTAACGATGATTTTTTCATTTTTTTTTTTCTTTCTTTCATTTTTTTTTTCCTTTTTTTTTCAGCACAAAAATAACAAGACAAAAATTTAAATGGCCACGAGAGAAGGACTTTAGAACTTGGACCTTCGCAACTTGGTATCATGAACTTCAACAACTTATATCATTTGCTCTTATAACTTCTTGTAACTAAGTCTTCAACTTTGATTTTTGAACTATTCTTTTCTATCGTTGCTTCTAAACCTTAAACGTTTTCAACTTTCTTCATAGATTTTGATGTCGCTCCGCTTGTTGATGATGATAAGTTTCTACTGAGAGAGAGTCGTAATCCAGTAACTAAGACTACATTGTGAGGTTGCTTTGTCTTTCTGGCATTTCCTTCTGACCTACTTGCCTTTTTATCATGGATGGTTAGGTCCAACACGGTTACCCTCTAAAAGGAACAAGTTCTCTCCTGAATTTCAAAGATCTCAATGTCTTTTTCTCTAATGTCTCAAAAGATTGTTATCTCTAGCATTCCAATTTCTATCTTTTCGGTGTGAAACAGTATGTAAACTTAGCTAACCGGATACTATGTGACGCTAGAAGTTTCTCCCTTACCCCCAAACTTAAATCTAACATTGTCCTCAATGTTCTAAAGATAAAATTTAAAACATGAACAAGGAGAAACTATTATCACTTGAGGGAAAAGAAATAAGGAAGAATATTACCGTGTCGCAAGAATATTGGGTTACCTCCCAAGAAGTGCTAAGTTTAAAGTCTTCAGCCAGACAATGGAAGAATTACTCACCTCATAGAATCATAAAGTAATAGCCGGAATAACTGTGGATCACCAAAACCAAATAGGGCTATCACAAGTAAAAGGAATCCGCAACATCCCAAGTAAATTAGCAAATAAAGCACACCCTTGTCTAGTTTCCTGTTTAAGACAACTACATCTAGCTGTGGTTCAGGTTCAGGTTCTATAACATGGTCTAGATAAAAAGCTTTCATTGGTTGGATTTCCTTAAAGGCATTCTGAATATCAGGATGAAGAGTCTGGAAATACTCAAGTAAGAAATTAGAAGCGCATAACAAAAGCCTGAATAACTGGGGATCCTCTAAGTCAATCAGATTTGACTCACACAGCTGACCACAATGAAAGAGGTGGTCTTCCTTAAGAAAATGTGTCGACCCTATTCTCCTAAAGTAATTAGGTTCAGTCTCAAAACTTAATAACCGACACATCTGAAAATCATAAGTTCCCACAATTGGAAGAAAAGTTTTTGGCAGGAAAACAAAGTCAATTTGGGTATTATCGCCTGGGTAAACCACATCAACCAAAGGATGGGTTTCTAACAACTGAGCTTCTTTATGGACATCATTAGGTTCGGTAAAATGTGTATGAAGATAATCTTGTAAGATGGTTGAGGAACAAATGTCAAGTCCTACACGAGGGAACTTTCTAATAGTTAAAGCACACGGAGAATTACCCCCAAACTTAGAGTTTTCTGTGTCTCTAGAAAGACTAGTCACAACTTCCCTAATTTCTAGGTCATCAGATTCCTGAAAATGGTCAATTGATTCTTCTAAGTCTGGTTCATCCTCGCTCATCTCTACGAGTTTATGGTCTTCTAAGATTAGTGTTTCTAAATCGCTAGACTCTAAAACATTATTCTCAGGGTAAACTCTTTCCTCTAAACCATCATCGGCTTTGTAAACAGGAAATACTACATCGTCTAAAATGAGGGTATCTCTAGTCAAATCCTCGTCCTTTTGAATAGGTGAATAATTATTAAAATTATTTGGATTTGAAATAGAAATAATATTATCATTGTAAAGCTCAATTGGAGTATCCATTTCCTGATGACTATTCCTACATAAGTATGATTCTCCATCAACACTATCCTCATCATAATAACATGAAAAAGATCGAACCTCATCAAAACAAGTAGTGCTACCAATTCTAACCCCGTTATCTTGATTATGTAAATAACTATCTTCATTCTCAAGGGTATTATTGGATACACTATATTGGCAATTCAAGTAATTTCGAGCAATTCTTTCTTTCGTCTCAGCTATCCGCTTGAGGTGGTCTTCTAAAGAAGGTTCACTTATTATTGTAGTTCTTTCATCTATAACTATACTATTCATCTCAGCTAACTTACACGTCGACTTAGCTAACTTCCTGAGGGACTCTTCTAAAGGAGGAATAGGAACAGAGAGATCATAAAAAGGAATACTTTTCAATAGTTTGATTGTATCCTCTAGAGACGAAGAAATAGTACTATAATCTTCTTGCTCGTAAGACTGATGCACGTGTGGATAGTAATTGGGATCACCAGGGTATGACCCATATCCTTCCAAAGGTTGGCGTTCCCAACCACTATTCACACTATGGTAAGAGTAATGTTCATATTGTTCAGTTGGATAATCATATTCATTGTGATGGCTATTATAATACCAGTTTGACATCCTAATAGCAAGGGAATTCTACATAAACACAAAGAAGGCTGACTCGACCACAACAAGCCTAATTTATCTAGCAAACAAAAAGCATGATGGCTCCACTTAGATTGTTTCTAGACCAGCTTCTAATCCTTCGAAAGGGAATTCGTTACAATTTAAGCAAACCCCTCTGGAATCAATCCGAGTCAAAGTAAGTTGAATAGAGGCGAGGGAAGCTGCTTGGAGCTTTGATACCCAAGGCCTCACCGCATTACAAGGCGGCGCAGTCACGCATTCAACTCACAGAAACCATCATGAACTTTGAAGTATGCTTAAAAGAGTAACCAATATTTTTCGAATGACTTTCCTATTAAGCTCGTTACCCTATCGGTCTCGTTCTAGTCAAAATTTTAGGCTTAGGTTCGCGTAGGTTGTGTGTTCCTAAGGCGGGCAAGAAGGAAACGGTGATGAAATCCGAGTCCTTATCTTGATTTGGCCAGACCTTGCCCTTTACTAGACAATTAAATCCGAATTCAGGTCCTCAACATATAGGCATACAAAATCATCCAGTAAACCCGCTGACAGGGGATTCGCGGGTGTTTAGAATTCTTACCTCCCGTTCCAGACGGGGGATGAACCGTTGAAGTCGACTCGGGCCACAACTCCAATGTCGTGTACGAACCTGAGGGGCCGAGACGATATCGTAATCGTCGTCCTTCTCTGCACACAGTTTATATTTAAAACTACCCTTCCGTAGGGTTTAAAAAAATAAAGTCCCAAAGTTCAATGTCCGAAAATAAAAAAAAATGTCCAAAAATAAAAGATTACAAAAATAAAAACCTTAATTACAGTTTCTAAAAAAAATAAAAATAAAATAGAATATGTATATACAAAAATTTTCTTCTTCACTCCTTTTGGATTCCTCCTTTCTTTTCTTCTTTGGCTTCGCTTTTGTTTTCAGCACTTTCTCCCCTTTTCTTTAGCTCAGTTCCAAATCTGAAAGCAAACAAGAAATACCAAAAGGCGTAAAAAGGAACAGATAAAAAAAAACTAAAAACAAATTTATAAACAAATCCGCGTCGGCGGCGCCAAAAATTGATCGAATTTTAGATAGTGGTAAGAAAGGTTGTCGTTCACTCAGACTTGTTGGATTAATTTTTAAGTTTTAATAAAAGAAAATACTAAAAATAAGAAAATATATATACAAATTTTTTTCACAGGATGAAGAGAGACCGGGACTCGGGATTCCACTGCTTTTCATGTCCATGGGGTTCAATAATTGATCCTAGACATTTATAGCTCAAAATAAAAGAAACAATAACTCTATTCTTTGCCAAAGTAGATTTCATAAAACATCAATTGTAAATTACAAGCATAGTGTATCTAAAGCACCTAAGACTAAGCATACACTATCTAACAAGATAACAATTGATTAATAGAAATCATAAATCATTTAAAATCGGTGTAAAAAGTAAATAAGGAATTAATTAAATTACCCCAAGGATGAAATCCAGCTTCCTCCATCGTCCCGGTAATGGGATTTAGTTCCACATGGTGAAAACACGCTCAAAATAATTTTTCATTGCTCAAGAGGTGTTTACAATGAAAAAAATGAGAAATAACTAAAAGATGTTCTTGGAAAAATATAACTCTCACAATTAATTTTCCCTCACAACCTTGCCACTCGCATATTTGTGATCCTGAGGTCGAGAGTTCGAGCCTCTCTCACCCCATATTCTTTTATTTATTTTTTATTGTATCTCTTTTAGAAGGTTTTTTTCTCTCTCTTGGCTCTGAGGCGATTTTTCCTTAGGGTTTAGGGTTTACAAACTTTTCAAAAATTTCTGGTGCTCAATACTATAATCATCCTTGGTGATTACAATGGGAGAAAAATCTGTGGGTGATTCTAATCATCCAAAGTTCACTTTTGCTGAATTGGTGATGGGAAAACATAACAAAAAACAAGTTTCAGCAGCTGTTGATATAAGTTCTTTACCAAACCCTACTACCAGAGATGGAAAACCGGCAGTTGTTATTCCTCAAGATTATTATGAAGAAGGCTGTCAAATATGGAGATTTAGCCTTATTGGAAGATTAGATCTCAAAGGTGTGAAGCTCATTGATGTCAAAAAAAATCTGGAACAACAATGGGGTTTGGGAGATGCTAGAGTTCAGTTTATACCTATGAACCGTGGTTTCTTCATTATAAAACTGTTAACTCAAGAAGATAAAGACAAAGTTTTCAAGGATGGTAACAAAGAACCATGGATTGTCAATGATCAGCCTCTTCGTTTGATTGAATGGTATCCAGGGTTTGACGCAGACAAGCAATGTACTTCTCATTCAACGGTTTGGGTGAAGTTTCCTAGCCTGCCTGTGGAGATGTGGGTAGAAAAAACTCTTTTAGCTTTAGGGAAATCTCTTGGAACACCCATTGTGGTAGATAAGAGAACCCTAAATCATGAATATGGTCATTATGCATCTAGTTTGATTGATATAGATTTTGCTAAACATGATACTGATTCAGTTTATGTTGAAGTTGATGGACGTCACTTTCTGCAACCTATTGAAATTCTAAAACAACCTAAGTTTTGCTCCAAGTGTAAGATTGTTGGGCACTTAGATAAAGAATGTAGGAAGAAGCATGCAGTTAATGCATTACATGCAGCTCATGCACATACAGACGTTCGAAAAAATGCTGGTATCTCATCACAGCAGCTGGTTGGTATTTCTTCTCTACAGTTAGATGAACTTTAGAGTTGGGAAGTTCTTCAGCAAACCAAGCAACACAGCAGAATGAATCGCATCAGGCTCAGCAACCTCAAACTCTTGTTATTCATCAAGGGGAGAATAATGATACATGGTAGACTATAAGTCATAAGAATAATGGTAAGAAAAATAAGAAAGTAGCTACAGATACTCGTGTGCAGGTTGATGTGGTGAGGGTTGGAACTGCTGATTATGAACAACAGCTTCAGGAAGAGCTGATCAGGTCCGAAGCTACAATGCGCACTGCTTCAGCTATGGCGGAGAAGGCTGTTGCTGCGCTTTCAGTTTTAGTTAATAGGGCAAAGTCGTTGAGTACTGTTGCCTTAAATACTAAGCCTGGTGGGAATGTTGAATTGGCTAGAACTAGACTTCCTAATCCGGGTAGGATTCCTGTTTCGGAAGCTATTTATACTCCTGTTTGTGAATCTGTGGAGGAGAGTTCTGAATACGTCTCTTCAAATAGGTTTAATATCTTGGATATTACTCTTGTGGGGTAAACGGCAAGTGTACATGAGCTTGGGCATATTGATGAAGTTGCACGTAAGGCTAAGCATCAACATCTTTTGGCTTTTCAGGCTAGACTAGACACTTTGAGGGATGTAGAATCTTTAACCGACTTGGATGAGGAATCAGAGCTAGGAGTTCGAGCACGAAAAGGTTCTTCTCCAAGATTAAAATCCTCCTCAAATACTTCTGAAGTACAGCTAAGCAATAATCAAAACCCTATTGTTTAAATGCGGGTGTTGTTTTGGAATATCAATGGAGTTGCACGTGATGTAGCTCAAGATAAACTAAAGGAGTTGATTAGAGAGTTTAAACCAGATATTTTGGTATTGCTGAACCAAAAGTTCCGTTCTGCTGGGTTCAGATATGTTTCTAGAGAAGTTATTCTTCTCATTTATTAAGCTTCGTCTTCTAGTATTGCTAATATTTGGGTTTGTTATTCAAATACTCTAAATCTTTCAATTGTTAATGTCAGTAAGCAGGCAATAACAGTTGAGGTGGATGGTGTACATGTTTCTTTTGTCCATGCTAGCTATATTCAGGTTACTAGGAGGAGTCTTTGGCAGCAACTTGTTAGTTCTGGTGATGGTATTCCTTGGTTAGTCATTGGGGATTTTAACTGTATTCTTCGTTTGGATGAGAAGAAGGGTGGTCTTGAACCTAGAACCTCATCTATTAATGAGTTTTCAGATTGGTTGGATGACAACAATCTCTTTGAAGCTGATGCTTTGGGAAGTAAGTTCACTTGGACGAATAGACAATCAGGTATGACTAGAATTGTTAGTAAACTTGATCGTGCTATTATTAATGCGGCTTGGCTTGAAAAATTTGAGAATTGGCGGTGTAAAGCTCTTCCTAGGGAAGTTTCTGACCATTCTACTCTTTTGGGTTTTCCTTTTGCTGTTCCAAGACCCAAAAGAGCTCCTTTTCGAGTTCAAGATGTGGTTCTTACATTCTGATTTCCTTCGTATGGTTAGAGATAGTTGGAATATGCCTATTTCTGGGTCTTTTGATTTTATTTTCACTCAAAAATTAAAGAGACTAAAAGGAGTTATCAAGGAATGGAATCTTCGTGTTTTTGGTAATGTGCATTCTAGGTTAAAGCAGGATCAGTTGAGGTTTGAGGCAGCTGCTCTTCTTTCTGATGAAAACCCGGATGACATTACAAAGTAAATATGAAGGATGATGGCTAAACTTAATGATACTCGTGCTCAGTTGAATACTATGCTTAAGCAGAAATCTAGAAATAAGTGGCTTGTGGAGGGTTCAAGTAACACTAATTTCTTTCATAATAGCATTAGAATTCGTAGAAGTTCTAACACTATCTCTGAACTTGTTGACAGTGCAGGCAATACTATTTCTGATTATGAGCTGCTTAGAAATCATGTTGTGCACTATTATGAGGACAAGTTTAATGGGCCGGAGTTGGAGATTGATCCTATTTTATTTGACTATGTCATATTAGCATCTCGGAGGAGGAAAGTTTAGCCATGGACAGAATTCCATCTTCTGAGGAGATTAAACAAGCAGTTTTTGATCTAGGGGCAGACAGTGCTCCAGGGCCGGATGGGTTTTCTGGATGTTTCTATAGACACTGCTGGGATATTATTCAAGATGATTATTAAGAGCCGTTATTTATTGCTGGAATTCTGGTCATATCCCAAATGGGGTAAATTCTAGCTAATTGTTTGATTCCCAAGGTAAGAGGTGCTAATTCTCTTCGTAATTTTCGTCCTATTGGTCTCAGTAATTTTTTCTTCAAAATCTTACTAAGATCTTAGCTACTAGACTGGGGAGCGTTTTAGATAAACTTGTTTCTGAAGAACAGGTGGCTTTCATGAAAGGGCGTAACATCCATGAAAACATTAGTCTTGCTTCTGAATTGATTAATGAACTTCATATCAATCGTAAGGATGGTAATTTGGGCCTTAAGCTTGATATTTCACAAGCTTTTGACACGGTCAGTTGGTCTTTTGTCTTGGAGGTTTTTCGTAGGTATGGTTTCTCGGAGCATTGGTGCACTTGGATTTCTCATATCTTCAATTCTGCTAGAATCTCTATTCTCTTGAATGGCAGTCCGGAGGGTTTTTTCAAGATAAATAGAGGTTTACGTCAGGGAGATCCTCTTTCTCCCTTGATCTTTGTTTTGATGGAGATGTCCTTAGCAGAAATATCACAAAGCTTTTTGCAGAGAAGAGATGTCTTACATGGTAACTAGAGGTGGTATTTCTCCTACTCATCTCTTTTTTGCTGATGATATTATGATTTTCTGTAAAGGAAATTTGCGGAGCATTAATAATCTGGTGGATCTGTTGGGTAAGTATCAGTGTGCTTCGGGTCAATCTGTTTGTCGCCAAAAGAGTAAAATTTATTATGGTGGTGGTTCGTTGAGTAGACGTAATTATCTTGTTGATTATTTGGGTATGAGTGTAGCTTTTCCCTGATCGTTATTTGGGTGTTCAAATAATGCCTGGTGCTGTGAGGTATCATCATATTGCAATGTGGTTGAGAAGATTAAAACCCATCTTGCTGGTTGGAAGGGTTTTCTTTTATCTTTTCATGACCGTATTGTGCTTGTTAAATCTGTTATTTCGAGTTATTCCATCATAATATGGCTATTTATAAGTGGCCTAGCAAGTTCATTGTGCAATGTGAGCGTGCAATTAGGAATTTTATTTGGTCTGGTGACTCTAATGTCAGTCGTGCTGTTGTGGTGGCGTATGATAAAATCTGTTGCCCTTTTGAGGAGGGGGGTTTGGGTTTATCTCGTATGGCTACTATGAATTCTGTAATGTTGATGAAGTTATGGTGGAAGATCAGTACTTCTAAAAAGAATTGGGCAGGTTATCTTAAGGCTCAGTTTTTTAGTCGAAGAGGTTACATTAAGACTTATGGGGTGAAGTCTACCATTCTTCAAAGCATTAGAAGGGTTTATAAATATGTGGAGGCTAACACTAAAGTTCTTCTTGGTGATGGCAGGTCTACTTCTCTCTATTATGATGTTTGGTATGGAGAAAAATGTTTTGCAGAGATATTGGATGATTTTACTCTTGACAGATTGGTTTTGGTGAGTGATTGTTATAGGGATAACCAATGGGTTTTTCCTGAAAATCACTTGAACTGTTTACTCGCGGCTGGTGTGGATATGCATAATCTTCCTTTGCGAAATGGGGGTGAAGATAAGAGAGTTTGGATGCCAAACTTTTCAGGTGATTTTTAGGTAAGCTCTGCCAAGGAGCTTATTCGTCAGAAACATGGTAGCTTCAATGCAGCGTCTATGCTGTGGAGGAAGGAAATTCACCCTAAACTTGCGGCTCAAAACTGGAAATTCATTCGTGGTGCTTGTGCCACTTTGGATATCATTCAATATAGGTTCAGAATTCATTTGGTTAACAAGTGTGTTCTGTGTGAAACTGAGGAAGAATCGCTAGATCATATTCTTTTTCTTTGTTCTTTTGCAGCTCGTGCGTGGTCTTGTATTTCTGGTATCTTTGGTATGACAGCAAACTTCAACATTGTGGATTCTTTCAAGGCAGCTAAGGGAAGAAGTGCAATTTTCCGTGACTTGTGGCTGGTGGCGAACTTAGTAATCAGGTCAGAACTATGGGCTATGCGCAACAAATGCATTTTTGAGAAGCACAAACCGAGCTGGGGTCTTTTTTCTAAAAGAGTGCTGAAGCTAATACAAGAATATTCAATCCGTCTAAAAGGGTTTATGCGCAACAGTGTGGATGATATGGTGTTGTTGGATTACTTCCGTGTGGTTCATAGAAGTATTAGACATCAGCAGCCTATTGAAGTGTTATGGCAGCCTCCGGAACTTAATGATATTCTAATTTGTTGTGATGGAGCAGCGCGTGGAAATCCAGGCATTGCGGGAGCAGGAGTGGTGGCAAGAGACTCTAGCTGTGCAATTCTTGGTGCTTTGAGTATTGTTCTTGGAGTTACTACAAACTATTTGGCGGAACTCTATGCAATTATAATTGGTATGGAATGTGCAATGCAATGGAATTATGATCGTATTTGTGTGCAATCTGATTCACATGGAGTAGTTCAAGCTTTACAAAGCTCTTCTATTCCTTGGTTTGCAAGAGCAAGATGGGGGCGGTTATGCAATCATTATATTTCTATAAGGATAATTTCACACTTACAGAGAGGCGAATTTTTCAGCAGATAAGATGGCTAAGAATGGTTGTTATCTTGATAATGAAGTGGGGATTCAGTATGAAGGAAGACCTGATTTTTTAATTTCCGTTGAAAACCCTAATGTTTCCTATTTTCGTATCAAGTAGTGTTACAAGTTTTTGGGGTTGCTGTGACCTCTTTTCTTGTAATCTATTTTTTGTAAATTTTGTTATCTATTAATACAATTTTTGACTTATTAAAAAAAAAAAAAAAAAAAAAAACTCACAACATTTTTACTATGTTCTCTAACTCGGCTTCTAACTCCCGTCTCCCCAAAGATCCTCTCCTTCATTGCTCGAAGTCCTCTACTCTTATATTGCTGATGTTTCCATTTTCATCACTTGGAAAAATAGTAAAATTGTTTCCATAGTAGATATATTCTTGTGGCAATTCCCGTTCCTTAATTAAATGACGAAATGTGAAGCATACTGACTCACGAATTACACGAGCAAAAATCGGACAAATTAGGTAAGTACTTAGTTGACTCTTCTTCATCACGTGCAAAAGTGTGGTACCGTCTGGACTCCAAGTGCATCCAGGAGTCTAGTTAGCAATTCGGTGAATAATTCGTGAATTATTTCGTATCAATCGGGAACGAATCATACGGGCGACCAATTGAAAGACCGACCCAGGTACGCGTGTTATATGAAGATCTCGAATTATTCGCGTCTTTTACGTCCCGAATCAACCTTTATTCGTTCGGACGTGAAAAATAGGGTTAAGAAATGAGTTTGTATAAATAAAAAATTTGGAGAGAGAATGAAGATTTCTTCTAACCTAACTCCTTCTTCTACCTTCTCAGTCACTGAACAGATCGCACCCAAATTCGTTTTCTGATTTCCTATCTTCAAATCCTTCAATATCTGCTTCTAAGAATGGCGACAAGGTATGGCATGATTCCATCAACATATTATGTGTTGTATTTTTATGTTTGATTCTGATTTTTTGGTTTTCAATATGATTCAATTGATTCAATTGAATCAACAGTACATCTATTTATGTTTAATTTATATTGGATTGTATTGAATCCATGATTGGTTATATCCTTAGGTTAGATATTTTGTTACTGCAATTTTAGTTGATTAATAATATTATGAATAATGAATTAGGTTATAGATTTATGAATAATATTATGAGCTTAATTTAGATTCATATGTTTATAAATTAATATCGTTATTCGTTCAAGAAATTCTCTTTCTCTAGTTTTGTTGATACTTAAATCTAGTTTCAGTGTGTATTTGGTAGGAGATGACGAAGATAAAAGACAAATTTTGGGAATATGCCGAGAAACTGAATAACCGTTTCAAATTTTGGTAGGAGATGACGAAGATAAAAGACAAATTATCGTCATCAGTAGGTATTTAATACTTGGAACAAATTAGGCTCTAACTGACACATCTAATTGCTTAATCCGTGTCTATATTTTGATTTTTTGTGGAGTTAAAACATTACTCCAGTAACTTAACTTGTTATATATGCACATGGACAGGGTATAAATAGACTGTAATGTATCTATGCCTGTCATAATCTAAGATATATATTATATATATGTATAAATATTTTGTATTTCGAAGTTCGAACTATGTATTTGCAGGATTATATATAAATTCTGAATATCTGTTATTATACGTGTGCCGAATTTTCGATGACGAACTCATATTTGTAAATCGAATTATATACGTACGTATGCCGTTACGTATTACTCCCGTATCACGAACCGTTGACCGGATTCTTGACCGAATTCAATTTTTACAAATCCGTATAATACGCGTACGTATCCCGTTCTGAACGTATCCCGTATTGCGAATTGCTAACTAGGTCCAGGAGTAAGTATGTGTTGGTGGTGGTATATTTCCACTAAAAACGTGAGAACTAAGTGCTAACTGATGCATGCACAATTAAAGTGACTTCTCAACCATTACTGCCATTACACCCCAATAACGAATATTTTGTTTCCAAGTCAAGTGGTCCCCTTAGCAAGGAGGGAAATGAGAATTTCGAATTCCTCTTTGTATCATCCAAAGTTTTGGCTGGTTTTCACACTAATGCTCCCCACGTACAAATGGGCTCATCTAATTCACCCCCCATGCCCCGTATACGCACGTAGAAGCCCAATAAATCAAATTATTTAATAAATCATTTTGACCTATCAAAAAAAAACCAATAAATCAAATTAAGCCGAGTTATACGCGATAGCTATTTTTACCGGTACACCTAAAAACACACATAAATAAATAATATTAATACAAAAACAAGGAATATCACAGTGTAAAAATGAGACTAATTAAGACGCAAAAATGCGTCTATCAGACACCTATTTAGTCTTGTAAGAAAACATAAACTGAATGGTATTTGTTTATTAGAAACTATGGTTGACGTAGAAACAGTTAGGAAATACACTCATCATTTACCTTTTGATAAATGGATTATAATCCCTTCTGTAGGTAAGTCTGGTGGTCTTGCTTTTGGTTTCTTTGAAAAGTCATCCATTAAGATTCTAGGGCATTCTCATAATATGATTCATATCTTATGTGATGCCACACCTACAATTAACAACTGTGTAATATCTTTCATATATGGTTCCCTAAATCTGAGTGGTATGAAAGATCAATGGAGCTTCCTTAGTGACATGCATGATAATAATAGTAATCCTTGGATGCTGCTTGGAGATTTTAATTTTATTTTAACCGATTCTAATAAGCAAGGGGGTAACCCATCTGGCTCTTTCCCTCCTAAATTTGTAGTGGATAAACTTTTTGAGATGAATATGAATGAAGTATACTCCTTTGGTAATCGTTATACTTGGTGCAATAGAAGATTTAGAAATCCAAATGAACTGATATTTGAAAAGTTAGATAGGGCTTTTATGAATGATAAATGGGTCTCTGTGCTTCCACAAACTCGTGCAATCAACTTAGGGAGAATTTATTCGGATCATTGTCCTGTTTTGGTTAATTTGTTCCATGGAATGAGTAAAGTTAATATTTATTTTAAGTTTTTCAAATGCTGGAAACTTAATCCGGAATTCAAAGAAGTTTTAAATAATTTTTGGACTAAAACAGTCATTGGGTCTCCCTCCTTTGTTGTTGTTACTAAGCTCAAGACTTTGAAATCTGATCTTTGTAAATGTAACATCAATTCTTTTGGGCATATTAAGACTACGGTAGCTAGGCTTAATTCTGAGATTGAAAGATCACAAGCTCTACCTCATTCACCCCAAGTTGGTCAGTATATTTTTAATTATTCTACCCAACTTGATTACTGGTATGAAATAGAGCATTGCTTCTATAAGAAAAAGTCTAAAATTAATTATTTTACTCAGTATGATAGGAATATGCATTTCTTCCATAATTCGGTAAACCAAAGGAATATGTATAACACTATTCATACTTTGAAAGATGATCAAGGCAATTGGCTTGAAGAGAGAACGCAGGTAGCTCAATTATGCTCAATTCATTTTAAGAATATTTTCACTACTTCTTGTCCTTCTAGTTCTGCTATTCAGGAAGCATTATTGCTAATTAAACCTGTTATTACTGATGAGGATATGTTTCTTTAATTGCTATTCCCACTCCTCAAGAAGTTAAAGAAACTGTCTTGAACTTGGCTTCTTGGAGCTCTCCGGGTCCTGATGGTTTTCAGGAAGGATTCTTTCAAGATAACTGGGATATAGTGCAAACTGAAGTTATTTCTCATGTGCAAAATTTTTTCAAAAATAGGTACTTACTAACTAACTTTTCCTTTATCTCCTTAATTCATAAAATTAAAAACCCTGCTTCCCCTCATGAGTTTAGGCCTATTAGTCTATCGAATTGCATCTATAAGATTATCTCTAAGCTCTTAACTAATAGATTGAAACCTCTTATGAATTCTATGGTGTCGCCCTTTCAGTCTGCTTTTGTTGCTAACCGTCAAATTCATGACAATATGGTAATAACTCATGAAATTCTGCACTCTTTTAAAAGGAAAAAGAAGAATAATAAAAATGGTTTTCTTGATATTAAGTTAGATCTATCAAAAGATTTTGATAGGCTTGAATGGCCTTTCATTCTTGCTGTTTTTGAGAAACTAGGTTTCTCAAAAGAATGGTGTCAAATGATTTCTCATTGTATTACTATTGTGTCGTGTTCAATTTTATTGAATGGTTCGCCTGGTGATGTTTTTTTTCCCATCTCGTGGAATCAGGCAGGGGGATTGTCTTTCCCCTTACATCTTTATTCTCTGTATGGATGTTTTGTCAAATTTACTCTTGAATGCTGAAGAGAATAATTTGATTCAAGGATTCAGGTTTAAGCAGGATAGTCCATCCATCTCGCATTTATTTTTCTCTGATGATTGTATGCTATTTCTAAAGGCTTCTGTTACTTATGCTAGAAATCTTCTTAAGGTCATTGATATTTTTGCTAAAGCTTCGGGTCAGGCCATAAATTTTGACAAGTCGGTCTTTATTACAAGTAAGAAGATGCATCATAAACATGTTAAACTTCTAGCCAGAACTCTTAAAATGAAATTTCTGTCTAATTCTGAAAAATATTTAGGATCTCCTCTATTTGTGGGTAAGGACAAATCGAACTCTTTCAATTTCCTTGTTGATAATCTTTACTCTAGATTAAGTACTACCAAGAAGGCTAATCTTAATGTGGCAGGAAGGACTATTGTTACTAAGCATGTTCTTTCTAGTTTAGTTGTGTACCATATGGGTTGTTTTCCTCTTCCTAAGAAGATTACTTCGAAAATTGATTCAATACAGCGTTGTTTCTGGTGGTCTAAAAAGAACCATAATAGAGCTGCTTATTTTAGGTCTTGGGGAGATATTGGCAAATCTAAGTCTAATGGTGGTTTAGGAATTAAAAATACTTATGCTTTGAATAGAGCTTTTATTTGTAACCTTGGTTGGAGATTATTGAAAAATCCTCATATCTTGCTATCTATCTTCATGAAAGACAAATATTTTTCGAACCAGAATTTACTAGAGATAGACAAAGCGGTTAACACCTCGTCTTGGATTTGGAAAGGGATAGTTAAGGGAATTCAGTTTATCAAAGCTAACACAGTGATTAAAATAAATGATGGGGCTTCGACTAGTATTTGGTCTTCTAACTGGATACCAGGGAATTTAAATCCTCCTGTATCCAGTCATGCTTCCTATACTGATTATGTTTTTGTTAATGATCTTATGGATTTAAATAACTGTTGTTGGAATGAAGGAGTTCTTTCCAATCTTTTTTCTGCATATGAAGTCTCTAGGATTAAGGCAATTAGAATTAACCTTAATCAGAGGGATTCCTTGATGTGGTCTCATACCGTAAACGGAGATTTCACAATAAAATCTGCATACAGAGTTTATATGAAGGATTTTCCTTCTCCTGAGGATGCTTGTTTCTGGAGAAAAATCTGGGCAGTAGATTGTTTACCCAAAATAAAATACTTTTTATGGAAAATCTTTGCTTATATGCTTCCTGTTAGTTCTCTAGTATGTTTTTACAATCCTGAAGTTGATGTTCGATGTCCTCTCTGTCATCAGTATGAAGAAACTGTTATCCATTTGTTCGTACACTGTTCTGTTACGAAACATATCTGGTTTGGACCGTTTCTTCTGCACTTGGTTTCGGTAGACCTGGATTGGATTGATGACTATTTCTTGTACTGGCATGAAACTCATTTAGGTACTTCCCCCTTTAAGGTTAACTGGCCTAGTATTGGATCGATCGTTATGTGGTATATTTGGAAACTCAAATGTGATGTGCTGTTTAGGAATATTTCTATTGATTTGAACAAGGTCATTTTGGAAGTACAGAGGATGATTAATACGTATATCTCTCCTCGGCATTTTTTAAATGCTTCTCTTATTGTTGGTCTGAGCTCTAGAACTGAGGTTGAACATTTCATGTTCATTGATGGTTCTTACAAGGATTATAACATGGGTTTGGGTGTCATTTGGTGTGATATTGCAGGTAATGTAAAGGGTTTGCGTTCAGACTTTGGTTTGATGACAGATGCAGTAGGGGCTGAGGCTGCTGCTCTAATTTTGGCCATCTCTTGGGCAGAAGAGATGAATCTCTCCAAAGTTGATTTCGTTAGTGACTGCCTTCAGCTTGTGCAGTACAACAATGGAGACAATATCAGTTTATCTTGGAGAAGCAGTGATCTTGTCGAACATTTTCGGAGTTTTATTTTCAGTTCTTCGTCTTTTAAACTCTTGTATATAAAGCGTGCAAATAATCCCTTAGCTGATAGGCTTGCTCATCATGCTAGGAAAGTTAGTCTTAAGGGTTCTTGAGTCACTATTCCTCCTTTTTTGAACTCCTTTATTAGGAATGTGAACCTAAATGTAATTTGTAACTCTTTCTTTGCTTAATATATGGTGTGTTTCTCAGCAAAAAAAAAGATTAGCATGATCTTATGATGACAATTATCGCTCAATAAATGAAGGTAACTTTTCTAATGGTTTATATTAAGTTAGTTATGATTTGGGTATTTCTTAGATACCAAAATAGAGTCTGATTAATCAAGTTCTTATAGTTTAGATGTGATTATCATGATTTTATGTGTTTTATATTCTTAACCTTTATCCTGAATTTTAGACATCTTAGGTTATGATTTAGATCCTTGTTTCTTCTTATGAAATATAATATATTGAATCATGAAACTATAGAAACCGATTTTGTTCAATTTGGAGTTCGTATGAATGAGATATATCCATTTTAGGGTCCGTTATGAAATCTGGGTAAAACTTATCATTTCGATAAGTGAGCAACTTCTCGGCAATAATTAGCTAAGATAGAGGCCGAACTAGATCCGGGTAAAAACCACAAAGTTGTAGTAGACAATACCATATTTCAAAGAGCTAACAACTACTCAATTCTGATAAGAAACGAATGAATTATAGACCCCCGAAGTTAGACCCTTGTGTTGTGAACAAGTAGAAAAATACTTTAAAACATATGCAAGGTGTTTGATAAAATGAGTGAGTTGACTCGGTCAGTGGGTGAGTCAGACGAGTCAGAAAGCTGACTCGTGAGTCAGATAATTCAGATCTTGAACCGGGTAAACGGGTCGGATCGCGAGTTGACCCGATGGGTCAGTAAGTGGGTTAGTGGGCTGGTTCAGTGGGTTGTGTCGGATCAGGCCCGTTGGGCTAGAGTTAGGGTCAGAAATCTTAATTAGAGTTTTGGACCACTTCTGGTCCGTATTAGCTTTCGGTTCCTTCTGCAAAGTTGTAGCATTTTTCGAACACTTAATACGAGGTTGTGAAACCATTACTAGAACTAGAACCCTTAGTTATTTCACTTAGCCTTTAACTAGAGAATTGTATGAAATTATTTATGATCCTTGTGTGAGCCTTTTGGCTAAACTCTTAGAGTGGTTGTATAATTAAGAGTTGATCTTTATTAACAACGATCGATTCATACGACGAACCAGTGGATTGTGGATCTCGAGGTAGGCGTGGCTTGTCATCAGATCAGGTGGGAACTCTTGTAACCTTCTTGTAATCATTAAGTTTACTTTATATGCGAGCATGATGAGTCTTTAATTTCTGTAAGCATATTGTTTGTAATTCAATGGGTATGTTGTGTGATACCCGTTGCGTGATTTCCCCGCGAAGAGTGCATGTGTTTCCCCATAGCTCTTGGCTAAGTTTAGTAGTGCAATGCTACGTTGTTTGAATATTATTTAGTAGTCCGGCTTTACCCCGGTTAAATATTATTGCATTTTATTGTTTTAAGATAGTAGTTCGACTTTAACCCGGTTGATTATTAGTTAGTAGTCCGGCTTTATCCCGGTTAGATATTATATATACAATATTTTATTTGGGGAAGTAACTCTATGCATATCATACTTGTTTGTTCAATCTTTGTAGTATGACTGGGTTACTATGACCTTGACTTAGGAAGAAATTCTAGGTTCATGACTGGATATGGTCATTATTTGGAGACTTCGGCCTATGAATAATGATTGGGCCTTTTGTGAACCTGTTGTGCGGGGTCAGATCATAGTAATCAAAACCTTATTATATTCTAGACTTAGATGGTGGCATTTGGATTTATGAGGTGTACGCATTCCACAATAATATCTTACGGAACCTGGATTCATGCTATCTTTTGAGACTGGAGTTATTCCTAGCATCCTCTTCTCAATTGAGTGAGACGAGGTTAGGATAACATATGTTTAGGTTTTTTAACTCTATTCTCGTAGATCCATCCAGTGGTGGATCTTTCATGGATATTGCCACGATGACAAAGAGTTGAAGCAATCTTCTACTTTGTGTTGTGTGTAAAAGGTGTTATATGTTTTCTTCTATTATTCTTTTTTGATTTCATTATCTTTTAGAACTTAGAAGCATGTTAGTGATTACTTCTAGGTTATATGTTTCCATTGGGCACCCTTTTGGGATGATGCGATCACTCGTCCCCACTTCAGTTTCAGTAATCAAAAGAAATGGTACGCGTGAAGATATCCATTATCGTAGATTAAAGATTTTTGCGATGTTAGAGATGTTACGAAACTTTTATATATCTTTACTCTTTATTTATTATGTAAAACAACTCATTAATATATTCATACCACAAGAGAGTTCTTCATTTATACAATATCAGAGTGTATGGGTTTGTTTTTGGAATTAACTTATGTAACTGAGTTTCTTAAGATCGGTAATACAGGTTTGATGCTTCAATTAGGTTGTAATCTTATTATCTAAGCAGGTGATTAGGTTGGGGCATCCCATTAGCTAATAAAGCTTCATTGAAAATCTGAATATTTTTGAATCCTAAGCCTCCAAACATCTTTGCTTTGCACACTGAATTCCATGATATCATGTAGTATCCTCTGCCATTAACCTTATTCCACCAATATCTTCTTTGAAGAGATTTTATCTCCTTAATTGTCTTTTTCGGCATATTAAAGCATCCCATTTGGAACTGAGCCATAGTTCCAATTGCCGATTGAATTTGTGTACTTATTCCTGCCTGTGTTACCAGCTTTCCTTGCTAATTAGGTAACCTTCTCTTCATCTTCCCGATAGTAGGCTGAAAACAAATGTGTTTATTCCTTGTGATGAATAATTTTATGCCTAATTACTTTTCTTCCAGAGGCATGGAATTCATTCCCATCATATGTGTAATGTTTGCTTGTGCTTGAAGACTGATATTTTTGCTAAAATGTATGTTGGATTTACTTAAATTGATCATTTGTCCAGAAGCAGTACATAAACTGTTAATAATATGAAGAAAGTTATGCAATTATTCTTCATTTGCTGAGATGAACAGGATGCAGTCATCCGCGAAAAATAAGTGGGAAATGGCCGGACTTCTCGTAGCTGGGTAGACAAGAACAACTTGCTTATTAGCAACAACTGAAGAGATGAGTCTGCTGAAACTCTCCATACACATAATAAACAAATAAGGAGATAGTGAATCCCCTTGGTGTAATCCCCTCGTTGGATATATGCTCTGTATTGGAGCACCATACTGCAACCCAATTTCTGAAGAATTTGAATAATGAAAGGCCACTCGATTCTGTCAAACGCCTTTGACATATCCAACTTCACAGCTACAGACCCAATGAAAGCTTTTGTTTTTTTCATATAATTGATAACCTCATGAGCAAAGATGGTATTATCAAGAATGTTTCTTCCAGGTACATACGCCGCCTGCCATGGAGAGATACATTTGTGCTACAATTTCTTCATTCTGATTGTCATGAGCTTAGAGATTATCTTATATGAGACGTTACATAAACTTACGGGACGAAAATCTGACGGAGTTTCGACACACTCATGTTTAGGAATCAAAGTTTGGAAAGTGTGATTCAGCTACTGCAGTAGAATACCACTTCTGAAGAATTCTTGAACCATTTGAACCACTTCACTTTCAACAATATCCTAACAGTTCAGATAGAAGCCATCCTGGAATCCATCCGGACCTGGTGCAGCCCATGCCCTTATTTGAAAAACTGTCTGCTTTACTTCTTTAGTTGTAGGTATGCTAGTTAACATGATATTATCTTCTTCTCTTGCATTGATCATACGCAATTCTACCCGCGAGCTTAAATATGAGTTCTGTCAGATGGCAATTTATTGTTAATTTTGTGTACAGACCGTGTAACCCCTTGTATAAGTTAGACCAAGGTCCAAATCCCCTCTTGTTACCAGAGGGATGCACTTGACCTGAGGTTCAATAACCCCTTAATGCTAACTAGGTGAACATGCACGTCAACATGTATTATATGTGTTGGATTAAGGGGTGTCACCATGAAAGGGAAGCTATCTTCAACGATTGCAAGTAACAAAGACACTATTTCATAAAGGGAGGTTTGAAACAGTTATCCATTTGACTTTTAAGAAGCAATGCTTTATACATAGAGCCTCCTTCATAAAAAGGGTGTGATAAAAGCAGCTCGAACAGTCGGACGAGAAGTAAAATTTTCCCTGAGCAGAGTAGAGCCACATTTCCTATTGTTTCTGACCCAACTGTATATAAAAACAACTCCAAAATGCATAACAGGTATTCCAGAAGAAGCTGAAGATCTAGGACTTCTACAAGCAACAACTTGGGCTAAAGATGAAAAGATGAAGAACTTCAGCATAGAAGGGGATTGTAGGAATATTATAGAGGTTTTGAATGGAAAATCTATCTCCATTTCTTTGCAGAGCAGAGCAATTTTGGATAAAACACAAAAACAAATTGCTTGCTGCCAAAATTTTCTAGGTTATAATTTTATTCATAGATGTGGCAATGAAGCACTCTTGCTAAAATTGTAATCTGGACTGGGAAGGAATGCCTCCCAATTGCAGTAGGAAATCTCTTGTAGTAGATAGATCAAATGTCAGGTTCTAGCTAGTCTTTTATAAAATACCCGAATTACAAAAAGAAAAAGAAAAAAACTCCAGAATTCACAGCAGCAGTATATAATATATACCTACTGAAAATGCGCGGGTCTATCTGAGAGGACTTACTCCAATATACTTTCTAGAGAATCAACTAGACAGTCAGACTTAATCTAGAGTAAAGTATATTAAAGAGCTTAATATCTCTAACTCTTAATTCAATCCGCAATCAGCAAATAGAAATTTGCGAGCCCGATTGAATATAAGAGGAGTTACTTGAACGGTACCAAAAACCAATGTTCAAGTGTCAATCAATGTAAATCAACAACCAAAGGTTGGATATTCTAATTGATTGATCTTAACGCACAACCTGTGATATTTCAATTATATAACAAAATATAATGCGGAAAAGAAATAACACAGACACCAGAATTATGTTAACGAGGAAACCGCAAATGCAGAAAAACCCCGGGACCTAGTCCAGATTGAACACCACACTGTATTAAGCCGCTACATACTCTAGCCTACAACCAATTAACTTCGGATTGGACTATAGTTGGACCCTAAATAAATGTCACACTGCTTCAAGGTACAGTTGCGTTCCTTACGTCTCTGATCCCAGCAGGATACTACGCACTTGATTCCCTTAGTTGATCTCACCCACAACCAAGAGTTGCTACGACCCAAAGTCGAAGACTTGATAAAAAAATCTGTCTCACACAGAAAAGTATATAGATTGAATAAATATGTCTCCCGCAGAAATAACCAAGAGTTTTTGTTTCGTTTTTTGATAAATATAGGTGAACAAGAACCAATTGATAAACCAGACTTATATTCCCAAAGAACAACCTAGTATTATCAATCACCTCACAATAATCTTAATCGACTAGCGAAACAAGATATTGTGGAATCACAAACGATGAGACGAAGATGATTGTGATTACTTTTATCTAGCCTATCGGAGAAATTAATATCGAGTCAATTATTTCAATTGTACTCAATACGATAGAATCGGGCAAGATCAGAACACGCAACTACAAAGAAGATAGTTGGGTCTGGCTTCATAATCCCAATGAAGTCTTTGAAGTCGTTAACCTACAGGGTCTCGATAGAAACCTAAGGTTAAAGGAGAATCGACTCCAGTTTATGCAACTGGTAACACACATGAGGTGTGGGAATCAGGTTTCCCAGTTGCTAGAGTTCTCCTTTATATAAATTTCAAATCAGGGTTTGCAATCGTAGTTACCTTGGTAACAAAGCATTCAATATTCACCGTTAGATTAAAAACCTGATTCAACCAAGCTAATATCTTTCAACCGTTAAATCGAACTTAGCTTGTCACACACGAATGAAATGTACCCTCATTTAGGTTTTTGTAACCGTACCTAAACGTGTACACCATGTTGGTTCAAAAATAGTTAACCAAGGTTAGCCATATGATTACTGATATTAATTTTGATTGTTGTTGTAGTAATGAGGTTCAAACTCTCGGACTTGTGAAGATTAAATTTAAAGATTTAATAAAATTATATACAAAAATATTAACAAAGTGGGCGAGAGGTAACCAAGACACTAGATTCCACTATTACACATGAATGATGTCAAATATTTCATAACTCTAATTATCCTTTTAATCCTTTATTTCTTAATCCACAAATAATCAAACATATTCTCAAAAATTAATTGTATCCCCTAAGCATAAATTATCTAACCAAAGCATAACCTATCTAATTGAATCACAACTAATGAAGAAAATTATGTAAATTTTTAAGAACTCTGCAAAAGCAGTGATTGAGTGAATTATAATTAAATATTAGAGAAAATGAAATAGTTACCTATTTTTCATGTGTGAATAGCTTCATCCATTGCCTTGGTTACGAGAGAATTAGCTCATCATGTTGGAAACACGCTCAAAAGTTGATTTCATTTATGCTCAAAGGGTTACAAATGATGAATAAGGGAGAATTATAATAAAAATCGGGTTTGCAACGCTTATAACTTTGCAAAACGTTACAAAGAGCCTACTGTTGTTGTTGCGTTTTTAAGTCTGCTGACTGCGACCACAATGAGTGCTGTCACTGTTAAAAACGACGGTTGTGAGTCGTTCTTCGTGTTCTTCAGTTTTGCAGCAGCAGAAATGGCTCTCTGCAAATTGATTTTTGCTCTGTGGTGCTTAAACTCTCCCAATCTCTCCCTCTCACTTCTCTATGATCCCCTCACCCTATATATACTCAACAGCAGCAAAATATCACGCCATAACTCTCACAAATTTTCATTAAACTCGGCAGTGAAGAAAAATATTCTAGGAATATTTTCTTCCCTGTTTTAGCTTCTCACGTGTTTCTACAGCTGCAAAATCTCCTCATTTATCTTCTTCACGGTCCAGAGTGTTGCTAGAGTCATCATACACGAGCAGAACACGCATAAATCTTCCAAAACCCGTGAACTATTCTTCTCATGCACGGGCTGCCCTGATTCCTTGTCACGGATTTTCCAGCCAAATTTGATCGAAACAAACACCCATACCAGCTCTTTTATGACATATCACAACTACCCATGAAGTTTCAGCCCTTTAGTCCACCTAGAACATCTTCAAATTTCGATCGAAACATTCTCAGAGAGCTGCCACATTTTTCCCGCCAATTTTTAAGTTTCAAATGAAGAAGATGGTGTCCCCCTAACCAGCTGTGGGGTGCGAATAGCAGCTGCCTTTTGGGGTGCCCCTTAGAAAATCTGGGCTCTGCATAGCAAGTGTCCTCCGGGGGTGTTCCGAGTGATTTTTCGAGCCGATTTTTCCAACAATATTTATTTTCCAAAAATACACAAAACACCATAATAAGGACGAAAACGAGCACCAACAATACGAAACATTGAGGACAAATTAGACACATAAATGCGTCTATCAAATTCCCCCCAAACTTATTATTTGCTAGTCCTCGAGCAAAACTAATAAAAAATAAATAAAACTGAGTTAATCTCGGGAGGGTTTACCAGAGGTGTGCCCACAAAACCATTACTCTAGACCCTAGCTATCTATGCAGAACCTTGGAAGGCACTAAAGAATCTCCTTGGTTGGCATACTTATTGACTACAGGAGGAAGTACCCTGATGCGAAATTCCAATTGTTGTACACGAGTTTGCACTCAAGCATACTAAAATTCATATAAAGTGACAGAGCTCTACTCAGATAGTTTATGGACATCATAAACCAGAGTCAACCAATCACATGGATAGATTAAGAAAATGGATGTAAAGAAAAATGTGGATGATGTTGACTAAGGTGAACCTATCCTAATGGACTGAGATACTGGTCTGGACTAATATCAACACACTGGCAAATACAAGGGAACCAGTGGTCGATAATCCTAACTCTAGGTCAACTCAGCTGGCATATACAAGGGTACCAGTGGTCGACTTTATTGTATTTATTCCGGTTGGTCTGGTGGTCTGGTCTCAATTTTTTTGTTTTCGCTCAGTCACTCTATTTCACCCTAGTAATGGTAAAAAGAAAAAAGAAAAAAGTGATCAGGATTCTTTCGATGTTTCCATCACGAGGATATGGCGAAACTACCATGTTTTCTTTTCTAAGACCTGAGCTCTGTGCTTTTATGAATAAACTCTTCTATATGTTTCCATCTAATCAGATTGGTTCCTCAAATCCTACAACCAAAATGCTTCCAACCACTTAGATTAGTTAGTGTCAACCTTAATAAGCATAAATTTCTAGTCTCTGGAGCTTATTTATTGCAACTAAGAACATTCTCCCATACCCCCAAACTTAAATCTAACATTGTCCTCAATGTTCTAAAGATGAAATTAAAAGCATGAACAAGGAGAAACTGTTACCAATGAAGCGAAAGAGATAAGGAAGGATATTACCGTGTCGCATGAATATTGGGTTACCTCCCAAGAAGTGCTAAGTTTAAAGTCTTCAGCCAGACTAAGCAAGGATTAGTCACCACGTAGAATCATATAGTAGTAGCCGGAATAACTGTGGGTCATCTGGATCAAAAAGTGTTACCCACAAGAAGAGAAAACTGCAACAGACCAAGAAGATACCGAACATACCCTTGCTTAAGACAACTACATCTAGTTGTGGTTCAGGTTCAGGCTCTATAAAAGGGTCTAAATAAAAGGTTTTCATCGGTTGGATTTCCTCAAAGCTAAGATCCAGTTCAGGTATTAGAGTCTGGAAAAACTCAACTAAGAACTTAGAAGCACACAACAACAACCTGAATAATTGGGGATCCTCTAAGTCAATTAGATTTGACTCACAAAGTTGACAATAATAATGGCCATTCTTAAGAAAATGTGTCGACCCTAATATCCTAAAGTAATTAGGTTTAGTCTCAAAACTTAATATCCGACACATATGAAAATCATATGTTCCCACAGTTGGAAGAAAGGTTTTTGGTGGGAAAATAAAGTCAATCTTGGTATCATAGCCTGGGTTAACCACATCAACCAGAGGATGGGTTTCTAACAACTGAGCTTCTCTATGGACATCATTAGGTTCGGGAAAACAGGTACAAAGATAATCTTGTAATATGGTCGAGGCATAAATGTCAAGTCCTACACGAGGGAACTTTCTAAGAGTTAAAGCACATGGAGAATGATAATCACCCCCAAACTTAGAGTTTTCTATGTCTCTAGAAAGACTAGTCACAACTTCCCTAATTTCTAGGTCATCAGATTCCTGGAAATGGTCAATTGATTCTTCTAAGTCAGGTTCATCCTCACTCATCTCTACGAGTTCATCTTCTTCGTCTAAGACTATTGTTTCTAAATCGCTAGACTCTAAAACATTATTCTCAGAATAAACTCGTTTCTCTAAATCATTATCGGCTTTGTAAACAGGAAATACTACATCGTCTAAAACGAGGGTATCTCTAGTCAAATCCTCGTCCTTTTGAATAGGTGAATAATTATTTGGATTTGAACTAGAAATAATATTATCATTGTAAAGCTCAATTGGAGTAACCATTTCCTGATCACTATTCCTACATAAGTATGATTCTCCATCAACACTATCCTCATCATAATAACATGAAAAAGATCGAACCTCATCAAAACAAGTAGTGCTACCAATTCTAACCTTGTTATCTTGATTATGTAAATAACTATCTTCATTCTCAAGGGTATTATTGGATACATTATATTGGAAATTCAAGTAATTTCGAGCAATTCTTTCGTTCGTCTCAGCTATCCGCTTGAGGTTGTCTTCTAAAGAAGGTTCACTCATTATTGTAATTCTTTCATCTATAATTATACTATTCATCTCAGCTAACTTACGCGTCGACTCAGCTAACTTCCTGAGGGACTCGTCTAAAGGAGGAATAGGAACATAGGGATCATAAAAGGACTACTTTTCAATAGTTTGATTGTATCCTCTAGAGACGAAGAACTAGTACTATAATCTTCTTGCTCGTAAGACTGATGCATGTGTGGATAGTAATTGGGCTCACCAGGGTATGACCCATATCCTTCCAAAGGATGGCGTTTCCAACCACTATTCCCAACATGGTCATATAAAGGATGATGTCCATATTCAAATTCAGGTCGATAATCATTGTATTGGCTTCTATCATACCAGTTCGATATTCTTAATTGCAAGGGAATTCTACACATTCACAAACAAGGCTGACTCGACCAAATCAAACCTATAAAATCTAGAAATCAACAAGCATGATGGCTCCACTTATATTATTTCTAGACCAGCTTCTAATCCTTCGAAAGGTAATTCGTTACAATTTAAGCAAACCCCTATGGAATCAATTCGAGTCAAAGTAAGTTGAATTGAGGCGAGGGAAGCTCAGTGGAGCTTTGATACCCAAGGCCTCACCGCTATCACAAGGCGGCGCAGTCACGCATTCAACTCACAGAAACCATCATGAACTTCGAAGTATGCTAAAAGAGTAACCAATATTTTTCGAACGACTTTCCTACTAAGCTCGTTACCCTATAGGTCTCGTTCTAGTCAAAATTTTAAGCTTCGGTTCGCGTTTGGTTTCGTTTTCCTAAAGAGGGCAAGAAGGAAACGGTGATGAAATCCGAGTCCTTATCTTAATTTGGCCAGGCCTTGCCCTTTACTAGGAAATTAAAACAACCGTATTCAAATCCTCAGCATATATTCACCTTAAGGCATATAGTAAACCCGCTGACATGGGATTCACGGGTGTTTCGAAAGCTTACCTCCCGTACCAGACGGGCGCAGAACCGCTGAAGTCGACTCGGGCCATGACTCCTATGTCATGTGCGAACCCGAGGGGCCGAGACGATATTGTAATCGTCGTCCTTCCCTGCAAACAGTTTTATATTTAATGTACCCATCCTTAGGGTTTAAAAAAAATAAAATAATTGTCCAAGTCCAAAGTCCAAATAAAGTGCAAAAGAAAAGAAATAAAAAAAAATTACAAAAAATGGAAGGTCTCTAAAAAAAATAAAAATAAAATAAATTCTCTCTCTTTTTTATTTTTAATTTTTTCTTTCGCTTTTTTTTTTCCTTTGTCTTTTTCCTTCTCTTTTAGCTTTAAGCTTTGATTCCAAGTCTTTAGTATCCAACTTCAAACCTGTAATACAAAGACACACCCAAAGAAACGTAAAAAGAACAAATGAAATAAAAAAAAAAACCTAAAAATTCTACCTAAGCACAAATCCGCGTCGGCGGCGCCAAAATGATATTAATTTTGATTGTTGTTGTAGTAATGAGGTTCAAACTCTCGGACTTATGAAGATTAAATTTAAAGATTTAATAAAATTATATACAAAAATATTAATAAAGTGGGAGAGAGGTAACCAAGACACTAGAATCCACTATTACACATGAATGATGTCAAATATTTCATAACTCTAATTATCCTTTTAATCCTTTATTTCTTAATCCACAAATAATCAAACATATTCTCAAAAATTAATTGTATCCCTTAAGCATAGATTATCTAACCAAAGCATAACCTATCTAATTGAATCACAACTAATGAAGAAAATTATGTAAACTTTTAAGAACTCTGCAAAAGAGTGATTGAGTGAATTATAATTAAATATTAGAGAAAATGAAATAGTTACCCATTGTTCATGTGTGAATAGCTTCATCCATTGCCTTGGTTACGAGAGAATTAGCCGCTCATCATGTTGGAAACACGCTCAAAAGTTGATTTCATTTATGCTCAAAGGGTTACAAATGATGAATAAGGGAGAATTATAATAAAAATCGGGTTTGCAATGCTTATAACTATTGCAAAAGCCGTTACAAAGAGCCCTACTGTTGTTTGTTGCGTTTTTAAGTCTGCCTGTAAACTGCGACCCACGAATGAGTTGCTGTCACTGTTCAAAAACGACTGCTGGTGCAGGTCCGTTCTTCGTGTTCTTCAGTTTTGCAGCAGTAGAAATGGCAGCTCTGCAAATTTGATTTTTCGCTCTGTGGTGCTCTTTTTCTCTCCCAATCTCTCCCTCTCACTTCTCTATGATCCTCTCACCCTATATATACTCAACAGCAGCAAAATATCACGCCATAACTCTCACAAATTTTCATTAAACTCGGCAGTGAAGAAAAATATTCTAGGAATATTTTCTTCCCTGTTTTAGCTTCTCACGTGTTTCTACAGCTGCAAAATCTCCTCATTTATCTTCTTCACGGTCCAGAGTGTTGCTGGAGTCATCATACACGAGCAGAACACGCATAAATCTTCCAAAACCCGTGAACTATTCTTCTCATGCACGGGCTGCCTTGATTCCTTTTCACGGATTTTCCAGCCAAATTTGATCGAAACAAACACCCATACCAGCTCTTTTATGACATATCACAACTACCCATGAAGTTTCGGCTCTTTAGTCCACCTAGAACATCTTTAAATTTCGATCGAAACATTCTCAGAGAGCTGCCACATTTTTCCCGCCAATTTTTAAGTTTCAAATGAAGAAGATGCTGTCCCCCTAACCAGTTGTGGGGTGCGAATAGCATCTGCCTTTTGGGGTGCCCCTTAGCCAAATCTGGGCTCCGCATAACAAGTGTCCTCCGGGGGGTGTTCCGAGTGATTTTTCGAGCCGATTTTTCCAACAATATTTATTTTCCAAAAATACACAAAACACCATAATAAGGACGAAAACGAGTACCAACAATACGAAACATTGAGGACAAATTAGACACATAAATGCGTCTATCAAATACCCCCAAACTTATTATTTGCTAGTCCTCGAGCAAAGCTAATAAAAAATAAATAAAACCGAGTTAATCTCGGGAGGGTTTACCAGAGGTGTGCCCACAAAACCATTACTCCAGACCCTAGCTATCTATGCAGAACCTTGGAAGGCACTAAAGAATATCCTTGGTTGGCATAGTTATTGACTACAGGAGGAAGTACCCTGATGCGAAATTCCAATTGTTGTACACGAGTTTGCACTCAAGCATACTAAAATTCATATAAAGGGATAGAGCTCTACTCAGATAGTTTATGGACATCATAAACCGGAGTCAACCAATCACATGGATAGTTTAAGAAGATAGATGTAGAGAAAAATGTGGATGATGTTGACTAAGGTGAACCTATCCTAATGGACTGAGATACTAGTCTGGACTAATATCAACACACTGGCAAATACAAGGGAACCAGTGGTCGATAATCCTAACTCTAGGTAAACTCAGCTGGTATATACAAGGGTACCAGTGGTCGACTTTATTGTATTTATTCCGGTTGTTCTGGTGGTCTGGTCTCAATTTTTTTTTTCCGCTCAGTCACTCTATTTCACCCTAGTAATGGTAAAAGAAAAAATGATCAGGATTCTTTCGATGTTTCCATCACGAGGATATGGCGAAACTACCATGTTTTCTTTTCTAAGACCTGAGCTCTGTGCTTTTATGAATAGACTCTTCTAGATGTTTCCATCTAATCAGATTGGTTCCTCAAATCCTACAACCAAAATGCTTCCATCCACTTAGATTAGTTAGTGCCAACCTTAATAAGCATAAATTTCTAGTCTCTGGAGCTTATTTATTGCAATTAAGAACTTTCTCCCATACCCCCAAACTTAAATCTAACATTGTACTCAATGTTCTAAAGATGAAATTAAAAGAATGAACAAGGAGAAACTGTTACCAATGAAGCAAAAGAGATAAGGAAGGATATTACCGTGTCGCATGAATATTGGGTTACCTCCCAAGAAGTGCTAAGTTTAAAGTCTTCAGCCAGACTAAGCAAGGATTAGTCACCACGTAGAATCATATAGTAGTAGCCGTAATAACTGTGGGTCATCTGGATCAAAAAGTGTTACCCACAAGAAGAGAAAACTGCAACACACCAAGAAGATACCGAACATACCCTTGCTTAAGACAACTACATCTAGTTGTGGTTCAGGTTCAGGCTCTATAAAAGGGTCTAAATAAAAGGTTTTTATCGGTTGGATTTCCTCAAAGCTAAGATCCGGTTCAGGTATTAGAGTCTGGAAAAACTCAACGAAGAACTTAGAAGCACATAACAACAACCTGAATAATTGGGTATCCTCTAAGTCAATTAGATTTGACTCACAAAGTTTACCATAATAATGGTCATTCTTAAGAAAATGTGTCGACCCTAATATCCTAAAGTAATTAGGTTTAGTCTCAAAACTTAATATCCGACACATCTGAAAATCATATGTTCCCACAATTGGAAGAAAAGTTTTTGGTGGGAAAACAAAGTCAATCTTGGTATCATAGCCTGGGTTAACCACATCAACCAGAGGATGGGTTTCTAACAACTGAGCTTCTCTATGGACATCATTAGGTTCGGTAAAACATGTATGAAGATAATCTTGTAATATGGTCGAGGCATAAATGTCAAGTCCTACACGAGGGAACTTTCTAAGAGTTAAAGCACATGGAGAATGATAATCACCCCCAAACTTAGAGTTTTCTGTGTCTCTAGAAAGACTAGTCACAACTTCCCTAATTTCTAGGTCATCAGATTCCTGTAAATGGTCAATTGATTCTTCTAAGTCAGGTTCATCCTCACTCATCTCTACGAGTTCATCTTCTTCGTCTAAGACTATTGTTTCTAAATCGCTAGACTCTAAAACATTATTCTTAGAATAAACTCGTTCCTCTAAATCATTATCGGCTTTGTAAACAGGAAATACTACATCGTCTAAAACGAGGGTATCTCTAGTAAAATCCTCGTCCTTTTGAATAGGTGAATAATTATTAAAATTATTTGGATTTGAACTAAAATTATATTATCATTGTAAAGCTCAATTGGAGTAACCATTTCCTGATCACTATTCCTACATAAGTATGATTCTCCATCAACACTATCCTCATCATAATAACATGAAAAAGATCGAACCTCATCAAAACAAGTAGTGCTACCAATTCTAACCTTGTTATCTTGATTATGTAAATAACTATCTTCATTCTCAAGGGTATTATTGGATACATTATATTGGCAATTCAAGTAATTTCGAGCAATTCTTTCGTTCGTCTCAGCTATCCGCTTGTGGTTGTCTTCTTAAGAAGGTTCACTCATTATTGTAGTTCTTTCATCTATAATTATATTATTCATCTCAGCTAACTTACGCGCCGACTCAGCTAACTTCCTGAGGGACTCTTCTAAAGGAGGAATAGAAACAGAGGGATCATAAAAAGGACTACTTTTCAATAGTTTGATTGTATCCTCTAGAGACGAAGAACTAGTACTATAATCTTCTTGCTCGTAAGATTGATGCATGTGTGGATAGTAATTGGGCTCACCAGGGTATGACCCATATCCTTCCAAAGGATGGCGTTCCCGACCACTATTCCCAACATGGTCATAGAAAGGATGATGTCCATATTCAAATTCAGGTCGATAATCATTGTATTGGCTTCTATCATACCAGTTCGACATTCTTAATTGCAAGGAAATTCTACACAATCACAAACAAGGCTGACTCGACCAAATCAAACGTATAAAATCTAGCAAACAACAAGCATGATGGCTCCACTTAGATTGTTTCTAGACCAGCTTCTAATCCTTCGAAAGGGAATTCGTTAAAATTTAAGCAAACCCCTCTGGAATCAATCCGAGTCAAAGTAAGTTGAATTGAGGCGAGAGAAGATCAGTGGATCTTTGATACCCAAGGCCTCACCGCTATCACAAGGCGGCGCAGTCACGCATTCAACTCACAGAAACCATCATGAACTTCGAAGTATGCTAAAAGAGTAACCAATATTTTTCGAACGACTTTCCTACTAAGCTCGTTACCCTATAGGTCTCGTTCTAGTCAAAATTTAAGTTTAGGTTCGCGTTTGGTTTCGATTTCCTAAAGCGGGCAAGAAGGAAACGGTGATGAAATCCGAGTCCTTATCTTAATTTGGCCAGGCCTTGCCCTTTACTAGGAAATTAAAACAACCGTATTCAAATCCTCAGCATATATTCACCTTAAGGCATACAATAAACCCGCTGACATGGGATTCACGGGTGTTTCGAAAGCTTACCTTCCGTACCAGACGGGCGCAGAACTGCTGAAGTCGACTCGGGCCACGACTCCTATGTCATGTGCGAACCCGAGGGGTCGAGACGATATTGTAATCGTCGTCCTTCCCTGCAAACAATTTTATATTTAATGTACCCTTCCTTAGGGTTTAAAAAAATAAAATAATTGTCCAAGTCCAAAGTCTAAATAAAGTGCAAAAGAAAATAAATAAAAAAATAATAATTACAAAAAATGGAAGGTCTCTAAAAAAAAAAAAAAAAATTTCTCTCTCTCTTTTTTTGTTTTTTAATTTTTTCTTTCGCTTTTTTTTTTGCTTTGTCTTTTTCCTTCTCTTTTAGCTTTAAGCTTTGATTCCAAGTATTTAGTATCCAACTTCAAACCTGTAATACAAAGACACACCCAAAGAAACGTAAAAAGAACAAATGAAATAAAAAAAAACCTAAAAATTCTACCTAAGCACAAATCCGCGTCGGCGGCGCCAAAATGATATTAATTTTGATTGTTGTTGTAGTAATGAGGTTCAAACTCTCGGACTTGTGAAGATTAAATTTAAAGATTTAATAAAATTATATACAAAAAAATTAACAAAGTGGGTGAGAGGTAACCAAGACACTAGATTCCACTATTACACGTGAATGATGTCAAATATTTCATAACTCTAATTATCCTTTTAATCCTTTATTTCTTAATCCACAAATAATCAAACATATTCTCAAAAATTAATTGTATCCCCTAAGCATAGATTATCTAACCAAAGCATAACCTATCTAATTGAATCACAACTAATGAAGAAAATTATGTAAACTTTTAAGAACTCTCCAAAAGCAGTGATTGAGTGAATTATAATTAAATATTAGAGAAAATGAAATAGTTACCTATTGTTCATGTGTGAATAGCTTCATCCATTGTCTTGGTTACGAGATAATTAGCCGCTCATCATGTTGGAAACACGCTCAAAAGTTGATTTCATTTATGCTCAAAGGGTTACAAATGATGAATAAGGGAGAATTATAATAAAAATCGGGTTTGCAACGCTTATAACTGTTGCAAAAACCGTTACAAAGAGCCCTACTGTTGTTGTTGCGTTTTTAAGTCTGCCTGTAAACTGCGACCCACAGAATGAGTTGCTGTCACTGTTCCAAAACGACTGCTGGTGCAGGTCCGTTCTTCGTGTTCTTCAGTTTTGCAGCAGCAGAAATGGCAGCTCTGCAAATTTGATTTTTCGCTCTGTGGTGCTCTTTTTCTCTCCCAATCTCTCCCTCTCACTTCTCTATGATCCCCTCACCCTATATATACTCAACATCAGCAAAATATCACGCCATAACTCTCACAAATTTTCATTAAACTCGGCAGTGAAGAAAAATATTCTAGGAATATTTTCTTCCCTGTTTTAGCTTCTCACTTGTTTCTACAGCTTCAAAATCTCCTCATTTATCTTCTTCACGGTCTAGAGTGTTGCTAGAGTCATCATACACGAGCAGAACACGCATAAATCTTCCAAAACCCGTGAACTATTCTTCTCATGCACGGGCTGCCCTGATTCCTTGTCACGGATTTTCCAGCCAAATTTGATCGAAACAAACACCCATACCAGCTCTTTTATGACATATCACAACTACCCATGAACTTTCAGCCCTTTAGTCCACCTAGAACATCTTCAAATTTTGATCGAAACATTCTCAGAGAGCTGCCACATTTTTCCCGCCAATTTTTAAGTTTCAAATGAAGAAGATGGTGCCCCCCTAACCAGTTGTGGGGTGCGAATAGCATCTGCATTTTCGGGTGCCCCTTATCCAAATCTGGGCTTCGTATATCAAGTGTCCTCCGGGGGTGTTCTGAGTGATTTTTCGAGCCGATTTTTCCAAAAATATTTATTTTCCAAAAATACCTAAAAATTCACAAAACACCATAATAAGGACGAAAACGTGTACCAACAATACGAAACATTGAGGACAAATTAGACACATAAATGCGTCTATTAATTACTCTCATATCAACCTTATTCATCTTAACCATAACTAGTTCACGTGACTCAAATGAAACTAGTTAAAGAGTTGTTCAATTGTTATATTCTCATAGAATTATACAAGAACACAATTGAAGCAAAATCAGTTTGATTCACTCGAATCAATCATGAACATTATAGCCACAGTTTGCAAAGATTGCATTCCTTATTATATTAACGTTTATGTTCATGTTTTAAACTGATTTTAGAACTTTAACATTCAAGTATGAAAACGGGTACGCATACTTAAAATACCCGGACTAAGATTGAGTTACACCAGTAAGCAGACGGGTACGCATACTTAGGTTCTCGGATTTCTCAAACCAACAGGTACGCAAACGGGTGCGCATACTATGGTTCCCGGACATGGATTACATATGTGCAAAAGTACACAACATGACATATCCAATAATGGTTAATTGTTCTAAACTCTTATTTAAATCATTGAAACTTTCTTAGAGGATGGCAATAGCCGTTTTCACATACTATTAGCATCAAAGAAATTTTCAAGTTATTGAAATAATCATTACAAAACATTCCAAGACAACACCAAATGATTGTATCACACAAACCATGTAAGATGTTACTCGGCAATTTTCACATGATATAAGATGAACTTGGTCGAAGCGAAAGCTTGCCAACACATATTTCGATAAATATGTAAGCGAATTAAGCTCAGCTCGAAATTTCAAATGTGTATATAGAAAACTATATCGTAATACGACTTATGTCTCAATATAGGAGATAGAGTAAAAATAGACTTTCCAAGTGATAGATGAGTTTAAGTCTCCACATACCTTTTGTCGATGAAGTTCCACAAGCTCCCCTTAGTAGTTCTTCGTCTTCAAATGATGAACGCCGTGAAAACTAAGCTCAACTACACAATTTATGTCCTAGTCCGAGACATCTATAAATAGGCTAGAAATCAAGACTTATAGTTTTGATCACTAACATTGACAAACATGCTTGAGATAGCAACGCATGCGAGTTCGACCGAGCAGTGCTCTAACAATCTCCGCATTTGTCAATTTTAGTGACAAAACTATCAATACATATGGATTATAAAATAAATAAAAATTGGTAGCTTCTCATCCAAATGCTTGATCTCCTTGGCATCTTCAACACGACTCGAAAACTTCGTCACTTCCAAGTACTCCATGATTCTAAATGTGTTCAACTCAGCATCATAGTTGTTAAATGTGTTCAACTCAGCATCATAGTCTTTCAAATCAGGGTTTGCAAACAAAGTTAGCTTGGTAACAAAGCATTCAATATTCACCGTTAGATGAAAACCTAATTAGATTCAAGCTAATATCTTTCAACTGTTAGATCAAAAACTTATCTTATTACACACAAATGAAATGTACTATTTTGGGTTTATGTAACCGTACCCAAACATGAACATTTGTTGGTTCAACAATAGTTAACCAATGGTTAGCCATATGAGCACTTTCATATCAACCATGTTCTTCTTCACCATAACTAGTTCAAATGACTCAAATGAACTAGTTAGAGAGTTGTTCAATTACAAGGAAATATTATGTAACTACACAAGACACAATCGAAGCAAAAACGATTTGATTCACTCGAATCGGTTCATGAACTGTATAGCCACGGTTTGCATTTAGCATTCCTTAGTTCGTTTTTAGATATAACCAACTCAAGTTCGCAAACTTAGTTCGCGGACTTAAGTTCCCGGAAGGAGTTCACAAACTCCAGCAGATATTCTCGGGTCGAGAACTACCGCCAGTTCGCGGACTTAGCTCACACCACTATTCCGGTTCTCTTGATCAACAAAGTTCGCAAACTTCGGTTCAAGGAAAAAGGATTTATACATATATGTGTTACCACACAATGCTTATATCCATCACTGGTTATATAATCTAAACTCTCATTTCAATCATTGAAACATTCTCAGAGGACGTTATATAGTTGTTATTCACAAACCATTTTTCGTCAGAGCATTTTTCAAAGTGATTGAAACATAATCATGACTTTCGTCACTAGGTAAAGATGAACTTGACCAAAGCAAAAACTTACCAACACATATTTCGAGAAATAGATAGGCGAGATAAACTCGGCTCGAAATAACAAATATGTATAATCAAAGTCTATATAGAAAAGCGACTTTTGTCTCAAAATAGGAGATAGAGTAGATAGACTTTTGAGTGACAGATAAGTTCAAGTCTCCACATACCTTTTAGTCGATGAAGATCCACCAGTTCCTTGAGTAGTCCTTCCTCTTGTATGATGATTGCCATGGAGTTCTTGAGCTCAACTACACTTTCTATCCTATTCCAAGACTTAGTTATAGTAGACTAGAAATCAATACTTATAGTTTTCATTAATATTGACAAACATGCTTGAGATAGAAAAGTATGCGAGTTCGACCGAGCAATGCTCTAACAATCTCCCCCTTTGTCAATTTTAGTGACAAAACTATCAATACATATGGAATTCAAAAATAAATGAAATAACTTTTGTATCTCCTATTCCACATGCTTAATCTTCAACATAACTCGAAATATTCGTCACTTCCAAGTACTCCAATGATCCCAAAGGTTTTAAGTTCAGCATCATCGTTGTTGAAAATCTGTATCTATAACAACGAGAAAACAAGAGTTCTCAATCATCGTTATACAGTGTCATAATATTATCACACAGCATCAAAGTTCAATTGTATCACAACTTTGACAACAATAATATGGTGATATGTATCGCTCCCCCTTAGTCAATACTTCATCTCAACATGAAAACCACTCCCCCTTACATAATGATCCGTAAACCATATGTATTTGTAGTATGAAACTACACATTAATTCTCCCCCTTTTTGTCATTATAAATTGGCAAAGGTACTAAAACTATTGGGATCCTCATGAAAGTTTCATAGAGATACTTCATGACCAAAACATAATAGCATACCAACTAATATAGATGCAATCATAAAGCCGAAGCTAAATGCATTCATCAAGGAGTTTATAAAGATACAAGATGATCCCTATAATATTCCACAACCGCACTCCCCACAAAGATTTGGCAATTAAGCACAAGTTTAAAAAGAACTCTCCCCCATAAAATGTCATTCCCGAAAAAACAAGAAAGGCGACCTTGCTTTTACAAGAAAAGAAGGATTTCTTTGGACATAACCAAATCACATGAAAACATGAATTTGTATCCAAAGATCTCAATTGAATCAACCACGAAAATGATCAACTCAATTGGCCATGCTCAACATAAGAGAACTTACGGAGCAACACAGTATGTGCACAAAAATGTGGATTAGAGATCGACCAATACTGCGGAATATACAAGGTTTCATTCTATTTTCCATCACTATTTGCACAATGACATACAATAGACATAATCCTTGTAAACAAAAGTTTTATCCTTTCTTCCATCAAATAATGACATAAAAGGATTTAACTTTTGTAAGTCAAAAGTTCATTTTATCTTTTATCAATACTTTCATACCGACATAATAGAGATAACTTTTGAACAAGTATGGGACAGTCACAGGTTCACGGACGTAAACAACATGTCCCATAAAAAATTGCAATATAAAAAATCATAAAGATTAAAATTGCAAAAATCATCTTCCAAAAACTTAGAATTTAAATAAATAAATCTAAAAACATGAAGATGAAAACGTTGGACATAGCTATGTGTACTCACAATAATGGTTATTCCAAACCCTAGTTATTCTTCTAAAAACACAAGAAATAAATTCTCATAAGAAGATTTACTAGACAAAAACCAACTCTAAAATCAAAGAGAAATCAAAAGCGATAATCAGAGTTCCGGTATGGAAGCTTCACTGGTTCCAAGACCTTCAAGCTTGTGACAGACATAATTGACAGCATCTTCAGACACAGTATTTAGACGATCCTTAAGTCGTGCCTTCATTAGAGCAAGTTCGGTGTTGACCTATATCAATTCAATTCTTAACCTATCTAGCTCTTTTAGAGTGTTAACAAGCAACAGTTTTGCATCGTTGAACTTTTCGATAAAGTTTTGAACAACTTCATTAGAAGTCTCTTCCTTATTCTCAATATGTGACAAGCTATTAGGAGATTGAGAAGATGTGTCATCAACTTCCACGAAAGTTCCTCTTTCCTTCTCCTCGAGTGTGAGACCAAAACTTTTATCAAGAAAACCTCTTGGAAAATAACAAGTTCCTGAAGGTGATGCCATTCTTGACAAAAAAAAGTAGCCTGAAGTATGCGCACTTCTCAACAGGTGGGATTGGTATTTAAATGGTTTCACAGAAACCTTGAGATTAGGGTTTCCAAAGTCGGTTCGTGACATGTAACAAGGATACCCATACGAACACGAGCTTGGCCCATTATTCATAAACAACTCAAAAGGAGAAGTACACCATAAATACGTCTATACAACGATACTGTCTGCCTTTGTAAGAAAACTCACAGATCTTAACTCAATAAAAATTGTATTCATACAGGAGAACAATTTTTAGAGTAAGAGTAGCAATTTTGACAAAGCAAAAAGATTTAAGGTTAAGAAACCACGATTTGTTAAAAACTAAGTATAAATACTTAAGCAGAAATGTTTGTGAATGATTATCCAGCTAAGAACGATAAGAGGTTAGCATAAATCATCAGAAAAACATTTTACCATCAAGTATACCTGAAAAATATATCTCACTCTATCAGGATTTTTATTGAGAGTGGGAATTCAACCTTGTGTATGAGCCTTGAGCTCATCAAATGAACGTTGTTGTTTCTGGTTTAACCTCTTTTTCTTGATCTTTAGAGGAAAATCATTATAATGTGAAAAGTTATCATAAAATTTAGTATCATAAAAGTATAAGGCATAGTGATGATTCTTACCTGAAGGATTTACAGAGAGACTTGTCAGCCTGTTGATAATATCTTTATACCCTTCAATTATCCATTTTAGATTGGCTTCCATCTTTCCATTGATTCCTTCTTCTGGTACCTTATTCACATCATGAACAACATAATCTCCCTTATTAATTGAAGAATATCCATGAGTTCTTCTTCGACGAGATGGTTTAGGAAGACTGGTTCGTATTTGAACATTTGAGGAACACATTGAACTGACTTTCCTGGTAGGGTACACAGGATGAGTACTAAAAACAATTGGTTTGGACATACGAAGGCAATTTACACCTTTGAGAATTAAATCTAAGGTGTGTTGAAGACAAATAATAGAATTGGCATTCAACCCAGAATTCCTCTTTTGTTCACAAATCCATTTTGAATCACAAAAGAGACACACTTTCTGATCACCTGAGTGATCAACTAAATAAACAGTCTTATCACCATTGTTGGGAGAATTCTTCCTTCCATGTGAAGTGGATTTTCCTTAATTAGAGGAAGACACATGCACATCTTTTTCAACAGGAAGGGATTTCGGTTTTACTTCTGTAACTGATTCTCTTACAGTTAAATCAGAAGCAATTGGTATGGTGGACTCTTTTGAACACTCTTGAAAGGAGATTTTACTTAAGAGGTGTTCAAATTTCAAGGCATCCTTTTTGAGATTTTCTTCTTGAAGAATCTTCAAGCGAGAGTCACACTCACTTATCATACCAACAAGGACATTGACTTTGTGTTTCAATCGGTTGACATTATCATCCTGGATTCTAACAAGTTTTAGAATCACTGCACTCTCTTTGGATGCATTCCTTTCAACTTCAGAGTCAGACTCGTTAGTAAGGTAGTCAGACAAACACTTGTTAATGTATGTCTGTTCTTTGGAACACAAGGTTCTTCTATATTCGAGATTGATAAATCTTTCTCTTTAATAGACTTTAAAGAAACAAAACTCTTATTTCTGGCGATGTGTTTATCAGAGACAATATCGTCCATCCTCAGATCGCTACAAACACAGACTTATGAGGTCTTTAATGTGTTTGCCTGCTCTGATACCAATTGAAAATGCGGGATCTAACAACCACACTCAACAATTCGTTTGGCAGTATGAGAGGAATTACTCCAATATACTTTCTATAGAATCAACGAGACAGTCAGATTCAATCTAGAGTAAAGTATATTAAAGAGCTTAATACCTCTAACTTTTAATTCAATCCGCAATCAGCAAATAGAAATCTGCGAGCCCGATTGATTATAAGAGGAGTTACTTGAACGGTACCAAAGACCAATGTTCAATTGTCAATCAATGTAAATCAACAACCAAAGGTTGGATATTCTAATTGATTGATCTAATGCACAACCTGTGATATTTTTAATTGTATAACAAAATATAATGTGGAAAAGAAATAACACAGACGCCAGAATTTTGTTAACGAGGAAAGCGCAAATGCAGAAAAACCCCAGGACCTAGTCCAGATTGAACACCCCACTGTATTAAGCCGCTACAGACTCTATCATACTACCAATTAACTTCGGACTGGACTGTAGTTGAACCCTAATCAATCTCACACTGATTCAAGGTACAGTTGCGTCCCTTACGTCTCTGATCCCAGCAGGATACTACACACTTGATTCCCTTAGTGGATCTCACTCACAACAAAGAGTTGCTACGACCCAAAGTCGAAGACTTGATAAGCAAATTTGTCTCACACATAAAAGTCTATAGATTGAATAAATATGTCTCCCACAGAAATACCTAAGAGTTTTTGTTCCGTCTTTTGATAAATCAAGGTGAACATGAACCAATTGATAAACCAGACGTATATTCCCGAAGAACAACCTAGTATTATCAATCACCTCACAATAATCTTAATCGACTAGCGAAACAAGATATTGTGGAATCACAAACGATGAGACGAAGATGTTTGTGATTACTTTTATCTTGCCTATCGGAGAAACTAATATCGAGTCAATTATTTCAATTGTACTCAATACGATAGAATAGAGCAAGATCAGAACATGCAACTACAAAGAAAATAGTTGGGTCTGGCTTCACAATCCCAATGAAGTCTTTGAAGTCGTTAACCTACAGGGTCTCGTTAGAAACCTAAGGTTAAAGGAGAATCGACTCTGGTTTATGAAACTAGTAGCACACATGAGGTGTGGGGATTAGGTTTCCCAGTTGCTAGAGTTCTCCTTTATATAGTTTTCAAATCAGGGTTTGCAATCCAAGTTACCTTGGTAACAAAGCATTCAATATTCACCCTTAGATGAAAAACCTGATTCAACCAAGCTAATATCTTTCAACCGTTAAATCGAACTTAGCTTGTTACACGCAAATGAAATGTACCCTCATTTAGGTTTTTGTAACCGTACCTAAACGTGTATACCATGTTGGTATACAAATAGTTAACCGAGGTTAGCCATATGATTACTCTCATATCAACCTTATTCATTTTAACCATAACTAGTTCAAATGACTCCAATGAAACTAGTTAAAGAGTTGTTCAATTGCTATATTCTCATAGAATTATACAAGAACACAATTGAAGCAAAATCAGTTTGATTCACTCGAATCAATCATGAACATTATAGTCACGGTTTGAAAATCTTGAATTTCTTATTATATAAATGTTTATGTTCATGTTTAAAACCGATTTTAGAACTTTAACCTTCAAGTATGCAAACGGGTACACATACTGGAAATACCCGGACTAAGATTGAGTTATGCCAGTACGCAAACGGGTACGTGTATGGGCTGTCGTAGGCTCAACAAATTATTAAATATATTTCCCACTAATTAACTGGTAATATAGCGGTAGTAAGAGATCGTTCCCACAGAGAGCTGTGTAATTGATAGGTTATTTGATCAGCAAGATAAAGTAAATAACAAAGGGGGTATTTGGTTTTAAGATTAATAAAAAGATAATAATAAAAGAAAGATGATCAAGGAATCCTTCGCCATTACCAAGCGATAACTGGATTAATATAATTATCTATTGTTCATAAGAACCATTCATCACCAACCGTGGAATAACAACTATCTCAGTGTTATCCCCAAAACTCCTTTTACCACGGATACGGAAGCTCTCCAGTATCAGATTCTATTCAACTGAACCACCAAGTAGTAGCTCACTCAAGGTGTAATCCAATCGAACGCTTTAAGCTTTGTGAATTAGGTTGATCCCAGTAGTTAAACTCTTATCTCAAGGTTTACTTGCTGGTGTTATCTTCACACACGATTGATACACAAAATCCCTCTGTAAGGTCTCGCGATTTCTACTTGTGTAGAGAGTTAATCGACGATTACTTATCTCATAACTTCCACTAGCAATAGAACAATAAATATACTGATCTAGTAGGCCTCCCAAATCACTATAAGAATCAGTCATAAACCCTAGATATGGTAAAGAAAAACGATGATGATAAGAACTCTCAATAGATTTGTATTATTAATAAAGCTTCATGCTTAGAACTTTGAATTCATCCTTAATCAACAAAGGATTTAGCTACTCATATTACAAAGAAGATGAAGAATGGTGGTTTCCTCCTGAAGGGGTAAACCCTAGGTTTTTGATGTAAAACTTGTGATATGAGATTCGATGATACTTTTACATAACCTAATACCTTTTTATAGGTTTACATTGCTTGGTCTCCAAGTATTTAGTTAGGTTTAGGAACCCGACCCGAAAATATGACATAACGACTCCAAACGTGCCCTTAGGCCTTCCAAGATGTGAATACACGTTTCCCATTTGATAAGTTCGCGTACCCAGTCCGCAAACTTCAAATTCCAGCAGATATTTTCGGAAATAAGTCTGGGAACTCGGTTCGCAAACCCAGTTCGTGGACTTCACTGTCTTCGGTATTCAATGAAAACTGTTTTGGCCACAACTTCTTCATCCGAACTCAGAATGTCCTCATTCTTTTTGAATTCTTTTTATCTTTAAATTCTATTCAATATGATGATGATAAATCCTTAATTTGAATGAGTTAATATCGGTCTTTGGCCCTTCTCTTGATTTTGAGTGTTTTGCTCCTTTTCGTCGCACTTCTTCCACTTCTATTGGACTTGGGCGCTTGGATACTTGGAATACTTCTATTCTTAGCTATTTTCAATACTTTGTAGCTCCTTTGTGGATAATTCACCTATTGGAGGAAAATAAGAGAAAACCAAAATAATAATACGAAAATATGCAAGAATAATAGCTAAAGCAAGTATGGAATGAACACTAAAATCATATGAATTATGCACTTATCAAATTCCCCCACACTTAGATTTTGCTAGTCCTCGAGCAAACTAAATAAAACTAATCCTAAATACAACAACTCCATGTCGTGAGGATACGGTTACTCTTAGCATGAATAACAGTTCTTTAAACCCCTAGGTGTCCCTAGTGGACGAGTTATAGTCTCGTGAGGGTTTACAATAGGTATACCCACAAAATCTACTCCAATTCGCCTTGGAAGAAACGCTAAGGATATACACAAAGTAATAGACAAATAATTAGCTTGCATATGTTCTTTAGCTACAAACATCCCACATACATTCCAATCACCACACACAAGAAATTACTTACGTGTGACATTCAACCTGATTGCAAAACTCTACTAAGATAGTCATCGTACTTGTTGCAACGTTTGCCACAACACTCGCATACTGAAATCACATGGATAGATAAGAAATGGAATAGAAAAGTCAAGTATGCAAATGTTGACTTAAGCGAAAGATGTTACCCACAATACTTGTATGAATGTCGTCAAAGGATATATATTTATAGCACACTAGTTGAGAGAAGCACCCATTTAACTCGACCATATGATTATATACTCTAAGCGCATGTTCCTTTTCAGCAAGTACATGATAGTTGCCTTGGATCCTGCACTCCACGCTTGCTTAGGCGATGGAGACAGGGACAACATTTCACACATACTGTTATCAAAGTGTCAAGAATCTCATCAATAGTCTTTTTGACTTGCTATATAATGATGATATGGTTTTTGTTTTCATCGATTATGATTAATCCGCAATTCCGGACCTATCATTTATTAGTGTCGATAAATGAAGAGGAGCCTTATATATATGTATATATATATATTTTTTTTCCGGCTCACTCTTTATAAGTGTTAGACAATTGTCTATGGGGCTTCCAAATACTCAACCAATGATTACCTTGCTACAACATCCACGGTAGTATCAGGATCCCACCAAATCACTTTAGAGAAACATAAAACTGCAAAGATAAAAAGAAAGTAATTCAGTAATGATTAATTGCGAGGATGAATCTTTCAAACGACTAGCATAACTTAGTTTAGCATTCAATTATGAACGTATATATTTAAGGATTGAAATACATGGAACTTAATCTATAGCTTGAAGAACTGTTTCAACCTTAAAAGGTGTAGTGTGTCATCCAAAATAGCTCATAAGTAACTCCAAAATATGAAGTCTCAAGAATGCAAGAAATCAAAGAGTATGATTTTTTTTTTTGTATGCAAACCAAACATGCTTAACTACTCCCCCACACTTAAACTCAACATTGTCCTCAATGTTTAAAACCGAAAATTCTGATTTCTGACATAACAGTCCTTAAAAACTCTAAAGATGTACAAATGGGTAGGGAACTAGGAAAAACATCCTAAACTAAAGTTGTTCACCTACGTATTTTATATAATGTGTCAAAATTTCACAGTGTTTCGATAAAAGGTCTGACTTTTATGGCCTCCGGACTGACTGATATGCAATCTGAAAAAGTTCTGGAAAAATTCTGAAACTCAAATGTCCAGACCTATCGCTCCAACTTAACAGACTTCTAATTCAAATTTTCTTTTTGTAAAAGAAATGTATGTCTGTTCTCTTTAAAATTTGGGGTCAACCACTCAAATCGGACTCTGTATGAAGTCTCGAGAGCTATTTTGGTAACAACTGCGCAGTTAGAATTTTCTGACGAGAATTCATCAAAACTTTCATTATAGATATTGGACTTTGTAAAATCTAAGATGGGAATGCAAGATATGATATGAAAAACTAATAAAACTAAAAACAAAAGGGATAAAGATACAAAACCGATGGGTTGCCTCCCACGCTGCGCTTGGTTTAACGTCGTCAACTCGACGTTATTGTTATCGTCCGTACACCAATAATCTGAAAATTTGGTAATCCTTCCAAATAACAATCTGCAATTCGATTAATAAGTTCAAAACAACATTAGCACAAAATATAAATATTGAAGCTATCACTTTATTGAAGTTTCCCCTACACTTAGTCCTTTCTACACTCGAAAGTGGATAGAAAACATATAAGTCGGGAATTTCAAAAGGTTCCTCAGCTTGGTGAACCTGCACAATACTCGAATCAAACACATCAAGTGGTGGATACTTAGAAGAAAAATAATCCGTTAAAACTTTAGAAGAACACAACTCCAATCCTAAGTGAGGTATTTTCTTAAAAGTTGGGTTAACAACTCTTTGAGAAGCTACTTCGATTAGAGGAAAAGGATCAATAGATATAGAATTATGCAAAGGATTAGACAAACCTTGTTTCGGATCCTCATTAATTATCTCCAGTGAATTATTTACCTCAAGTATATGATGGTCCTCTATTGAACTATTATTAACTAGCTCAATTGGGTCTTCCACGACTTTAATCAATTTGGTTTCATTCTCAATCTTCATCTCTTGAACAACCTCGTCATCGGAATCCGAATCCTCTCCTAAAACGTCCAGTTCATTGATGCAACTCCTAATTTCTTCGTTTGAGTACGTTACACCATTTATAACAATAGATATGTCATACCCAAACTCCTCCTTTTGAATAGGCGAATGATCTTTATTATGATCCGGAGTTGGGATAATCGTATCATTGTTGAAAGGACTTTCAAAAAATTGTTCATCTTCATCGGAATCTTCGTCATCCATAGGAATTTCAGAATCGTTTTGATTTTGAGGCCAAACTTCTTCCTCATTCCCACCTTCACTAAGTTGAGCAATTTGTATTTTTAAGTTCTCCGCACGCCTTTGAATTTCCTGAAGTTGCTCATATTGTTTATCTTTAATTGTATGGAGCCCTTGCTAATGTTGTGCCATCGCTTGGAATTGGTCAAGACATTCATCAAAACCAACACCTTCACTCACCACACTATTTCTAGACCAAGTCTCCCCTTTTTGAATAGGTGAATGATCATAAAAACGATCAGGAGTTTGGTTAGATATATTGAAGTAAGATTCGGTTGACATATTGTTTTCCGTGCTTAGTTGATCATTGAGTGACTCCAATGTGGAAATACTGGCCTTTAAATAATACATAATCTGATCAAGCTTCTCCTCACGTTCATGAGATAAATGATTAGAAGTGTAACTATCCTCCCATCATTGTGATTGTCCACATACATACCCGTCATAAGGTTGTTGACATGCATGAGAATATGCATAAGGTTCCGTGGGATATTGATCATAGCAAAAAGATTGGTTTTGATTATACCCATAGGATGGTTGGTAGTTTTCATATGAATGCGATTGAAAACCATATTGATTACCACTGTTGTATTTGTAATCTTGTGCTCCGTACATGTTATTTCTGTAAGGAAACATGACGACTAACAATAAAAAGAAAATCAAAATAAAAATCTAAAAAAATAAAAACAAGCTAAACAAATAACAAATCAATTAGCAACTGCTCCCCGGCAGCGGCGCCAAAATTTATATGGGCTGTCGTAGGCTCAACAAATTATTAAATATATTTCCCACTAATTAACTGGTAATATAGCGGTAGTAAGAGATCGTTCCCACAGAGAGCTGTGTAATTGATAGGTTATTTGATCAGCAAGATAAAGTAAATAACAAAGGGGGTATTTGGTTTTAAGATTAATAAAAAGATAATAATAAAAGAAATATGATCAAGGAATCCTTCGCCATTACCAAGCGATAACTGGATTAATATACTTATCTATTGTTCATAAGAACCATTCATCACCAACCGTGGAATAATAGATAGCTCAGTGTTATCCCCAAAACTCCTTTTACCACGGATACGGAAGCTCTCCAATATCATATTCTATTCAACTGAACCACCAAGTAGTAGCTCACTCAAGGTGTAATCCAATCGAACACTTTAAGCTTCGTGAATTAGGTTGATCCCAGTAGTTAAACTCTTAGCTCAAGGTTTACTTGCTGGTGTTATCTTCACACACGATTTCTACACAAAATCCCTCTGTAAGGTCTCGCGATTTCTGCTTGTGTAGAGAGTTAATTGACGATTACTTATCTCATAACTTCCACTAGCAATAGAACAATCAATATACTGATCTAGTAGGCCTCCCAAATCAATATAAGAATCAGTCATAAACCCTAGATATGGTAAAGAAAAACGATGATGATAAGAACTCTCAATAGATTTTTATTATTAAGCTTCATGCTTAGAACATTGAATTCATCCTTAATCAACAAAGGATTTAGCTACTCATATTACAAAGAAGATGAAGAATGGTGGTTTCCCCCTAAAGGGGTAAACCCTAGGTTTTTGATGTAAAACTTGTGATATGAGATTCGATGATATTTTTACATAACCTAATACCTTTTTATAGGTTTACATTGCTTGGTCTCCAAGTATTTAGTTAGGTTTAGGAACCCGACCCGAAAATATGACATAACGACTCCAAACGTGCCCTTAGGCCTTCCAAGGTGTGAATACACGTTTCCCATTTATTAAGTTCGCGTACCCAGTCCGCAAACTTCAAATTCCAGCAGATATTTTCGGAAATAAGTCTGCGAACTCGGTTCGCAAACCCAGTTCGCGGACTTCACTGTCTTCGGTATTCAATGAAAACTGTTTTGGCCACCACTTCTTCATACGAACTCGGAATGTCCTAATTCTTTTTGCATTCTTTTTATATTTCAATTATCTTAAATATGATGATGATAAATCCTTAATTTGAATGAGTTAAGATCGGTATTTGGCCCTTCTCTTGATTTTGAGTGTTTTGCTCCTTTTCGTCGCACTTCTTCCACTTCTCTTGGACTTGGGCGCTTGGATACTTGGGATACTTCTATTCTTAGCTATGTTCAGCACTTTGTAGCTCCTTTGTGGATGATTCACCTATTGGAGGCAAATAAGAGAAAACCAAAGTAATAATACGAAAATATGCAAGAATAATAGCTAAAGCAAGTATGGAATGAACACTAAAATCATATGAATTATGCAGTTATCAGTACGCAAACTTCAAATCCCAACAGAAATTCTCGGAAATGAACGTGTACGCCAGTACGCAAACGGTACGCATACTTAGGTTCCCGGATTTCTCAAACCAACAGGTACGCAAACGGGTGCACATACTATGGTTCCCGGACATGGATTACATATGTGAAAGAGTACACAACATGACATATCCAATAATGGTTAAGTGTTCTAAACTCTTATTTCAATCATTAAAACTTTCTTAGAGGATGACAATAGCCGTTTTCTGAAAAGGCCAGGGTACCCAAATATACCTCAAGCTAAAACTTTTCCTTTCTATAAGTCCTTTCTCCAAAAGTGAATGTCTATGGACTGAGTCGAGACAATACAACAAATCGGTTCACACTTCGTATGATCGTCTATGGATACGAGATCGAGACAATACAACAACGAAGTATGTTTACTTGATACAAAGGTTCGGACTTAACCAAACACAATAGGATTGTTTATCAAGTAAATAGGAATTAACGTTTGTGTAATTTACTTTAATTATAATAAAACAATTATAATGTGGAAATATAAAGTAAATGACACAACAAGATTTTGTTAACGAGGAAAACCGCAAATGCAGAAAAACCCCGGGACCTTGTCCAGAATTGAATACTCTCAAGATTAAGCCGCTATACAAAATAAACCAACTTCGTATAGTTGACACCAAGCAACTAAACCTATAGTTCACCTAATTTCGTCTGTATACCACGCCTCCGACCTGTAAACAAGTCACGTACTTGGACCAATTCCTTTGGTTCGTATTCCAAACAGTAAAAGGAACAAATCTGTTTGGTATCAACTCTGTTCAACCAAGTGATCTGAGTTGGACAAAGGCTCTTCTGTTTATCTTAACATAAACTCCTTTGCTAGGTTCCAAGATCTATCTTATGTTCAATTACCAAAAGGTAATCATTAAGATTTTGCAATCAATACCTTTAATCCCAACGAAACGTATTGATGCCGATCTACACAACTATTCTATCAAAATACCATAAGGATAGATCGATTATAGTTGGATCCTCTTTTACCGAAACAAGTATTGTGTACACCAAAGATTTATATAACCAAGTCAGAAATCTTCTATTTCTTTTTTGTCTTCAAATCTTCTCAGATCTTCAATAAACACCTGCACACAACTACTTGAATCTCTTGTGATCAATCACACACAGAACGGAGTCTGTTAACAATGGATTATCACAAGATCGTCTTTAGCACTAACAACAGTCTAAAGATCCCTGTCGAAACCTTGAACTAGTTTGAGTGAATCTTATATCAGAAGAGAAGATTCTCAAGCATAAATGGTGGACCCGGGAAAGCATATAAAATTGAAGCGAAATGAAACGGGCCTACAGTAATACCGCAAGTGCACGGTCGTCAGTTGTAGCTCGTGCAAGTACGGGTCGATCCACAGAGACTGGGTGTGTTTGGAGTTCTCTAGCTATTTTGGGCTCTAATTTGTTGTTGGTTAACTATGAAGCCTTTTGGGCTTTGGGCTTAGGGTACCTTTGGATTATAGGCTTGTTTGATAATGAAGTGAACTGAGCTTGGGCTCAGTTGGTCTTGAAGTGCACTGGGCTTTGAATGTCAATGGGCTTTGAGTACCCTTGACAGTGAACTGGGCCTTTGGTTGACTCAACAGTGGACTGGGCCTTTGGCCTTACAATGAGCTGGTCCTTTGCAAAACAGAATGCAATTAAGAGACAATGGCCAAGGCAGGGCAGTAAGCTAACAAGCCAAGACAATGGCTCTAATGAGGCAAAGGAAGCTAGAGAAGACAATGCTATTTACAATGCAATGCTATTTACAGTGAAATGAAAACAGAAAAGAAAAAGCAGCCCAGTTGCAGCAGCAGCAGCAAGGAAAAGAAAGCAGCAGCAGCAGCAGTACTGCACAGCAGGGGAAAGAAAGCAGTGCACAGCAGCAGCACACAGCACAAGAATGCAAGTAGTAGCAGCAGCAGAACAAGGATTAGTTGAAGTAGCAGGAGCAAATGGCAAACAAAATGAAGGACAAGTGAAAGTAAAACAGTGGCAGTTAAGGAATGAGGAAAAGTGACAGTGCAATGAAAATAAACAAGAACAATGGAACCAAGGCCTAAGCCAAGGGCAGGGGTGTGAAGAAGACAGTGAAGTAAAAAAAAAGGAAGGAAAAAAACAAAGCCAAGGCAATGGCTTTAGGCATTCATCTATAGTGGGAAGAGAACCAGCTTGCTCACAGTCACTAGTGAGCACTAGTTTCTCCCCACTGCTCAATCACTCAATTCTCTAAGGCTCTAACCTAGCATTGACACAAAATAGTAAACTAAGCCTAACATTTGAGAAGCTAACAGTTGAAAAAACAAGAGAGCCTAGGCATACAACTAGAGTGGGAAGAGAACCAGTTTGCTCACAGTCACTAGTGAGCACTAGTTTCTCCCCACTGCTCAATCAATCCAATGCTTCAAAGGCTTTAGCCTAACATTCACACATCTAAGAATGACATGAACAACATGAGAACATTACAAGACAGAACAGAACATACACATTAAACAGGACAGGAACAGTAAGAACAGAACAGAATATGTTTTGAACAATAACAGAACTAAAACAGAACACACATGATAACAATGCTAACAGAATGGATGGAGAAACAGTGAACATACATAAATTCAGAACAAAAATTAACAGAACACAGTTCTGGACGCTGGCTATTCCAGCATATTCTCTCACACACACCCTCCAGTTCTATTTATACCCAAAACATCAAATTAGGGTTATCACCCATTTTCCCAAAATCCCAAAATAAAACAGTACAATTAGGTTTACTGTTTTTCTAATGTCATGGGTCTAATTGAGCCCATTTCCCTACTCTAATCCTCTCCTGGTACGGTCCCAACATGAATTAGGGTTTCTAGAGAAACCCCCAAATTACAGAGAAATTAGGGTTAGTGATACTCACCCAAATCGAGGAAATTTCTTCCATGTAGTCTCGACCCATGCTTCCTCTGACCTTCCTGCTCTTCTCGGCTGCTTCAATTTCTGTCTCTAACCTCACCTATTTCATCAACTTCTAAACTAGGGTTGTCGGGTTGAGAAGTTGATGTAATAGATGGCTAGAGAAGAAGGGGACGTGATGGTGGTATCTGCTACGGTCGGGGAAGAAGTGATGGTGGTGGAGAAGGCGAGGTAGTGACAGTTTGCAGAGACAGGGCATGGAGGTGGTGGTGGTTCTGCAACTGATTTTGGGAGAAGGGGAAGAAGCTCGACTGTTTTGGGAGAAAGGAAGTGTTTGTTTGGGTATAGGGTATCGGGTTCTACGGTGTGAAGCGGGGACATCAAGTGGTGATGTTTTGTGAGATGGGCCGTGGGATGTTAAAATGATGGATTGATCGGATGGCTCCAAGTGAAGAGACTGGTAGCGACCGTCGGATGCCTTGATATAACGAAGTTAACGGCGAAGATCGAGGTTAGGTGCTGTAGTGTTTAGCGGAAGTATCGATATTTGATGCACATGCATATGAGCGACCGTAGGATTCAAATGCAATCTAATCTGAAGGCTTGGAATTTAAGCACTATGGTGTTTGACAAGAACCTCGGATTTTGATCCACTCTACTGAAGAGACCATTGGATTTCGATGTAATCCCATCTAACGGCTGAGAATGGAGGCGGGTATGGATATAGAAAATGGGTTTGGGTAAGGGTTTTGGGCCTTGGGTATGCCAAGCCCATATCTTCTTTAAGCACAATTCTTCCTGTTTGAGCCCACTTCTAGCATTTTGGTCTTGTGCGCACCATTCTTCGCGGCTTCCTTGCGTAATTTCTTCCGGCTTTTCACCACTCTTCAGCTCTTTTCCGCTCCGCAAGTCATCCAGACTTTATTTATTACCTAAAAATGCAAAATTAAGTAAGAAAAATATTTATTCTTGAAAACAATGAAAATACAGAATATGGGATAAAATATAGAATTAATGCACAAAAGATGAGTTAAATGCTAATAAAAAGGGACAAATATATACAATATTTGGCACTCATCAAATACCCCCAAACCTGTATTTTACTTGTCCTCAAGTAAAACAAAACTAAGGAAATCCTACATATACCACTGTCGCTGGTCTCTCGAATGCATTTAGCGTATGCACTAAGCCTTTTAAACCACTAAGTGTCCCTAGTGGACGAGTTGAAGTCTCGTGAAGGTTTGCTTAGAACGTACCTACAAAGTTCTAGGTCAAAATATAAGCTCAGATTCCATCAAATGTGACATGTGCAAGTCAGTTAAGCTCACAGCAAAATGGAGATGTCAATCTAGCTATCGAGGCACAATCCTAGCACTGATAACAAAAAAAGGACATGTGATAAGAGTGTAAAGTGTATCTACACATGTGTAAAGAAAGATCTGAAGTTATGACTACTAATCACCAAGAGATAGTTTCTCAGGCTAAGAACCAAGGTCGAAATCTAGCTAGCTGTCCGGACTTTACGAGAATTGTGAATGAGTAGGAGGTATTTCACAATCAATGGCATACACCCTCCTTGCTTATTACAATAAAACACAAAAGATGACTCTTTACATGACTCTTATTTACATTGACTACTCTCTTTTATTTTTGGAACAAGAGAGAATGGAATTGAAAAATACATGATTTTTTTTTTTGTTTTGTATTTTTTTTTTTTTTTTTTTTTTTGTTTTTTTTTTTCTGAATTATACATCGTTTTTTTTTTTTTTTTTTTGATAAGGAAACAGTTTTGATACATATACAAAAGGAAACAAAAATTACATGACACTTTGCAAGAGGTAGCCCTTTTTGATGCACCCAGTTAAATTCGATGGTTGTCTTTCTTAATGTAACCTCCACCTTCTATCCCAACCAACCAAAGAACAAGCTAGTCAAGTTTCGTTCAGTATTCTAAAGTGATTGGCAATCGTAACTTCCTATCAAACACCTTGAAGATCGAGGCCATACATGTATTGGTAGATCGTGCGCGTGCAAATTTCTTATCACTATGTGAATTGTGCTAGAATCAGGGTGCCTAAATATCTAGACTAAGACTCCTAATAATTACATATTTGCACAAGAGTCAACATTTCAAGGTAATTGAGCTCCATTTTTATGATTTTTCATTTTTTTAATTTTTTATTTTGATTTTTCAATTTTTTTTGGAATTTTTCAATTTTTTCAAAAAGAAGAAGGAGTTCGTTTTCAATTATGGCATATTATCATGGTATCTACTCTATACCCCCAAACCTAAACTAAACATTGTCCTCAATGTTTCAAAATATGGAAAGAATTAAAATGCAACATATGGAAAGGGACATGCTGAGTAGAGTAAAAGGAGAGAGAATACCCGATTTCGGCGAAAGCAGAATTAAAACTCCGTTATTCAAGGCAAAAAAAAATCCAACATATTTCAGCCGAGATCATATTGGATTAGCAAAATATATACAAAAGGAACAAAAGAGTTTTTAAGAAATTTTATCTACTGGATTATATACAAAAAATTCACCATACACCAAAAGTCTAAAGAGTTGAGGATCAACCCAAAAGAAAAAGTGTAGAGACATAGAAAGTTTCAAAACACTAAAATTGGACTTAAATGGGAGTGAGAGTTAAAAACCGAATGAATCACCCCTAAACCAAAATTTTTCAACAGGTTCACTTTTAAGCACAAAATCTAACAATTTTAGGGGTTCAGGATTCAAAAGGTCTAACTCATAATGGACTGTTTTCGGGATGGGCAAAGAAATGCATTCCAACTGTGGCTCTTTAAAAGTGTTATATTTTGAAGCAAAATAGTCCAAGAGGACTTGGGAGGCACACAGTTCCAATCCTAGATTAGGAATTTTCAGAAAAATCGGTTTGACAATATGGGTACAAACCAAATCTAGGTTGGGTGGAAGGCCATCAGATTGTGACTTAGGTAGAAGAATAGGCATATCATTATCAATCAAATCAAAATCTCCTAAATCATCTATACATGTCACATCATCAATCAAATTAGCAAGATCACAATCAGAGTCATCAACATCATTAACAGATTTATCCTCGTGTATCGGCTCATCAGGGGAAACATCACATGGAATACTAGAAGAAATATCATGCATTAAGGTCGGGGCAGAGAAGCCTAATGTATTTGAACCCAAAGGTTCCATAACATTTTCAGTATAGACATGTTCTTCTAACATAACATCATAATCATCATCATCATCATGATAGGGATTTTGCAATCTAGGATAATTTTCAATCCTAAGGTCGGAGCTATTACAAGAATAAAACTCTAATTCATGGGGGTGACTCATATCATGTGGTGTTGTTGCTGTTTCCCTAACGGATTCCCATTGATGGGTTTTCTCTGCAATCTCGGCTAAAAAATTCCATGCATCATCCACAGATTTATCAATAAACTCACCATTACACATAGACTCAACCATGGTTCGAGATTTAAAGTCTAGTCCCTCATAGAGGATGACGACAAGTCTCCACTTCTCAAATCCATGGTGCGGACATTCGCTCAACAAATCATTAAAATGTTCAAAATAGTGAAAAACAGTTTCCTCATCCAATTGGACAAAACAATTGATACTTTGACGAATAGCGATGGTCCTATGATGTGGAAAGAATTTTTTGAAAAATAGATCTGTGAGTTGGTCCCAAGTGTTGATTGATTGTGGTCTCAAACCGTAAAACCATGTTTTGGCCCTTTCCTTTAAAGAAAATGTAAACAAACGCAATTTCAGAGAGTCTTCGGACATATGATCAGGTTGCATAGTCCGACAAATTTGTTCAAACTCTCTTACATGAGTATAGGGGTTCTCAGAATCGAACCCTCTAAATATAGGAAGTATTTGTATCATGCTTGCATTTATTTTAAAAGGGTTATTGGTTTGAGGTAAGACAATACATGATAATGGAATTTTTATTGACGGATACATGTATTCATGGAGAGCACGAGGTTGACCCATTTTGAAAAGACACAAAGCCCACTATTTGGTTTTAATGGGTTTTCAAAAATTTGGTTTTTTAATGGGTTTGGATTTTTGGGAAAAATTTGGTTTTGGTGGGAGACATTTGAAAATTTGGTTTTGAAATGGGAGTAAAATAAAACTTTTGGTTTAAGATGGGATAAAGAAGAAAAAATTTGGTTTAAAATGGGAGCAAGTAAAATTTGGTTTTTGAATGGGAGCAAGCCCACTGTTGGTTTTATGTTTGCTTTGGCTCCGCTTGGTTGAAAACTTTTGGTGGAACTGAGTCCAAAATCTCGGCCTAGAATTTGGGTACTCGGCCCACTAACGAGTTCAACTAGCGTGATCGGTTACAAGCTCAGCTGGGTTTAAAAACCCAGAATACAAAATACAAGTCCAAATTAAACAAGCTCACAAAGATTAAATACAAGCCCACAAATTAAACAAACAAGCCCACAAATAAATTATTACAAACCCAACAGAAAATAAGAGAAGCCCAAAAATTGGCTTTAATATTACAAGCCCACAATTAAAAATTGGAAGCCCACAATTCGGGTTCTCTTAAATGGGTTACCTTTTAAGCACAGCCCAGCTGCTCTGATATTGTTGCAAAAACCCAGTTGGGCTTTGGTTCTTTTCCTTGGTGGCGTCCCAGCAGAGGAAAAACAGGTTCAGAACAGCAGGTCCAACAGCAAATGAAGTGAAGCAGATGCAGATGCAAATGCTATGCAGTGAAATGCAAAAATAGCTAATAAAAAACACAGACCCAAGTCCCCGGCAGCGGCGCCAAAAACTTGGTAGGCCTCAAAGATATTATATTTAAATGCAAAACAATCCCCGGCAGCGGCGCCAAAAACTTGGTGGACCCGGGAAAGCGTATAAAATTGAAGCGAAATGAAACGGGCCTACAGTAATACCGCAAGTGCACGGTCGTCAGTTGTAGCTCGTGCAAGTACGGGTCGATCCACAGAGACTGGTGTGTTTGGAGTTCTCTAGCTATTTTGGGCTCTAATTTGTTGTTGGTTAACTATGAAGCCTTTTGGGCTTTGGGCTTAGGGTACCTTTGGATTATAGGCTTGTTTGATAATGAAGTGAACTGAGCTTGGGCTCAGTTGGTCTTGAAGTGCACTGGGCTTTGAATGTCAATGGGCTTTGAGTACCCTTGACAGTGAACTGGGCCTTTGGTTGACTCAACAGTGGACTGGGCCTTTGGCCTTACAATGAGCTGGTCCTTTGCAAAACAGAATGCAATTAAGAGACAATGGCCAAGGCAGGGCAGTAAGCTAACAAGCCAAGACAATGGCTCTAATGAGGCAAAGGAAGCTAGAGAAGACAATGCTATTTACAATGCAATGCTATTTACAGTGAAATGAAAACAGAAAAGAAAAAGCAGCCCAGTTGCAGCAGCAGCAGCAAGGAAAAGAAAGCAGCAGCAGCAGCAGTACTGCACAGCAGGGGAAAGAAAGCAGTGCACAGCAGCAGCACAAGCAATGCAAGTAGTAGCAGCAGCAGAACAAGGAGTAGTTGAAGTAGCAGGAGCAAATGGCAAACAAAATGAAGGACAAGTGAAAGTAAAACAGTGGCAGTTAAGGAATGAGGAAAAGTGACAGTGCAATGAAACTAAACAAGAACAATGGAACCAAGGCCTAAGCCAAGGGCAGGGGTGTCAAGAAGACAGTGAAGTAAAAAAAAAGGAAGGAAAAAAACAAAGCCAAGGCAATGGCTTTAGGCATTCATCTAGAGTGGGAAGAGAACCAGCTTGCTCACAGTCACTAGTGAGCACTAGTTTCTCCCCACTGCTCAATCACTCAATGCTCTAAGGCTCTAACCTAGCATTGACACAAAACAGTAAACTAAGCCTAACATTTGAGAAGCTAACAGTTGACAAAACAAGAGAGCCTAGGCATACAACTAGAGTGGGAAGAGAACCAGTTTGCTCACAGTCACTAGTGAGCACTAGTTTCTCCCCACTGCTCAATCAATCCAATGCTTCAAAGGCTTTAGCCTAACATTCACACATCTAAGAATGACATGAACAACATGAGAACATTACAAGACAGAACAGAACATACACATTAAACAGGACAGGAACAGTAAGAACAGAACAGAATATGTTTTGAACAATAACAGAACTAAAACAGAACACACATGATAACAATGCTAACAGAATGGATGGAGAAACAGTGAACATACATAAATTCAGAACAAAAATTAACAGAACACAGTTCTGGACGCTGGCTATTCCAGCATATCCTCTCACACACACCCTCCAGTTCTATTTATACCCAAAACATCAAATTAGGGTTATCACCCATTTTCCCAAAATCCCAAAATAAAACAGTACAATTAGGTTTACTGTTTTTCTAATGTCATGGGTCTAATTGAGCCCATTTCCCTACTCTAATCCTCTCCTGGTACGGTCCCAACATGAATTAGGGTTTCTAGAGAAACCCCCAAATTACAGAGAAATTAGGGTTAGTGATACTCACCCAAATCGAGGAAATTTCTTCCATGTAGTCTCGACCCATGCTTCCTCTGACCTTCCTGCTCTTCTCGGCTGCTTCAATTTCTGTCTCTAACCTCACCTATTTCATCAACTTCTAAACTAGGGTTGTCGGGTTGAGAAGTTGATGTAATAGATGGCTAGAGAAGAAGGGGACGTGATGGTGGTATCTGCTACGGTCGGGGAAGAAGTGATGGTGGTGGAGAAGGCGAGGTAGTGACAGTTTGCAGAGACAGGGCATGGAGGTGGTGGTGGTTCTGCAACTGATTTTGGGAGAAGGGGAAGAAGCTCGACTGTTTTGGGAGAAAGGAAGTGTTTGTTTGGGTATAGGGTATCGGGTTCTACGGTGTGAAGCGGGGACATCAAGTGGTGATGTTTTGTGAGATGGGCCGTGGGATGTTAAAATGATGGATTGATAGGATGGCTCCAAGTGAAGAGACTGGTAGCGACCGTCGGATGCCTTGATATAACGAAGTTAACGGCGAAGATCGAGGTTAGGTGCTGTAGTGTTTAGCGGAAGTATCAATATTTGATGCACATGCATAGGAGCGACCGTAGGATTCAAATGCAATCTAATCTGAAGGCTTGGAATTTAAGCACTATGGTGTTTGACAAGAACCTCGGATTTTGATCCACTCTACTGAAGAGACCATTGGATTTCGATGTAATCCCATCTAACGGCTGAGAATGGAGGCGGGTATGGATATAGAAAATGGGTTTGGGTAAGGGTTTTGGGCCTTGGGTATGCCAAGCCCATATCTTCTTTAAGCACAATTCTTCCTGTTTGAGCCCACTTCTAGCATTTTGGTCTTGTGCGCACCATTCTTCGCGGCTTCCTTGCGTAATTTCTTCCGGCTTTTCACCACTCTTCAGCTCTTTTCCGCTCCGCAAGTCATCCAGACTTTATTTATTACCTAAAAATGCAAAATTAAGTAAGAAAAATATTTATTCTTGAAAACAATGAAAATACAGAATATGGGATAAAATATAGAATTAATGCACAAAAGATGAGTTAAATGCTAATAAAAAGGGACAAATATATACAATATTTGGCACTCATCAATAAACAAACTAGGTGCAATCAAAGTTCAACCACCATTAGTCAATCAAATCAATATGAAAACAAAAAATAAACCGCAATTATCTAGTTTCCCACCAACGGTATGCGCTAGAGCTTCTCAATCCCAAAGAAGACTTTAAATTGAGCGGACGTAAGAGATTTTGCCTAATTAGGTTACTCTCCTCTCCGAATAGGCGGCTTCACCAGTAACAATACAACATAGGAAGTTTACTGTCATGAAGGATTAGTTTGCTAGAAAAACAAACTTCAAGTATTTATAGACAAGGAAGTTTGGACACCAAGGAATTTCCAAAACAAAAAATATTCTCAAGATATTCTATAATAATTTTCATATTCGTTTTTTCATAATTCCTGAGAATGCTCTGTCCAAAATAATGATCGAAAATCTCCTTGGAAAATCTTTAACTAGCAAATGCACATTACTAATTCTTATTTTCCATATATAATTAAAAACCTTAATTAAAATATTCTTAACTTATTTAATTTCGATCCTGGGATTTACTTCCTTCTTAGCCGTTAAGGAATATCTTTGAACAATAAAAAATATACGCATTACTGCATGTGTTCAAAGTGTGTCGACATCTTTTCTTTGTAAGTCCTCTTTCATACTTACTCACTTGAAATCGATTTACCACACTTCCAAACAAGTTTAGAATTGGTTCATCGGACTTTCAAGAGCTATGCGATTGATCAAGAACCTCAATCACAAATCATGGGTTTAACGGTTCTACCAAAACAAGTTTCGGCTCTACCTCCATGTGAGTACTGTGAATAGTCACACTAGCTTCCCAAAATTCGGTTGACTAGGTACTAGGATCGGTTCCCCACATATATATGGTATCTAACTCATATGTGTTGCACATGTCCATAGGATCGGTTCCCCTTTGCCTAAAAACGTGTTGCACATGTCCATGGGATCGGTTCCCCTTTCTACTATAAACCTTGCTGCACCCCATATAAGGATCGATTCCCCTTTGTGACGTGTTGCACCTCTTACTAGGATCGGTTCCCCTTTACCCAGTGTTAGGCCTTATAAACTACACAAACTCGATCATACCAACAGGTGATTACTTAAGATCGGTTTTAATAATAAAAGTCATACCATGTGAATAGTTTTACCAAGAACACAAACAAGTCATGAGCGGTTATGCTAATCACACATATTGGTTGTTCATAAGATATGAAATGAAGAACAGCCCCAATAATGCCTGGCGATTTCCTTTTCGGTCCACAAACGAAGTTCATGAACTTACTTCCTTAAAACACATGTAACAACATTGTTTCCTAGGATGAAATCCTCACCTCATACCCATACATAATCACAATAACATTCATACAATTATTTTGATGTCTTATCTACAAAGTTTAATGGTTAAGCAATAAACCTCGTATTGAATTCCTTAATACTATGTGTATCTAGAGTATTCATGCTTCGCAGTTTTGTTTTCAATATGCACGACTTGAAAGATATGTTAGGGAATGAAACAGTCCAAGTCAAATATCACTAACCTCAAGTGGAAGGATGATGTTGTGGTTGTAGCTCCGTACTTCTTCACTTCTTCAAGTCTTCGCAATACTTGTAATGTCTCATATCCTAATACTTTCAAGGTAACCTATACGAAGTTGACTCTAGTACATTTAATCAAGCGAGTCTTAAATGAGTTTTGGTTCACTAAAATATGACAACCAAACTTGACATACCAACGCTTGGTGGGTTCAAACGAGTTATGCTCTAACATTTTCACATACTATTAGCATCAAAGCAATTTTCAAGTTATTGAAATAATCATTACGAAACATTCCAAGACAACACCAAATGATTGTATCACACAAACCATGTAAGATGTTACTCGGCAATTTTCACATGATATAAGATGAACTTGGTCGAAGCGAAAGCTTGCCAACACATATTTCGAGAAATATGTAAGCGAGTTAAACTCAGCTCGAAATCTCAAATGTGTATATAGAAAACTATCGTGATACGACTTATGTCTCAATATAGGAGATAGAGTAGAAATAGACTTTCCAAGTGATAGATGAGTTTAAGTCTCCACATACCTTTTGTCGATGAAGTTCCACAAGCTCCCCTTAGTAGTTCTTCGTCTTCAAATGATGAACGTCGTGAAAACTAAGCTCAACTACACAATCTATGTCCTAGTACGAAACATCTATAAATAGGCTAGAAATCAAGACTTATAGTTTTGATCACTAACATTGACAAACATGCTTGAGATAGCAACGCATGCGAGTTCGACCGAGCAGTGCTCTAAGAGAAGTTCCTATGGAATGAACAAAGTTGGAGTTTGTTCATTTTGCTCCCACTATGGAATGAACAAACATGAAAAATGGATGTTCAAATCAATATATTTGTTGATTTGAACATCGTTACGGACAAACCAGCGCGGGCCTGTGGTAAGGCCGGGCGGGATTGCTACCAACGCTGGCGTCCGAAGAAAAAACGCCAGCGTTTGTACATCCAACGCGTGTCTTGACTTAAAGCGCCAGAGTCCCTAATAGAAACGCCAGCGTCTGACCCAATGGCGCCAACGGCTCAATCTGAACGGCTGAAAAAACTTGTGATCCAACGGCTACATTTTTTGAATTCTATAAATACTCCTCATTTCAATTCCAAATTCACACATTCTACACATTCTTCACTCTCAAATCATCTACAAAAATGCCTCCCAGAGTTCGTGCTGTTAGATTCACTAAACAAGAGGATTTAGCTATTTGTAGAGCCTTCGTTTTTCACACACAAGATGCTGTCATGCGTGATGTAGCCGATTCGACGTTGACTTTCTGGGAGAAAGTTTACAGAATGTTCACCGCTGAAACTGGGAACATCCATGGGCGTGATTCTCATGGATTGCAATATCGTTTTAGTGTAATTAGTATGAATGTATTTGAGTTCATGGCTTTACTAATGGAGAATCACAAAAATAAGCTCAACGGTGAAGCCGAACATGAAGTGGAACCCAGAACTCTAGCGATGTGGCCAGTAACTCACCGCGGTCGTCCTTTCGACTTCCATGCTTGTTCCAACATTCTTAGGGTGCTCAACAGATACAATCCCCTACTTTAGGAATTCCACCACCCGCCGAGAATTGACGCCTATGTAGTGGTTGTTGTAATCTAATGTATTTCTTTTATTTTCATGTATGATGCGGTGGTTCTTCAATGCAGTACGTTTTTATTTATGATGGTGCAATTTTTAATCCAGGAAAAATTGAAATTACTGACGTGCAAATGTGAAGATTAATCGTAATAACATAGTGAATCAATTTGTCATACAACTTCAATCATCCCACTCCACCAAAAAACACATGGGACATTCCCAGAAATGCCTTCCATATGTGTCTTCTTCAGAAGAAGTCCGCAAATGCATAAAAGTCTTGCAACCGGGATTTGAGCATGCACTGATTCTCTGTGGACAATGTTTGTATTCGTGATCTCCATATCCACAATGATTGTAGTGTAATAGCTCCTTCTTCAATTTGGCTTTAACTTTGAAGTTGTTGCAGAGTGTTGCAATCTTTTCTTCTTCTTGTTTTTTAATCTTCATAGCAATTGGGATCTTGACATTGCAAATACCTGAGCTTTTCCGGTTGTGATTCAATCACCATTCTGATGCGTGAACAACCTTCCCGCTGACACTTTGAATACATCCAAGGACATTGCATAAGACTGTGGTTATCCATGAAACATGATGGACAAACCTCTTTTGCTTCGACACATAATATTTGCTTCGCTTTGCCTTTAGAAAACATGGCAGATGTTGTGAAAGAAATCGGTTGGTTTGTCTTAGAATAAAACCTAGTGATGTATTTATAATAGAAAATAGGCATTGGTAATTCAAACGGGCGGTTTTAGAAAAGTCGCCAGCGCTATTACTTCAAACGCCAACGGAAAAATTTCCAACGGCTCCCTTTTCTTTCTCGACCTATAAATTTCATTCCTCCCATCTCCAAAATCACATCTTATTCTTCTTTTTTTTATTAAATCTCTCTCCCTCTTTGACAGAAATGTCTGTTAGAAATCGTGGTCCAAAGTTTACTCAAGAAGAGGATATAACTCTATGCAAAGCATATTTCTTTCATAGGGTAATCACCGGTGTTGTTATTTCTCATGAAGATTCTTTTTGGGGGAACGTTTTTCAATGTTCGTCTCATTGACGGGAAACCCGGGAAACCGATATGTTCGTCGATTACGTGCTCGTTTTCATTCTATTAGGCTTGAAGTCCAACCATTTCTTGCTCTAGTAATGGAAATTGATCGAGAAAAGTTCGTCGGTGTTACTAAAGATGAAGTGATCCAAACAGCTCTTGATAATTGGGATGAAGCTCACGGTAAACCTTTTCATTACGAAGCGTGTTTCAGAATTTTAAAAGATGGTCCATCTCAAGCACATCGTTACTGCACTCGAATGCCGCTGCCGGTCTTTACAATGGAAGAAGATGTTGCTCTTGTTCGATGTTGGTTACATCGTATGATGAGACCAATGAACAATGAAAATTTCTGTGAAAAAGTATTGGGACATTTTGTACCATCGCGGAACGAAGCCATAAGAAACTGTAAGAGCCTAGAACTAAGAATTACATTCATCACCAAGAAAGTCAAACATTATACAAAAGTATTGTGGATGGTTCACCGTAGCAATTCTGGATTATCCAACGAAGAATTGGTGAGTATCTTACCTTTCTCCTCATGGGCTCAACTGCATCATAAAAATATCTGAACTTGTTATTTATCTGTTTTACAAAAAACCATCGCTCAGACCAAGTTTACCGAAGAAAGCGGAAGAGAGTTTAGGCATTTTGAATGCTATGAACTTTACAGAAAGAATGTCGTTGGATTTGATGTAGTTTGATGTTTTTTTTGTTTTGGTTTATTAAAATGTAGTTTGATGTTATTTGCAAGTTTAAATTATAATAAATTTCACTTAATCTGAAGTGGAAATCTATTTTAAAATATAAACATTTTCATTCATTGATATTAATGCCAATTCTTTTACAAGATAAAAACTTAGACAATAATAAAAACTTCAATAAAAATCAAGTACAAGTTTTGGCCTCCTGTTTATCTTCATTTGACGTATTTCCATTCAACGCGTTCTTTGACAGTTTCACCTTTGTTTTTGAATTTTTTGTTGTTAACTTTCAAAACTGGAGCTCTTCTTTGCCTTTTAGCAGAACATTTTCTTGGAGCAACTTCTAAAACTTGCACCTCCCTTTTACAATTTTCAATCTTTTTAAAACTCCCACATATCTTAGAAACAACAGCTTCAATTTTTGCATCGCAAAAAAGTGTGATCGACTTTTCAACCATTTTACAAGAGAAAATTCAAGTGAATTTTGGTGTGAGTGAATTGTTTGAAGATGGTGGTAATTTATAGAGGTAAAAAGTGAATTTCGAATTTTAAAAAACTACCCATTGGCGTCAGTAGCAAAAACGCCGGCGTTTTATCTTAGGACGCCGAGTTGGTTCTTCCGACGCCTGAGTTTTCACTTCCAACGCCAGCGTTGGATCTACCGACGCTTGCATTTTTACCTGGATCGCACGCCTATTAATCTAACGTCCAATGCTTTACCATAGTGGAAAACCTAGTTTGGCTCAACAAACCAATATGTCTGTTCATTCCCATAGGAATTTCTCTAACACCTACGGGGGACAATGATCATTTGATAAACCAATCAACGACCAAAGCACCATCCATTGATCTTAATGTCTTAAAGAACACAAGAAAGCCATTCAATTTTTTGTTTTTTTAATTATTATCTATAAAAGCAGAAACAAATATATATAAAAGCTTTTGAAAAAACCAATACCTAAGAACCAAACGCATGCAATATGCGCCATGGCAAGGGAGCCCCAGACTATAAGAGCCATGTTGGTTTTCCTCCATCTTTTGTTACCTTCACGAAATAGAAGACGAAGACATAAATGACCCTTGATTCAAATTCTAATGAGGCCAACATCCACAAGGTGCACGAAATGGTCTTCAGTTTTCTTTTTCTTCCTAATCATCGTTAGATTTGTACAACACCTTGGAAGCAAAACATGGGAGACCTTAAGAGGATAGGGAAATCAAACTTTTTCCAGCTCTCTAATGTGTTGGTCTTTCAAATCTTTCCTCCAACCAAGGATTAATTTTTCGTGCTTCTTAATCATCTCTGACTTGCTATTCACCTCTTCTTCCATTTGAGCAATCCCCTGGATAAAACATGGTAGTACAAATTAGGATCTTCCTGGGGAAAGATCGTCCTCGTTTAGAGGATTTATTAGTCCTATGTTCTTTCCCAAAGTTGTATTAGTGTTGTTCAATAATTCAATTCAGATCTGCCATGTCTTGAGAAAGCACTAAAAGTACTATTACATATGATATACCTTCCGAAGTATTTCGTCCTTCGTAGGAAACTCTTCATGTTGCAGATCAATAAAATACAATTGAAGTTTCTTGGCAGCTTCCATGAAATCTCTTGCATGCCTCTACACATCAACTAAAAAACACAGAAATTAACCATAGTTGTGGATACAAGAACCCGTGTACTTGTCTGTACTGCATAAAGAAGGGGGGAACTTTATTTTCACATCTGAAGAGGTATGACGACGCAACCAAGAAAAGAATCATAAATATGAGTGCAGCTAAAGTTCTGCAACGTACAAGGTAGAAAAGACCGTTTATAAATAATTGTCTGAACTGAAGTGCTTGTTTAGTAACCATAAAAAAAAACTGATTACGGGTTGAAAACCTATTTGGGGTCAATTTTGGGGTTTCATAAATATATGAACAGTTCAATAAACCCAAATGAATAATACACTGCACGCTGTATCATAGGAACTTTTCCCTTTTGATAGCATTCAATAATCCTGTGGTATGGTTGCAAATGCAATCACATTTAATCAAACAAATTATATACAAAATACTAGATTTGTGTCCGTGCTACGCACCAGACGTTTATTTTCCTTTTTCTTTTTGATTTGGTGTGCTCGGGGCTTCGCCCTGCCCCGTGGCGACGTATGTGGGTTCTTTTCTTATTTTTTTATTTTTTTATATATTAATTTGGAAAAAAGAGTCCCAATATGGTAGGAACTCGACTTCCAAATTGAATTTGGACTTCCATATAATTCAAAACACGGTAAGTTGAGTTTTCCTTTTGAGTTTGCAATTTTTAAACCAATCATAAGTTGTCAAGTGTCTTCACTAGAACGCTCGTTTCACGGAACTCAAAAAAGGCTTATTTCGACCAATAGAAATCGAGGATTTCCTCACCGTTCAACGTGGGAGTTTTATTTGTCTAGGCCTTTAAGTTTTTAGATATATTCCAATAGCAGAGAGGAAGACATATTTTTTTTTGAAACATCTCTAAACCATATTCTCCAATTAGGTACTCCATCGATGCATCTTCTCAATTAACACAGTAAAGAAAAAGACCACAAATAAATCAAAATAAGAGCTAACGGTCTACATTTTAAGACCGGCATCAAAAATTTCCATCTCTAGAACATAGCGGCTAAAACTATGATGAATTAAAAATACGATGACATGTTCTCTTAAGTTCACAAGTTTCTTTGAATTACAAATAGAAAACTGATTCAAGAAAACAAATGAGGAAAAGAAAAATAATAAGAATTCAACCGTTAACTAACAAAACATCAAATTACTAGGATTATCAGGGAAGAGTTACTAAACTCATCGTGGTGTGGATCAATCTTCTTCAATGTCAACCAAATAAAAATAGTGAAATGTTATACTGAAACTGAAGTCGAGAAAATAGGGAAAAGAGACTTGGCAACACTGCTGTCATCATCAAGCTTGTTAAAACCGTTTGGGTTTAGGATGTACGTCATTATCCTACACCATAGTCCACCTAGTGAAACTAATAGACAATTTTGACGGTTATTGTATCACAGGTCAGGACAGTGCACTTATTACAGGAAGAGGTCTTAATTGTTGATCACTACATCTAGAGTTGCTCATCGGGAAAAATACGGTCTAGTCCAAAAATGTGTTAAAAAATACAATTTAGTCCATGACGAGTCAAGTAAGTATAGATTAGTCCAAAAATAATTTAAAATATGGAAAATACACAATTAACCTTCGTGATTTACAATTTAGTCCAAAGTGACTCATGATGATGTCAACAACTTTAAATAATATAAAAATAATTAAAAACCAATTTATCTTTTGAACCGCTCATCAAAAATTCGCAAACTTTATATATTCGGAAATCTCTTTCCAAGATCTACAAAAAAAAGTATCATATGACTATATAAACTCTCACGTATCTTATTTCCAATGTCAGCCGATTCTAACTGAAAAGACGAGGGTACCCAAATACACCACGATCTTTTATTTATCAACTTATAAGTCCTCTTCCGAATGTGATCGTCTATGGACAGAGCTGAGACAATACGACAATTCGGTTCACACTTCGTGTGATCGTCTATGGATACGAGATCGAGACAATACAATAACAAGATCACTTGTGTGATTGACTACGGATACAAGATGGAGACGATATAGCAACAAAGTGTGTACTTGATAATAGGTTCGGAAATAACCGAAACTCTATAGGATCAATATCAAGTATTACGGAGTTAACCTACTTGTGTATTTTACTTAAATATAATAAAAATTATAATGCAAAAAACACAGTAAAAGACACAACAAGATTTTGTTAACGAGGAAACCGCAAATGCAGAAAAACCCCGGGATCTAGTCCAGTTTTGAATACTCTCAGAATTAAGCCGCTATACACAATCTAATACCAACTTCGCATAGTTGAGACCAAGCATACTACCCATAGCTACTTAGTTCCCTCAGTATCCCCACGCCTTCGACTTCTAGAGTCATGCACGTGAATAGCAAGGCCTTTGGATCGTATTCCAAACAACAAAAAAAGAATCTGTTTGGTAACCAGTCTAATCAATCTTGCTAGAAGATAAGATGTGTTGTTGAAAAAGGCTCTTATGTTTAATCTAATAAACTTGAAAATACGAGGGTACCCAAAAATACCTCAATCTAAAACTTTTCCACCTATAAGTCCTTTCTCCGAAAGTGATTGTCTATGGACTGAGTCGAGACAATACAACTAATCGGTTCACACTTCGTGTGATCGTCTATATATACGAGATCAAGACAATACGACAACAAGATAACTTGTGTGATTGACTATAGATACAAGATCGAGACAGTACAACAACGAAGTATGTTTAATTGATAAAAGGTTTTGACTTAATCAAACACAATAGGATTGCTATCAAGTAAATAGGAATTAACGTTTGTGTATTTTACTTCTAATTATAAAGCAATTATAATTGCGGAAATAGAAAAGTAAAAGACACAGCAAGATTTTGTTAACGAGGAAACCGCAAATGCAGAAAAACCCTGGGACCTTGTCCAGAATTGAATACTCTCAAGATTAAGCCGCTATACAAAATCTAAACCAACTTCGTACAGTTGAGACCAAGCAACTAAACCTATAGTTCACCTAGTTCCGTATGTATTCCTTCGCCTCCAACTTGCAATAAGTCACGCACTTGGAAAAATTCCTTTGGTTCGTATTCCAAACAGTAAAGGAACAACAAATCTGTTCGGTAACAACTCTTTTCAACCAAGTGATGTGAGTTTGACAAAAGGCTCTTTCGTTTATCCCAATAAACTCCCTTGTCAAGTCCTTAGATCTATCCAATAACAATTACCAAAGTAATTGTCAAGATTTTGCAATCAATACTTTGAATCATAAAGAATTGTATTGATGCCGATCTACACAACTAATCAATCAAATCTATCAAAAGGATAAATTGATTATAGTTGGATCCTTTTCCAGCCGAAACAAGTATTGTGCACACCAAAGATTATGAACCCAAATATCTTCTTTGTCTTCAAATCTTCTTTGATCTTCATTAAACACCTGCACACAATCAACTTGAATCTCTTGTGATCAATCACACACAGAACGGAGTCTGTTAACAGTGGAATATCACAAGACGTCTTTAGATCCACAAACAGTATAAATATCCCCGTCGAAACTTCGATCTAGTTTGAGTGAATCTTATATCAGAAGAGAAGATTCTCAAGCATAAACAAACTAGGTGCAATCAAAGTTCAACAACCGTTAGTCAATCAAATTAATCGAAAACTAATACTAAACTGCATTTATCTAGTTTCCCACCAACGGTACTAATAGAGCTTCTCAATCCCAAAGAAGTATTTAAAATCGAGCGGTCGTAAGAGATTTCACCTAATTAGGTTACTTTCCTCTCTGAATAGGCGGCTCCACCAGTAACAACACAACTAAATAGTTTTGCTGGCTTTGAGGATTAGTTTGCTTGAAATGCAAACTTCAGTATTTATAGACCAAGGAAGTTTGGACACCAAGGAATTTCCAAAATCGTATATTCTCAAAGATATGCAATAAACACAAAATCAGTTTTCATAATTCCTGAAAATGCTCTGTCCAATTAATGACCGAAATCTCAGTAGAAAATCTCCAACTAGTAAATGCACATTACTAATTTTTATTATCTAAAGATATGCGTTTTAATTGCTGGAAATTAAAAGCATATAAAATTAAAAACCTTAATTAAAAGATTCTCAATTTATTTCGATCCGGGATTCTTCTTTAGCTATTAAGGAATATCTTTGAACAATAAATGTTAAGAGTTACTGCACAAGTTCAAAGTATGTCGACATCTTTACTTTGTAAATCCTTTTTCATATTTACAATCTTGGAATCGATTTGCCACACTTCCAAACAAGTTTAGAATTGGTTCATATGACTTCCAAGAACTATGTGATTGATTATCCTATCAAATCACAAATCATGGGTTTCACGGTTCTACCAAAACAAGTTTCGGTTCTACCTCCATGTGGGTACTAGAATTAGTCACGCTAGTTACCAAAACTTGGTTAACTAGGTACTAGGATCGGTTCCCACATATATATGGTATCTAATTTGTATTTGTTGCACATGTTCATAGGATCGGTTCCCAATAAATAAAAACGTGCTGCACATGTTCATAGGATCGGTTCCCAATAACTAAAAACTTGTTGCACCTCTTACAAGGATCGATTCCCCTTTTGTGATCGGTTGCACCTCGTACTAGGATCGGTCCCCCAATGTCCAGAGTTGGTCATACCAATTACAACAAATCGATCATACCGTCTCAGGTGATTACTTAAGATAGGTTTCACTAATAAAAGTCATACCAATACATAAGTCAGGCCTTGTGAATAGTTTTACCAAGAACATAAGAAAGTCATGAGCGGTTATACTAAACACACATATTGGTAATTCAAAATATTTGCAATGAATAAAAAATACCAATAAGCCTAGCGATTTCCCTTTCGATTCACAAAACAAGTTTATGAATGTACTTTCTTTAAACGAATGTAAAACATTGTTTCCTAGGACGAAATCTTCACCTCATGCCCATACATAATCACAATAGCATTCAAACGATTATGCCGATGTCTTATATATGAAGTTAAAAAGATAAGCGTTATACTTCGTATTGTATTCCTTAATACTACGTCTAACTAGAGTATAATCATTCATACCTTCGCAATTATGTTTTCAATATGCACGACTTGAAAGATACGTTAGGGAATGAAAAGTACAAGTCAAATATTACTAAGCTCAAGTGGAAGGATGATGTCGACGTTGTAGCTCTTTACTTCTTCACATGCTTCAAGTCTTCACGTAATACTTGTAATGTCTCATATCCTAATACTTTCAAGCTAAACTATACGAAGTTGAATCTATTAAATAATCAAGCGACTCTTTAAATGAGTTTTGGTTCACTAAAATATGACAACCAAACTTGACATACCAACGCTTGGTGGGTTCAACCGAGCTATGATCTAACAAAACTCCTTTGTCTGGTTAAATCAATCTATCTAACGACTACCAAAATAATCAAGTTTAGATTCACACTCAATCAATATAGATCTCAAAGAGAAACTATAAAGCGATGCTAATCTCATGCAACTAATCAATCAGATTTATCAAAGAGAAACTGATTGTAGTTGGATCCAAGATGATCAAGGTTGTGCACTAAATCCACAAGATACGAAAACTAGTAAGAATTCTTCTTCGTCTTCAAATCTTCTATTGCCTTCAAAACCTGCACAACAACACTTGAATCCTCTTTGATCAATCACACACAGAACGGAGTCCGTTAACAATAGATTATCACAAGACGTTGTTAGATCTAACAACAGTTCTAAAGATCCCGTCGATACTTTGATCTAGTGTGAGTGAATCTTATATCAGAAGAGAAGATTCTCAAGAATGAAAAAACTAGGTGCAATCAAAGTTTCAATAACCGTTAGTCAATCAAATCAATAATCGAAAACTACAATAATAATACAATTATCTAGTTTCCCACCAACGGTACTCGTAGAGCTTCTTGATCCCACATAAGTCTTTAAACGAGCGGTCGTAAGAGATTTCACCTAA